>NC_047040.1:70523640-70832973 GCF_011762595.2 Tursiops truncatus | reverse complement strand
ATATGAAGAATAAGAAAAGATCCTTGCCCTTGTAAGGCCCACATGAATGGACTCATCCTATTTAATAGGAATTGTGTCACATTCCACACCGTAGGTTGCTATATACAATAAGGAAGGATATCCATGAGGTCTGAATTTTCCCAAGAGTAATTGCAATGTACTTATTTACAGAATAGCATAGTACTACAGTTCCACAAATATAATTGTCAATATTTATCTTTAACTATCTTCTGGCCAAGAGTTCTTCAAAGGGCATTGAAGCAAATGAGTTCTGAAGATGTTCCAAAGTTGAGTTATTATCAGACAGACAATCATAATGACAAAAAGACAAGTAAGTTAATCTTTCTTTCTCCAAAGAGACAGATTAATTGGCCAGCCTGTCACTACTAATGACAACAATATGTGAGGCAGTAAAACTTGACTTTGGCATAGTCATTGCAACACTACAACAGCACATCCAACACTTTATGACTCAACTCTGTAGAAATTCAAAACTCAAAGTCTTGTCTCTCCTGTTTTTCTCTAAGGTAGCTGCGTAGTCTTCGCAAAACAAACATACATCACCACCTACACTGAAAAAATCAGGTCCCAATATTGTGGCCTAACTCCAACATTATTACTCCTGCCAAACTCGATACTACATTTTTCATTCAACGTTTTTTATTTGATAAAGATGAGAAAGGTACCACTTTTTCAGTCATCACCTGTCAGCTCTCACAACTGTAGTCAGGCGACCCTATTATTTACTTTCAAAGAGGGATCAGGTCTAAGGGTGAGAAAAAGTCAGATACTAACCAATCATAGCCAGTATCAGAAATAAGGAATCCCGGGCTTCCCTGGTGGCGCAGTGGTTGAGAGTCCGCCTGCCGATGCAGGGGACACGGGTTCGTGCCCCGGTCCGTGAAGATCCCACATGCCGCGGAGCGGCTGGGCCCGTGAGCCATGGCCGCTGAGCCTGCGCGTCCAGAGCCTGTGCTCCGCAACGGGAGAGGCCACAACAGTGAGAGGCCCGCGTACCGCAAAAAAAAAAAAAAAAAAAAAAAAAAAGAAAGAAGGAATCCCAGCAAGAAATCATTAAAGCAGGCTTGCCTCAGGAACCAAGTGTGAGGACTGTGGGACAGAATTCTCTCCTCTCTCTATTGCCTTCTCCTGAGACTGCTCATCAGTCATCAAAGTTCACAGTAGAACCCATCAGATTAGAAGCCTAGTTCAGATTACCCAAGTTATGCTTGGGTCTGATAAAGCGGTGGGAAACAAGAGGACACACACACACACACACACACACTCCTGAATTTGTCTTTACCTAGTAATTATGAATGTCACCTAGCTTCCATAAAACCTCCCTCTCTAGGTAATTCTCACACTTAGCAGAAAAGTCTGTGTTAGCCTAAAGCATATTCACGTATTATTATCATATGGTACATACACACTCAAAGTGCTTTGATTATATAATCTTATTGCAATTTATTGCCATCCCCAGTGAGTTACATTATGTCTGTCAATCATACCTTTAAAAATAAAAGTTTCTAAGATCATTATTTTACGCCATTAAATTCACTCAATAAATTATGCAGTAGTAAGTTATAGAGCGTCTCAGAACATAGCTAAATGTAAATATAAAATATTATTTGCTTTCAATTGATGCTTTGTCAAATCATGAAGAGTAAAAACTCTAAATTAGATATCTGTATGAAGCATGAGACACCAAAGCAGATATCAGACTAATTTTGAGATTTTTAAATTTGAGAATTAGATTAGCGAGCACTCAGTTTTATTTTTATCTGAGGTAAAAGCACTCATTTCTCAAACGTTAGCACAGTAACCAAAATCTAACAAGTATGCAACACACACACATAGGGCCAACACCTATGATATAGTCAGATGCAGCACCTGCTTTAGTGGAATTCTATATGTGCATTCAATCTCTATTGTGAATAAATCACTTCAGTGAGCCTAAGAGAAACTGAAAAACCAAAACAAAAAAACCTACATGAAGCTCTGCCCTCAAATGAAAAGATGAAGTAGAGTGAAAATAGTTTGGCTTTGAAGTCTGACGCAGGTTTCAAATCCTGGCTCAACTCCTTACCTACTGCATTGCCTCGGGCAGGTGCTTCACCTCTGTGAACCTCAGTCTTCTCTTACGTAAAATGGGATAATAATAATTATCTTCCACAGGTTGTTGTCAGGATTAAAGAAAATAATTTCATAGAGTACCTGACAATAGTAGGCAATAAATAAATATTAATTCTCTTCCTCCTGTCTCTTTTCCCAAAGAGGAAGAGAATCACCTGGGACAGAAGCATTTAGAAAGTGTTGGCAACAATCATGAAGGAGAGAAATGAATAGTCTGTTAACAAGTGGAGATTACAATTTGGGAGGGCATTCTACTCTGCACATGTGATAGCAGAAAAATGGGCAAGGATCAATTACTATGAGAAATGCAAAAGGATGCAACTGACCAGTACGTTTGTAAAGTGGAAACTTAGCCATAAAGGAAAAGAAAGAGTATGTAGTCAGAACTAATGAGAAGAATGAGGGCTTTTGATTAAAGACCTCTTGGATTCTGGACTGTATCACTTGAGTTCCACCTGCAAGGAACCATGATGAAGTACAGTGGGACTTTGTTTCCCAAACCCCAAAGAGGCTTAGCAGAATTAACACTAAGACATTAATTGTCATCCACATTGGCTCATACCTTCAGCTCCACGAGGGTATTGTAACCATCTTCTACACAAAATAAGCTTTCTGGCCCCAGTAGCAGCCAATCAGCAGAACCTCTGTCTGGGCTTTCAAGTGCCATGGATCAGCTGGATAACTGCAACCTGAACAAATACTGTATTTCATGAAACCTAAGATGCCATCAACAACAAGATACACCATTATTCTACCTACCACTTCGAAATAAAAAATGAGGAATCTGATAGAAGAACTCTATAGAAAATGGGGAGAGCAAGGGGGTCCCATTATCTGGAGTAGGGCAAACAAGAAATAAACTTACTGCACTGAAAGATACAGCAAGGAAATGTGCATGTCTCAAGCTCATGACTAGCTGAAGAGAAGAAAAAAAAATCTCCTCCAAGAATTTTAAGTACCAGCTGGTACGATATCCACACAACCAGTGTGGCACAACAAAACCTCAAGCAGATTTAATTTCAAGTGGGCTCAGATTGGTAGTGTCCCCAGGTGGCTATCACAAGTAAACCGAAATCCACAAATCCCCTCCAGAACTGGACTTTCACCCAGGCTGGCAACCCCTCAAACATGCCCCAACCAGACAATGCACTCTGATTTCAGGGAAGGTTAAGTATTGGGGGGAAATGTGTACACCTGGAATTAAGGAAATGCAGTAGCTGTTTTCTTAAAAAGAATAAGATGATGTTATATATGGATCTGGGTCACTCGACAAGTATTCATTCGTATGTATCCACTATATGTATAACAGAGGTTTCAAAGCAATTTGAAGGCACGACCCATGCTTGCAAGCGGCTTACTAACAGTCTCTCTGGGAACAAAGATTCGTGTTTCTATCTGATTTACTTTTGGATTGTTTTGCCAAAATGGTTAGAGTGCTGTCCCAAAATGGTCAGAGGAGTAAATGCACAGGTCCCCCCTTTCTTGGGTCTGTTTTTTTATGGTCTAGCATTGAAAGGTTGTCTTTAGTCTGCTTTTTTGCCATACACCTGAAACACTGTAAATCAACTATACTTCAATAAAAAACAAACAAACAAATAAATAGCTTTAATAGAAGTAAGCTTATTTTCATTCCTCCAATTTCAACAAAAAATATATAAACTACTTTCTGATAACTTTGATTAGCTCTCATACAAAATAACAGTATTATGTACAGCATGTGGGACATGCGATTTTGATCATTTGGTTAAAATATATAGCATAAGTAAATATGATTAACTTCTTTTTTATATAAATTTATTTTATTTATTTATTTTTGGCTGTGTTGGGTCTTCGTTGCTGCGCGTGGGCTTTCTCTAGTTGCGGTGAGCAGGGGCTACTCCTCATTGCAGTGCATGGGCTTCTCATTGCGGTGGCTTCTCTTGTTGCAGAGCACGGGCTCTAGGAGTGCGGGCTTCAGTAGTTGTGGCTCGTGGGCTCTAGAGTGCAGGCTGAGTAGTTGTGGTGCACGGGCTTAGTTGCTCCACAGCATATGGGATCTCCCCGGACCAGGGCTCAAACCCGTGTCCCCTGCATTGGCAGGCGGATTCTTAACCACTGCGCCACCAGGGAAGCCCGCTGTGGCACATTAACTTCTATCTTGGGCAGGAAAGTTGGAGGGAACTTTATCCTTAAGCCTTTTTAAAAAAACTGTAAGAAATCATTGAAGCAACTTTTACGCATTAATTCAGCTTTGAACAGTGAACACCTAATTTATTGGCCACGAGAAATTTGAACTCTTGCATGAAAAGAGGTAGCAGGGCTAGCTTAGTAACAGCCCACTGAAAAAATTATTTGTTAGCATTAGTTCTGCCCTTACCATGATACAGTCAGTATTTACCTGTGTTGGGATTATTACATGTATACATGCCAAAACCCAGACCCTGGGGACCCTTAAACAAAAAGTCTCTGTTTGATGCCACTTCATGGGAAATGTTCTGTTACCATCATTTGAAGGAACACAGGTTTCTCCTCCTAAGACAAAACCACTTGATTTCATGCCTTTGTACTCTTCTTACAATGCCCTCCGTCCCCACTCTGAAGTACCACACGTTCAGAAAGTCATTTAAAATAGACAAAATGACTGACTTGGTAACTGTTCACAAGCAAACATTAAAGAGAATCTCAGGGAATAAACTACATACAAATTAGACATATTACAGGTACATACTCTCAAATTCCACGTGGCCTGGCTCATGTTTACACATTAGATCATTCCTTTTTTTTTTTAAATTGAAGTATAGTTGATTTACAATGCTTCAGGTGAACAGCAAAGTGATTCAGTTATACTTATATATATATTTTTCAGATTTTTTTCCATTACAGGTTATTACAAGATACTGAGTATAGTTTGCTGCGCTATACAATAGGTCCTTGTTGTTTATCTATTTATATACTGTAATGTGTATCTGTTAATCCCAAATTCCAACCCTCAACACCGCTTTTCCCTTTGGTAACCATAAGTTTGTTTTCTAAGTCTGTGAATCTATGTCTGTTTTGTAAATAAGTTCATTTGTATCATTTTTTTAAGATTCCACATATAGGTGACATCTACAGAGATAGATCATTCTTCCATAGCATTTTCAGTCTCTTTTCCAAATCTACCCTCATTCTCAACCTTAACTTAAACCAGAATCCTCTCTGTCCGCCTCCCTGGACGTGAAAGAACCAGAGCTTCTTGCCTGGGTCTGATTCTCATCCCCTGGGTACTTGCTCCCACCATAGCCCTGACTCCGGGCTTCCTTGGACTCTGCCCATACAAGTTATGTGGCCCCTGATGGCTACTCAGGGCTTCGGGGCCCCGGGGACGTCCTGCATTTTCTAAACTCGTCATTTCTCTAGTAGTTTTCAGCTTCTTCCACGTTGGACAACCCTCCACCAGAATCACTATCCAAAGCTTTCTAACTGCCCACATTGGTACCCACCTTCCCACGGGGTGTTTTTCTTCAGGGAGCCACTAATCTCAGCATTTATATCTGGCCCTTCTGTTTTCTCTCAGGACCTTATTGGTATCCTTATGACTAACTCTCACTCAAGGCACAGGATTATGCAAACAACTCAGAAATTATTCTTGGGAAGCAACAAGAGAGTTGTCACAAGATATATAATTATAGGAGATATACATTCTGTACTGTAACTCCACAAGCGAGTAAAAGAGAGATTCCAAAAAAAAGAATAAAGTTAAGGAGACAAAAAGCTGACCTCGTAGTGAATAGATAAAAGAAGGAAGGGGGCGGGGCTATACATTTCCGAAAGGCAGAATGAGACAAGATTCTTAATAAAAGATGCTCGGGCTGCATCGGCAGCCTCCTAACGCAGATAACTATGATTTTCACTGAGTGCAGTGCTCCAGAGCCAAGACGATAAAACTGCACATAATTATTTTTAAATCCATAAGGCTGTTGTGCGGGTGTAGATGTAAAAGAAAAACAAATCCAAGCTGGTATTCTGCTTGGAATAGCTCCACATCACACTCCCCAAATATTATTCTGTTCACCCAATTTATTTTTACTTTCTAGCATATGTTAATTAACTATATTATAGATTTTTTCAATTGTCAGTATAAAACAGTGACATCATTCACTTCCCATAGGGCCTAGTACATGGGTGTTTTCTTGATTATATGAAAAGAGACAATATTTATAGATTACATTTGTTCTATTTATCAAGCACACCGATTTGTTTTTCTCTTCCCATTTTCTATTGTTTAATATGAGACCCATTCATACTTAACTATATATTATATTTTAACAATTGTGATTTGCATACACATAAACTTCTTGGAACAGTGCCTGGCATATAGTAAATATTCAAAAATGTTAGCTGTAATCATTATCACTATTATTTTTGTTATTGTTGTTCAAAACAATTTACCTTACTACAATGAATTCTCTCATAACCTATACCTGCAGTCGCGCAGGATGAATTTACATAGTCCTTGAGTCTTATAAAGTGGGATTCCAAATTCAAATAATTAAGGAAAAAACATAGAATCACTTTGCCTAGATGTCTTTTGTACATATCACAGGCACATTTGATTTTGCACTTAAATATTTTTGTGGTCAGTAGTGAAAAGAACTGTTTAACACTGAAAGAATATTTGAAAGAATATAGACAGTACCTTCGTTAGGTACTGTCTATATTCTTAGTTAGGGTTTTCAAGAAATCTCTGACACAGTAGCCACAGAATCCACTTTAAAATATATACAGAAAAAGCCTTATGACGCTTAGAGTTCCCCTCACTTCCAACCCATTTGTTTTGCATCTACTGGATTAATTTCCCTGAAATGTTGCTGTTTCTCAGCTTAAAACCTATAATCGCTCCCTACTGCCCAAAGGATAAAGCAAGACCTTTTCATTTGCCTGTCTTCCTACATGGATGCCAGGCTCTCTGCACTGCTCTTCTAGTCCGCCCCAAACATACCAACGTTATTCTGCCACCGACACCACTGATCATCATTACCATGCTATCAAAAGCTGAGCGCAGATGTTGCCCCATCCACAGAGAGTTTTTTGATTTATCCTGAAGTGAAGTCTATTTCTCCACCTTCCCATAGACCACTCTCCTCATACCATCCACAGCCCTCAACTCAAATTGTTAATGGCTATTAATTACATATTATTTCCCCTAGTTGTACTGTACTCTCTCCAAGAGTGGGGATATGTCTTCCGACCTGTGAATCCTCCATATGCCTGCGTAAGAGTATCTGTGCAATGAACATTAGAAAGGAAGGAAATGTAACAAGAAACCAACATGAGAATCATGACATAATTCTTTTAAGTTCTAAGAACGGTCTCTGTCAGACTCATGTCCAGCTTAACTTAACATTTTTATATAAAATTTGAAAGAAGTGGCACACATTGAAATGCCACATCTGCATATACCACTCTTTCCTTTCATCACGACACATACTGTGCTGATGAGGCTGAGAAAATGGGAAAGTGAATCAAAAAGGTGACAGATGATCTTCAGTATCCATGAGTAAGACTAACACAGCCCACTAAACTACCAGCTGCAACTGGAACGGTATCTGGGCGTCATTTTGGACCACCTGAAAGGTGGCAGTTCAACATGAACCATAACCCCAAGGAGCAATTAACATTGGGCATGGCGAGTTATTTAACAGAAATATAATCGAAAATCTAATGTTACTATGCACAAAATTCAAGTGCATTAGGTCACTCTGTGAAGTTGTAATTATTGCCCTTCCAAACAACTAAACTACATTATCAACTAAAATGATTCAAAGAAAAGAAATATAAAATTAGGATTCTTCATCCTGGAAAAATATTAATGTGAAAGAGATATTTTTAAAGTTTATAAAATCAAAACCAAAGTTAGTCCTGAAATTATGAAAAGAAAGGAACAGAGGAAACATTTGAAATGTGTATTTTCTTGGAAAAAAAAAAAAAGGAATCCAGTAGTACTGCACAAATGTATGCGGATCCTATTTCTCTGAGTGTCCTTAAACACATAAATGGGTGCAAGAACAGTCTAGTCATACAGATGATCGATGCACTGGTTATTTAAAGGATACTTGGGGCATCTGGTTGACCCTGTCCAAATAGGGTCAAAACCATGTTTGGGAAATCCTTAGTCTAATTCAATATAATCTTTCACTTATTCTAATTATAAGTGGAGGCCCACCAGGTATTTAGAGAAGTGGAGAGAAGGATTCATACTACGAGTGAAAGTAAAGGACAAAAAGTGGTCTGTATTGAGGGTTCTAATCTACAAATTTCAGGCCAGGATTAGGGAGAGGCGAACATTTCATTTTTTACTGAAACAATCATATTTCAGATAACCTTTTATGTTCTGAGTGTTCTTTAACACTCAGTCATTCAAATATCCTGCAAACTTTTCATATACAAGTTGACAGTCCTTTTTTTTTTGGCCATTTAACAGGTCAAGTTTCTGTCAAGCAGTTCAAACCTCTCTGGAAACATGCTTAACAAATTCCCAAATTTTAGACAACAGACTAGAAAACAGAGGCAAAAACAGCTGGAGTCACTGGCTCCAGTGATCTAAACTGAGCTAAAATCTTCCTCTTGATATTGAGTCATGTGATTACAGCTATGCTTTATTTTGGTATCAATGTAAACTAATTTTCAGAATTATAAAGCCAAACACATCCCTGGGAAGCCTATAGGAAAAAAATGCTACAGGGAAAATCCAATACATGTATTAAAAATATATATTTATATTACTGAAAGACAGAACTTAAATCAATATCTTAAATATTTCCACTTTCCAAAAACAAGAAATTGCTTCAGTCGTGTATCTTTCCCTCTTGTGGTTGCACTGAAGAATCAACCCTTCTGGTCTAGCTGTAACTATTAAATTGACCTAATCTAACTTCAAGGAAACATGACGTGGATTCAACACAGCCTATGTTTGGTTTCATTTTAATCTATGATATTCTGTTGCCTCTTTACATTGGTTATTTTTGATAGATGTCTGAAAGAGGGAACCAGGAGCTGCATTTTGTATTAATTTCTAGTGTAAAAGTATCTTCAAACAAATAAATTCACTTTGTAATCAATTTAAACACAATCTGCCTTGTTTATAGAAGCTTACATAAAAGTCCAAAGACCTAAGTACTTAGGCTCAGCTGCAAACAAAATAAAAGTATGACATTCTTTGACAAAGAAATAATTCTCACTCGGTGATCCCTCTATTATTGCTATCTTTAGTTTCCATGGGGGTTTATGTGAATAAAATAAAATAAAATCCCATATGCACTTAGACAGAATTACAAATGAATGTTCTCTACTCCTGTTTATGTTAAGAGTTCCAAGAATGACTATCATGTGAGCATAATGGCGGTCTTTTAGCAGTGCTGACATAAAAGGGCCGTTCCACTGTGTTGTTTAATTGTATATATTCCAACGCTAGGCAACTCTCCAAACCTTATTGTAAACATTGTATAAGGTCTGTAAGTTCGGCAAAATAATGGAGTTCAGGCTTTTTACAGTTAATTCCAAGTGACAGTTGACTTCTCTTTAGGATTTGATATATTGTTTGCCATGATTAGTGCAGATTGCTTTGTCACATAAAACAAGCTAACATTTGGAAACTCAGCCTAATGTTATGCTCTAAGGGTGTCATTTTTCTCCCCATGAAACTGACTTGGAGCAGTACTTTGTTTTCCAGGTCTATAGAAAAAGGTAACCTATTACAGTTTGTTGGGCTAAGGTTGGAGATATAGAAATATAGAATCAATAGCTATACTGAACAGTTATTAAGTATACTGTTTATTGTGTTATAGCAATGGAGAGATTTTGTTAGTTTGATAGAAATGATACTTTAAAAGAACTTCTAGTCAAAATTCCTGTTTTTGTCCACTCAAAGTAGACATAAGTTTCTGTGCAATGATTACGGAGGAAGGAAAGGCAGAGAAACAGAATAAAAGGTAGTACATTCCTACCCTTGAGTTTTATAAGAATGAGTCTCATTTACTGTTCAAAGGACATTGTTTATACATTCCAGACTTCCATCTTATAATTGCTCCAGGATTTGTAAAAAGGAAATCTCAGCAGGGCAGCAAAATTTATTCAAAGCAATAGCTGCACATAATTGGTATAAAATACCAGAAACAGTCTGCTCTGAAAACTCCTTTCTCAGCAATTCAGATTTCTACCCCTTCAACTCTCTTTCTATATTCAAATAAAGTTTGACTTCTCTTCCATTACGTAAATCTTTCCTTCCCCTACCCAGATAATATTTTTAAAAGGTCCTATGAAGAATTTTCAATGCAAATGATGTGAGAAACTTTTTTGAGGCCCCTTTGGTTTTATTAGTGTTTACCTGGTAACTACGGCAACGGATAAGTA
This sequence comes from Tursiops truncatus, assembly GCF_011762595.2. Classification (NCBI taxonomy): domain Eukaryota; kingdom Metazoa; phylum Chordata; class Mammalia; order Artiodactyla; family Delphinidae; genus Tursiops; species Tursiops truncatus. Next base: position 70,822,470 of record NC_047040.1, on the reverse strand, counting down.
GGCAGAACTCATGTTGTGGAAGAAAGCTGGTTTTATCTTTTATAATTTCCCAAAATATTATGAGTCAATTATGCGTTTTATCACACATAAAAGTGAGTTAAAATTTCATTACTGTGTTAGTATCATCTCAAGAACTCAATTAAAGGAATAAAAGAAAGGAAGCTTAAGTATGGATGTTATTATACAAACTTGAAAAATACATTAAAGGAAGGTGAGTCACAAAGTGTGACACATCCCATACATTAAATCACACCGCCTTTCTTCAGCACACACCATATCATTGGTCTATAGTGTTTGTTGGGTTTCTGACAAAATTCCTTCAAAAATGAAATGGAAAGAGGCCAAATAACTGCATTTTCCTATTTAAAGTGCCGTTTCATTTTAAAAGTTACTTCAACAACTTCTTTTTGTATATTGATGAGCAAGCTTACAGTAGCTACGCTAATTTAATACCACTTTACAATGCCAATTGATAGGATTTTAGCAGATGTTTCCTTACTGGCACAAACAAGAATTTGGGGGTGATTTTGTTGCTCTTTTTAGAAGAGAAAAAAAAAATCTCCATGAAACTGGAAACGTCACCTCTCGATATTAGGGACTGAAAAATGTTCTTGAGTGGTGATAGTTGTACAACAATGTGAATGGACTTAGTGCCACGGAATTATATGCTTAAAAATAGTTAAAATGGTAAATTTTATGTTATGTATATGTCACCACAATAAACAAAAACATTCTTGAGTTTGTACAGCAAGAGTCATTTTTTAAATCTGTCATAATGACCTTAGACCTTGTTCATTTTAAAAGGCACAGTCTCATATATAATTCTTATGGCCTACTAAAGACCAATCAAATAAAGCACAATGTGGAAAAGGCAGGCGAAAGGTAGGCTTGAATAGAATAAGAATAATCAGAAAACAAATATCCATGAACTTAATGCCCTGAAAAATATTTTCAGTTGCATTACAGGTAATATGTCATATCCATGATGTAATCATCTGTTTTTCCTTATGGAATAATTATGAACTTCAAGTGATTGTCTTTTCAGATTCTGGACTTAGTGCAATGCAGATTTCTAAAGACAGACTAAAAAGAAGAAAACTTTATAAAAATGGCCAAGAAAAATCTCAGATTTTATCATAAAGCTGAATATATATGATATATTATATGTATATAATATATATATATACACAGTAAACCCAAGAAAATAAACAAAAAATGAAACTCTAAATATCAAGATTTAAAGAGAAGATATATACACTTTTAATATATCATTAGTCGTATTTTCTTCTAGCTGGATACATACTAGACTTCCTAGCTTCATTCTTTGAATATCTTCTTTGTAACCAATTGGCTAAGAATGGAAGCGACTAGTATGGTACAAAATATCTACATTATGGAAATAAATGCATTGTTTTGTAATTGAAGTAGACTTTTTAATGATGAGAAACCTGGACACAATGGTCTATTTTTAAACATAACTCAGTCTAAATAAACATAACCTACATTTGTAAAGCATATACTATATAACATAAAAGGGTTTTTGCATCTTTTGCTTTACTTTTACTAGCCAAAAAGCTTTAGGACCAACTCAATCTTGGGTGCTTTTGATTTCTTTTCCCTTTACATTCTGGTCACCAGTATTTGCAGGGTTCCTATACACGGAGACTAGCAATCTGAAAATCTGTAAATGCAGGATCCAACTTCTTACTTCAAAATGGATTTCACACAAAAATTAAATCAGGTAGCTCATACTTCCTTAACAATTTACTACAGCTGTATTGCCCAATATGACAGCCACTAGCCACATGTGGCTAAACATTTTTAATTTAGCATCTCAGTCACACAAGCCAAATGTTAAGTGCTTAGTAGCCTCCACAGGGCCAGTGGACACTGCATCAGACAGTGCAGATATAGAACATTCCCATAATTGTGGAAAGTTCTACTGGACAGAGCTGCACTAAAGGATTGCTTTAAAGAGCAAGCTTCCCAAATTTACTTGAAATGAGGTGCTTTGGATTACTTTATAATGTCATTTCAAAGTATTTAATGTCAACGCTTGTTTAGCTGTTTTCAATATCTATTGTGTAAAGCAAGGTACAACTCCACTAGCAGACAATTTTCTTAGAAAGTTATCTGCTATTGATAGCAACAGGCCTGGCAAAATGCTTTGCACATAGTAGGTGCTCTACTAAATGCTGCTTATCTCAATCAAGGAATAATGCAGATTTTTAAGAAGGCAATAAGTAGCACTGTTAATTGAAAGAAAAAGAAAGCTATTCATTAAGTAGTAAGCAGCCATTTATTTATTTGACAAATATTTACCGATCCCCATTCCTCCATTTGCCTCTCCACCTTCTCTACCCTATTCTGTGCCCTGAAAAGCTGACCCATAATGCCCTGCATCAGAGGGATCCTCCTCCCTCTGGCTTCCTACGGTTTCCAATTGGAGGCACTCTCAGGAGATCCAAAAATGGGAGGAAAGTGAGGGATGTCTGCCCAGCCTAGGTTGGCCTTGGTCCTCAGCTAAGGTCACTGCTCCTCTCAGGCAGCCCTCTTCACAGGGTTACCCTTCTAGCTTCTGGGAACTGCTCCCACCTCTAGCCCTTCAGACCCTGTGTAGTAAAAATACCCATCTTTTGCTGGCCTCAGAACATGTCATTATCCCTTTTTGGTTTCCCTAAGTCCTGCCAACACATTTGTAAATATCCATGTTTATTAAACATCTCTTGAATACCGAGTTTGAGTATGCGATATGTTTCCTGTCAAAACCCTGACAACTATAATCACAAACCCTTCCAGACACAATTCTAGGCCCTTAGAGACCTCCAGCTAATCCTAAAAAATATCGTTCTTAGAAATGTAGCCCTTTTAAAATATTTAATTGCTTTTCAATAATAATGCCCCATCCATATGTTATTCAAAAAATTACAAGTAAAATTTTCATTTTAATGGGCCTCTCATTTCTTTTTTCTTTAATTTATTTATTTAATTTATTTATTATTTTTGGCTGCATTGGGTCTCGGTTGCTGCGCGCAGGCTTTCTCTAGTTGTGGCAAGGCGGGGCTACTCTTCATTGTGGTGCACGGGCTTCTCATTGCAGTGGCTTCTCTTGTTGCAGAGCACGGGCTCTAGGCGCGCGGGCTTTAGTAGTTGTGGCTCACGGGCTTCAATAGTTGTGGCTCGCAGGCTCTAGAGCACAGGCTCAGTAGTTGTGGCACACGGGCGTGTGGGATCTTCCCGGACCAACGCTCAAACCCGTGTCCCCTGCATTGGCAGGCAGATTCTTAACCACTGCCCCACCAGGGAAGCCCGGGCCTCTCATTTCTATACACATTACATTTGTTACATTTAACTTGAATATTTTGTTTTTGTACTTCATGAAATGCTTATATGACGATGACAAACTAGCTTAATAGCAGTGATGGCCTTCTAGGCACAAACAAGGAGTCTAATAATAAAGCTACAGATTGAGAAAATTATTTAGGTCATTTAGACTAAAAACCCGTTTTTATCCTAATCATGTGTGTATTTTAAGCATTAGCATTTCACCCCTAAAGAATTCTGGCTGCGCTTCCTAATTCTCTTTAGCATATTAGTACACAATAGACATGGATTCAATTTAATAAACATTTATTTAACTACCTACTGTGTGCAGAGCATTGTAATAGGCACAAAAATGAACAAGGTATATTTCTTGTCTTAAGAATCTTCCATTCTTATAAAGGAGACAACATACACACAAATTACTGTTAACAAAATGATACATTAAACTGTTACTAAATTCAGTTTAAATACACATAAAACTTCATGCTATGCTTTTTCTTTCCTGATATTCTCTGACTTGTTCCATCTTATCTCCCAACATGTAAATTATATTACATTAGAATGTAAATGTATTACACATAGTCTAAATGAAATTCCACTTAGTGAAAGTTAACATATAATAAGGAATGAGGAAAGATCAAATTAGTAAACTCTTATGTCCCCATATTTTAAACATCCTAAAAATGAGATTTTATCAGCTGCCCAAGAGTGAGCATATAATAACCAATGCAGAACTGGATATATCTGCCTTAATAGGCCTGTACATTCTTTAAAATGTGAGTAAACTTTGCTCAAAAGCTTCCTGACATATTGAAAAAGTTAGATAAAAGGTTACTAAAAACAGAAACATTTAGTTTAGGAAGTAAACTTGGATCAGAAAAAAATTCCCTGTTTCTAAGGATAATAATTACTCCTGTGCTTACTGGAACCCTGACTTTCTTTTAAGTCACTCTGATGGAATACATATGTTTTTAACTTAGACAAACAATGTACATGACTTCTAAAGTGTCAAGCAGGCCCATCTTTCCTGCAATAATTAAATAAGTAAAGGAAATTCAAACACAAAGCTACCGCTGTGTTTTGGGAGAGACTCAGAGCAATTTACACACACACATTATTAATAGCCAAATATGTTGGAGCAACATGGTGTTTTTTTGTTTCGTTTCGTTTTGCTTTGCAACATGTTGTTTAAAGATGATTCACTCCCTCCACCTGAGAGAACTTTCTGGCCCAAGAAATCAACTGCTCTGTAAAAGAGGCACCCTAAGATGTTTTAAAAAGGCACGTCTCTCCCCAATCTTTAAAAACACCACCACCCTGGAAACCTTGACTGTGACCCTTATCAACTAATAATGGTCCACAAACAATTTATTTTCCTTACAGATAATGTAGAGGCCCTAATATGATGATTTTAAATCACCCACAGGCCTTTCTGTCATTTCCTTCTGTGCATGGCATGGCTTCCAGAGTTTACCAGTCATGATTACACACACTAGTAGGAGGAAAACCAAAAGGTTTGAACCAATCAGCACTGAGGGTTTTTGAAGCAGTGAGAAACAAAACAAAACACACACAAAAGGCTACTACAGCTGTACCTCTGCTCAATCATGCATTCCTCAGAAGTTGGTCGTAAATCTAATATGACAAAATAAACTCACCCTTTCCAACTGACTTAAGAAATTATTTCACAAACTATTTCTCTTAATATCTAATTACTCTTTAATAGGCCATGGCTCCTGATGGCTCAACTTTAAATTATACTTTCTGTCAAAGACTTAGAAATATGTGAATGAACTTAGGGAGGCATTTTCACTGGAGAACGTTTTGTAAGCTGTGGGAAAATCATGCTCTCTTATTTGCTTACTATATCCCAATTTCTCCTGTATTTGATTTCCCTAAAGGGAGGCACATGGCCAGGCAGGTTCTTTCCAGCTAATGTATTTAATGAGTATATGATCCAAACAGCACGAGGGAAAAGCTGTATCCAAGTAGCACAATGGACCTGTTGATGCCTCCTACTGTGTGTTTTCTTTCTCTGAGGTCTTCCACAGTAATTGACTAAAACGGAGCTCCTGAAACCTGATCCTATATAAATGCAGAAGGCTGTCAACTATGTTCAAACAACTCATGAAAAAAACAAGAGATACTAGAGACTAACGTGGAGTGCTTGGCATTAGGAAGAAAGTGGTTCCCATCAGAGTGCTGAATGAGAGGGTTGGCTTCGACAAAGAAAGGAGGTGCTTAATCAGAGCCTCTCTGGGTTGTACTGTTGTTGTTTTGGTGACCAAACAGGTTACAGCAGGTGGTGATGGCAGGACAGAGAAAGTTTAGCGAGAATGAAGTAGATTGGAGTGTATCCTTCTAGTGTGGGAAGCTCCAGGCGTGCTGAAAAAGTGAGAGGGTTTTGGCCGCAGACCCAGGGCTATGAAAACAAAGACCCTTAGCAATGTGGTAAAGGAAGAATCCAGAAGGAGACAAGGCCTTGAATGGGCCAGAAGCCATGGAGGATGAGCAGGGCCCAGCTACAGTAGCGCTACCCAGCTAACCTGTAGGGTTAAAAGCAGAACAAAGCAGAATCAGATCTGGACACTGTTGTGGCAAACCAGGAGAAGGGGCCGCTCTCGGGGAAGGAAGCGCAGGAGTCTGGCCGGCAGGGTGACCACGATTGGTTTCCAGTCAGAAACCAGCTGGTGACGCTGGCCCCATTCACACCCCAGTCCAACCTCTGATAAGTTTCCTAGAATAGCTGCTAAAGCTGTGTGTGGCCTGCCTTCTTCCTTCCTTCCCTCCTTCAGATCACAGCACTGGCCAGTCATGTGAGGTCTGGCCCTCCTGTCACTCCCCCTCCCCCTCCCCCCACCCCCCGGCTCTGGAACTCTACTCCTGTCTCTTCACTTTGGGTAGCTTTCCTCATCTGGAAAGTGAGTGGCTTGGATCAGATTATCTTCAAGTTCCTTCTAGTTCTAACATTCTGTGATTCTTGGATGTTATACATTACCAGAATCATAAAATTTAGAGTTGAAAGGGACTTCAGAAGTCACCTATTCAACCTCCTACTCAACCCAAGCTAACCTAGCCAGAACTAATAAGCTTTGAAAGTTCTATGTAGTTGTTTTTGGCTGGCTGAAGTCGGCAGTAATCAAAGCTTAAAAACCTGAAATATAAAGCATGAAAAAAATATATATGAGATTTCTAGAGCATCTAAGAAAAAGATTGAAGGAACAGAAGCCCATAGAGCAGCATGTCCTATTGCTTTCTAAGCACAGCTATTCCCAGACTTTGTTTTCACAATATCCAGGGTATATTTAAAAAAAAAAAATCACAGGGGATGTTAGTAAATTCTCCAAACACAAACTAATTTTCAGCTGATTATCATGCTTATATCAGACAAGGTGATTGGATGACACATCATCAAATAAACGAAGCCTCAAAGGGAGAATAAAGAATATAAAGGAGAAACAGTTACATTTTGAGATGCATTCAATAAAAATCAAAAAGCATGGCATCTGTTCTTAAGGGGGAAGTTTCAGTTATAAGCTACTTTTCAAAATTAATTTTTACCTGATAATGAATATTCTCTCTCGCCCTTCAAAAGAATTATTTTCTTAGAGTCTGTGCCAACTATCATACTATAAATTTTGAAGAAATCATTGGCTGTATTTAAGAAATAAGCATTTAAAACAATAATTTTCCATTGTGTTTTATTATCAGTTACTTAAAAGTGGTAAGTTCATAAATAAATAAGAAGAGATAGCCTTCTTACAGATTACATGAAACTATATACAATGACATTCTCTCTGCATAGTAACCAACACTGAGGTGTGTAACTTGAATTTTTAGATGGATTATTTATAATCCTTTAAAGTGCAATTTATTTAAGGGTTTAAGCAAATCATAGGATAAAGGATCTTTCTAATAAATGAGTAACATTAAAAAGATGATATATTTGGATAAATCTTTCGAAAATCAGAACTGATTTTGCCAAATGTACTTGTGATGTAATAATTACCACCACCACCCCCACTCAAACCCCAAAATTGACTTAATTGCTGAGGATTAAGAAGGACTGGAAGATATCATTTCTCCCGATATTGATGTATAGACTTAATGTCAGTCCAATAAAAATTCTATCAGATTTCTTTTTTTATGAAAATTGATAAGCTTATTCTAAAATTTATTTTAAAAGGTAGAAGATCTAGAATAGTTAAGGCCACTTTGAAGAATACACAGTTAATATATTGCTCTGGTAATTAAGACCAGGTAGTATTGACACAAGAATACATAGAGAGCCAAACAAAAAGTCCAGAAAAAGAAACACGTAAATGTGGTCACCTGATTTACAACAAAGATGGCACTGAACTTCAAAGGGGAAAACGAAAATGTCTTTTCAATAAATGCTGCTGGATCAGTTAGATATTCATATGGGAGGGAAATGAATCTTGACCCTATCCACAAACACAAAAATTAATTAGAAATGGATTGCAGAGCTAAATGTGAAAGATAAAATACAGCTCCTGGAAAAAAATATAGGAATATAATTTCATGACCTTAAAGTAAGCAATGATTTCTAAAACAGACACAAAAAGTGGTGAACATAAATCATAAACTGAACTTCATTAAAATTAAGAACTTTATTTATTAAAAGATAGTAATCAGATAATGAAAGGGAAAACTGAAAACTGGGAGGAGATACCCTCACACATATATATCTGATGAACGATTTGTATCCAGACTTTATTTAAAAACCTACAACCAATAAAAAGGACAACCCCATATAAAAAGCAAGAAAGGGAACCCTCTTGCACTGTTGGTGGGAATGTAAATTGATACAGCCACTATGGAGAACAGTATGGAGGTTCCTTAAAAAACTAAAAATAGAACTATCATATGACCCAGCAACCCCACTACTGGGCATATACCCTGAGAAAACCATAATTCAAAGAGTCATGTACCACAACGTTCATTGCAGCTCTATTTACAATAGCCAGGACATGGAAGCAATCTAAGTGTCCATTGACAGATGAATGGATAAAGAAGATGTGGCACATATATATAATGGAATATTACTCAGCCATAAAAAGAAACGAAATTGAGTTATTTGTAGTGAGGTGGATGGACTTAGAGTCTGTCACACAGAGTGAAGTGAGTCAGAAAGAGAAAAACAAATACTGTATGCTAACACATATACATGGAATCTAAAAAAAAAAAAAAAAAAGGTTCTGAAGAACCTAGGGGCAGGATAGGAATAAAGACACAGACATAGAGAATAGACTTGAGGGGAGGGGGAAGGGTAAGCTGGGACGAAGTGAGAGAGTGCATGGACTTATATATACTACTAAATGTAAAATAGATAGCTAGTGGGAAGCAGCCGCATAGCAAAGGAAGATCAGCTCGGTGCTTTGTGACCACCTAGAGGGGTGGGATAGGGAGGGTGGGAGGGAGATGCAAGAGGGAGGGGATATGGGGCTATAGGTATATGCATAGCTGATTTACTTTATTATAAAGCAGAAGCTAACATACCATTGTAAAGCAATTATACTCCAATAAAGATATTTTTTAAAAAAGCGAGCAAAAGGTTGAGTTTTATGTTATGTGAATTATATTCAATAAAGCTGTTATGTTTAAGAAGTGAGCAAAATATCTGAAAGACACTTCACGAAAGAGGAGATCCAATTGGCCAATAAATATATGAAAAAGTGCTCAACATCATTAATCATCAGGGAAATGCAAATTAAAACCATAATGAGATACCACCCACCAGAAGGGCTAAAATTAAAAAGACCGACAATACCAAGTGTTAGTGACATACAGAGCAAATAGCTTTCTCACACTTTGCCAGTAGGACTAGAAAATGGTAATATCTACCATTTTAGATGAACATACACGTATCATGTGACCTACCAGTTCCTCTCTTATGACTAAATGCATATGTTGACCAAATGGTGTGAACAAGAATAATTACAGCAATTTTATTCATAACAGCTCCAAATTGAAATAATCCAAATGCCCATTAATAGTAGAACAGATAAATGAATCATGATATATTCTCTAATAGAATACTACATAGCATTAAAAAAAGAATCGACTGCTACACATAAGAACATGGATGAATCAAACCGAAACGTCGATGAGCTAAGGAGGCCAGACACAAAAGGATACATACGACAGGACATTTTTTTTTTTTTTTTTTGCGGTACACGGGCCTCTCACTGTTGTGGCCTCTCCCGTTGCGGAGCACAGGCTCCGGACGCGCAGGCTCAGCGGCCATGGCTCACGGGCCCAGCTGCTCCGCGCCATGTGGGATCTTCCCGGACCGGGGCACGAACCCGTGTCCCCTGCATCGGCAGGCGGACTCTCAACCACTGCGCCACCAGGGAAGCCCAGGACTTCATTTTTATGAAGTACAAGAATAGGCAAAACCAATCTACAAAGATAGAAGTAAGACTAGCGGATACCTCTGGGGAGGAAACTGTGAGAAGGGGCATGAGGGTGCTTTCTGGGTGCTGGAAATGTCATAGAGTGACCTGGGTGGCCAGTACATGAGCATAACAATCTACATATTTAAAATGTGTGCGCTATACTATATATATGTTCTACCTAAAATAAAAACTTTAAATAAACAAGTAAATAAAATTATCTCGTGTTCCACAATGGCAGGAATCATGCCTCATTTACATATTTGCACCTTCCAGGGCCTAATACAATGCCTGCTCAGTGTTTGTTGAATTTAATTAAATTGCCCACCAGGTAGCTCCAACTCTATGATCTCAGCTAGATGATTTTAGTACAACATGTCTGAGTGGTCAAGAGTAGAACTATAGTTGTGCACTTGCTTCCTGCAGACTCCTTTTAAATTCCCAACGCGTTCATGTTTAAAATATCTGGCGCTTTTTTTTTCTTTTCCAAAAAGGGAGATGGGAGTATTTGCATACTGAAAAACAACCCCATTTGCAGGGTTTAACAAGATTCAAATCAAAAAGGCAAAGGAAGAGGAAACAAAGAAAGGTGCTCCTGTGGCGCCCTAGAAAGCAGATGTTCATTAGGGCCCAGACACACAGATGACGATCACCGTGTGCTTATCTGAACAAGCTATCGTCAGAACACACAGTCAAATCAAATTTTGAAGGCTCAAAGGATATGCACCGAAGAACATCCCGAACTGCTGAGACATGAATTTGAATTTGGTGACAGAGATAGAGGGGTAGAAAAGAACACTGTCATTTGAAATCCTATTTATACGTTAAGATATAATCTACTCTTTAAAAAAAGCAATCGAAATCAACATTTAAGATGTTTGCTATTAAAATTAAAATCTGAGGAACTACTACCAAGTAAGAAACACACCTTTTTTTAGTCTTTTGCCAATCAGAAAAACACAATATTTCGTGGTTATTTTTAAAGAATAGTTGTGTGAAATATTCAAGAAACAGAAAAAAATGGTTACATATGATTTTAAATGTTATTATGGGTACAGAAAAATTGTATGCAGCTTACCATTTCACTATGTCATATTTAAAGTTCCAATCTCATTAAGAGCCCACATTTGGCATCAAAACACTTTTTATTATGCTAATTCTATTCTCTTTTGTTCAAAGTATTACATCATGCCTGTGCTTCTGTAACACTTATACATTACCAAATACAATTTTATTTAAATTTTCCATATAAAATTGGATAAGGAATCAGAAAGAAAATCCCATTCAAAGAGGGAACTGTAATTAGCAAATTCTTAATCATAATCTGTAGCGTTAAGAGGTAGCAAAGTTTTTTTTTAGCCAAATTAAGTCAGACCCACTTGGTCCCTGACTTGGGCAGACGCAGTGGGACTAGCTTGTATGCAGCCGTCACCCTGGCAGATTCACCACTAGGCACACACACGTGTAGCTGGCCAGAAGCCAGTCCACAGTGGCACTACTGTTACTGCGCAAGAAGAAAAGGTAGAAGCAGGAATGGAGGAGGAAGGGGAAGGAAGGAGTGGCGGAAAAGGAGACGGGAAAGAGGAAGCACGCTTTGAGATTGCCCAACCCCCTGGACCCTTGCCATTCCTCCTTTGCAGGCCCTTGGGCTTTGTCTAGCTCTTCACCCCAGAGTCAAGCCGCAATCCAGAAACAAAATACCAAGGGATCTATGGTCTGAGCTGTGTTCTAAAGCATAGGCTGGTTCCATTTTTGCCCTCCTTTCAGGGTAGGATTCTTAACCTGTGCTCTACGGGCTGAGTCTCAGTAAAAATCTGAGGTTAATGGGAATGTGCCACCTTCAGATTCTCAAGGTTTGAGGTTCCCCTAAGAGTTATGAACCATTGTTGGACCAGGACTTGGTGAAAATAAGAGAAGTGATGGTATTGGACAATGTTTTCTCTGTCTTTTGATATCCTTCTTGTTACCAGGCTCAAGAGCTGTTTGCTTGATTCCGTGCTAGAGAAGAGAAGGAAAGCTTGTGAGGCTGTAGTAATCTAGTCAGTGATGAGCTAGGGATGAAAAGCCCTACTTCTTAGATAGCCGGGGACTGCTTTATGAAAATTGAGGGTGGGCTAGGAGGAAAGGGAACAAGAGATTATCAGTGAGGCCAACACAGGGAAAGAAAAGTAAGCAGGGAGCTAGTCTCAGGAGCGAGGAGCGAGGACGTCTCCCAGGGCCTTAACTCAGCGAGAAGCTCCTGAACCCACAACTCCCAGCTTCGCAAATCCCTGACCCACGTGACTCCACAAGCCACACCTCCCATCTCTTCTTGAAACCCGGTCCCCAGTCCTAGAAGCTCAAAGCCCCTTCTGAGGGACTAAGGGAACTCGTCTTCCCACTGCCCCTCAGGTGAGTTAGGGAAAACTCCTCAGTCCCCTAAAGGGGGCCAAGATGGGTTCCCCGAATTCCAACTCTGAATACTCACCACCCTCCTCCAAGAAACATTGTCCCCGTGTGATGATTTGGTTCTACGGTAGGACCAGTACAGAACAAGTGTATGTGAATTATAAACTGGGTTACTTTCACAAGCTCTTATGGGTTGGCTGGGGACCCTATCATTAAAGATAACAATTTATATGTGAAATATACTAGATGAGTTTCAAGTTCTAAATAATTGATAAGTGAACTTTCTGGAACAAAACCTGTTGGAAACACAATTCGCTTGTAAGATAAGGTATACCCAGTCACAGAACAAATCACATAGCGCTCTAAAAAATATCATTTGCCCAGCTATAGAATTTCAGCTATAGAAGTTTCTCTGCTAGCCAGTTCTTTCTGTGTTGTTGTTGTTAATAAAGGTATGCAAATAATCATGTAGAATAAAACCTAAGAACTGAGATTAGCAATTTTTTTTTTTTAAGGCTTCCATTTTTAAAGCAATGCAATTAATCAAAGCTGTGCTCTGTAGGAAGCAGAGAGGGTTTGGGGAGTATTTCAGTTAATGACCTGAAAATAAAAACTGGCAAATTTTTCTTTCTGTAAATGTCTGCATTTGTCAAAAACCTGTTTGGTGATGAATCCAAGTTATTGTTGAGAAGACAAGGGTAAAGTTGGTGGTATTACAAATTTCTGATATGATTTACTTTTCCTTGTAACCAAATATTTTATCTGAGACTTTATTTCAAACTGCGAAAATATTTCATTGCTATTCTACAGGTGAGGAAGGGTTTAAGCGGTTTTCCAGCACAAACATACTCCCAATTATAAGTCTCAAAGTCATAATGTTTAAAAAGTGTTAAACAGGGGAAATAGTATAGTGTCATTTGAGGGGATTAAGTATAATGGAAATGTAAGTTTATAATCTAAAATTCTTTTTCGGCAACTTTGATTCCCCGCCCCAAGAAACTCAAGTTTAGAAAAAGCACAGAATTCCATGATGTATCCATCTAATTCTGCCCATTCTTATTAGTAAATTTTTTCAACTTATAAAAAACAAAACTAGTATCATGTAAAGAAGGCCCACCCACTTGCACAGCTGGGAAGATGATGCATTTTTCCTTCAAGATCAGTAAAAATTATTCATCATATCAATGAAATGATCTAGTTTTGTTGCACGAAAACCTTCCCTGAAATTGCTCTTTTTCTGGACCCAGCAGCCCAATAGCACTTGTTGTTCAATGGGTAGCCAGAGGGATCAGTTCTGTGTCTCACACTGAGGCCAGAGGATAATATGACTCCTGAAGGACTTAGCTCCATTGCAGAGTAAACAGCTTATTTTAAAAGAATTAAAGCTAGATAATGACCAAATAAAGAGAATAAAAAGCTATAACCATGAAAGATCAGGAATAATAAAAAAATCTGGTTTTTTCTGAAGAAATGCTAGCTCACAATAGACACATTATCAAGATGTAGATTGCAGGCACACAAAGATGTAATTAGCAATATAACAAAACTCCAAAGAAGGCTAATAAATTAGGAGAAATAAACATCACTTCAAATGGTTTAAACAATAGATGTAATACTTCTATATAACCATTATGTCATCATTTAAGGATTATATTCTCGGCCTGTCACAACCCTAATAGGTGGGCTTAATAGCACACTTATAAGCATAAAACTGGAAAAATAATAATGTAAAATAAGGTAATTGTATATGAAACTTTGAGGAGAAGGAGTTAACATGAAGTACAAAAACGTGATATTCTTTAAAGCTCTAAGTAGTCATAAAAGGATCATAGAGCAGAAAATATACAAAACAATGGTGATTATCATTTCAAGAAATTTTTATTCATTCATCTAAAGCCCAATTCTTTCTAAAATTCCCAGGTTTACTGGAACTTTTATTAGCACTTTACTTTTTCTCACAGTACACATGGCACTGTTTTTCATCCCACACATAGATCTGAGTGCCTTCCTGTCACTCAGACCCTTGGTTGGTATGCTGCCTTCCTGGGTGTACTGTTTTGTAGATATTCTTTGCTTATGTCTTGAATTGTGTCTATTCTGTCTTCCCTGGCAGCTGGAGAGCAGGGACCAGATATTACACTCCCTAACCTTTCTTAATATCAAGTGCAGAGAATGGTGCTCTGGGGTCACTAAGGAAATACGATCGCCTAGTTAGTATTTTAGCCCTTCATGAGCCTCAGCAATTTCCCACAAACACCAGATTAAAATTTAGCCTAATTCCAGAATACAGATGTTATTTACAGCCATTGTAGGCAATCATCCACCAGACATTGATTTTGTGTGTTTTTATAAGTAAGTTAGCTGTTGATACAAGGATCTAATCTCTCTTTTAGAATCTAGGTTTTCATAACTGTCATCCAGAAGATTGTTTTCCATCCTCTAAAATGGTAAATGCATCCATTTAAGAATTAGCTAAAAGACAATGTATGGGGAATGACAATGTTCAGTTTTAGACTGAACGTTTTCTCCTCTAGGAGGTCTAGATGTTGATTTCTGCCCCCTTTTTCTCTCTCACCATCTTTGACACACTTATTTTCCAATGTTTGTTTGAAAATTTTAAATATTCATATAATTATGTTAAGGAGACTAGATGCATTAAGCAAAAATAAGGAATTCAAATATGTGAGAAACACATTTAGCTTGCTGGCTTGGCTGTCACCATTCTCTGTACACTTTTCCCCGCATTTCTACCTGATTAAGAAATTATTTGGTTTCTGTTATCAAATTTGTGTGCCTGCTCAAATTTGCATGTGTGTTTGACACACACAATGTAAGAAGACATTTTGCTGTGTACCATCTGACGAAACTCCCGGTGGTAAATGTCTGTATCATCCAAGTGCTGCTTCTCCCGAGGAATAGCCGAGTTCCACCAGGTTTTACTACTTACTCGTTAAAATGATACAGCAGAGAAACCAGAACATTTACATTCATTCCACATAACATCCCCAAGCCCAATGTTCAATTTTGAATATATGGTTTAGTTTTGTACCAAATATTACGGCACTGCATTTAAATCACTGACATATCATTACTACACTTCCTTTAAAATAAGCGATGTTACATTGAATAAAACACTTCCACTTAAGAACAACTGGATATGTTCCTGCTTATTCCTATAATACCCAATGAATGAGATAAAAAGCTAGGTGGCCGAATGTCATATTAGGGTTATACAACACTCAGTAACAGAGATAATTATAATTCTGAACACCTTAATGCTAGTTTATGTTTTAGTTATTAACCATGAAATGAATAAATGTTTTTACCACATCTGAAATACTCTGAAAAATAAGGATTTTCTTGAAAATTAAGCAGAAAAAAGTTTGAATCCTGTTGGTGGGGGCCAGTAATAAGAGGCAAAGACAGGCTGAGTCACCAATTCATCACATGTAACATTTCCCTCTTTGATATAATACTATGAGTTGTTTTTTCTGGCACCATATTCTTTAATAAAGACTGCCAAAAAAAAAAGGCACTTTTGATTCCATAAATGAAACACGGATCAATTGATATGTGATTCATCTTAGGGATCTTACTCACTTCATAAAATGTTTGAAGTTTTCATTATAGGAACAAAATAAATTAACGTTCAAATCAAACTATATTGAGATTTCATTAGAAAATCAGGCTGAGTTATTATATTTGTAGATTTTGGTCTATAATTTTTTTCTTGTCTAAAAAAATTTTGCATGTACTTATTCAGAATAATAATAGTCACTAACAAGCATTTATTTAGCACCTACTGTTCTGCAAATCAAGCAAGGAAATAGGGAGGGCTGATAGCCTTTGAAGAGAGACTTAGTATGGGATAAGGACACCATGCTTGGGGAAAATAAACTTTAGGGAACTGAGCATCCAATAAAAAACAAACTAGGCAAGAAATTCTTCATCTTTAAAAAGAATGAACAACATTTAGGTGTCCATATCATTTTTATCTCCATTCTAGATCTTCCTCACGTGATTTTTATTGGTTAAGCAGACATAGAGAAAAAAAAAGAATTTTATTTCCTGGCAACTCCCTCTTTAGTAAAAAGAAAAGGGAAAAAGGTCCCT
The DNA here is from genome assembly GCF_011762595.2 of Tursiops truncatus. Lineage (NCBI taxonomy): Eukaryota > Metazoa > Chordata > Mammalia > Artiodactyla > Delphinidae > Tursiops > Tursiops truncatus. The sequence continues at coordinate 70,806,229 of NC_047040.1, read as the reverse complement.
TTGTCTTTAGTGTAAAGACCTACGACTTATTAAAATTTCAGTACTCATTAAGTAAGCTGGGGTAATTTAAAAGTTCCAAAAAACCGTTAAGCAAAATACAAAGTCTGAGAGAGATATCAGTAAAGCTTAAAAAAATGTTTTTCCTGAAAGTGTATTACATGGAAATTGCCCATATTTGAATTTAAATTCGAAGCCAAGATTGCCAAACATGTAAGGTATAGCTAGTTATACTGATACTAAATGACTGAATACTTTCCTACTTCTCTTCACTTATCTTTCCCTGTTCCATTCTAGGAGCATAAGATTTGTCTCCCAACATATAAAAAAATAAGATGCATTATGGAAATTCAAAAGAAATGGCTGTCCGAGGGGAAGGGTGCTACAATATTTCATCATAATGCATCTTGATTTTAGCATTTCCGTGCTCTTGAGCCTTCCAACACCACTTCCAGTAGCCACAATACCCCGCTCACTTAAGGAAATAAGGTGTATTCATCATGTAAAATATTGTATTACTGTATTGATGCATTTAAGCAAACTTTATTCATCTCACAAACGTACTTACTTCTCAAGACACAGAGCAACCCAAGTTTTAATATCATGCCACTGTACCTCCAAGTCACCTTAATCTACTCAGTAGTTCCACGTATCAAATCATGATCTCTCATTCCTGGAGAAACAGATTGATACAATATTCATTTGACTATGACTAAGGAAAAGTTAAGGAATTCAACAAAATGTTAATGCACCCAAAAATTCAATTCAGAAAAGCTGCTTTTTTTCTAGTAGCTTCATTAATAGAATACCAAATTATATTACTCATTATTTTTCAGATTTTGAAGCTAGGTTCAGGTATGTTCTTTGGCATACACTTATACAAAAATAGCTTTTAAACAAACATTTGTTTTAGAAACAAACATTTCTCTAGTGTAGAACATCTCTTTAGTACACAAAACAATATAACTATGCATAAAGACACAAATGTGTCAAACTGCTGGTAGCTGGTATGAAATATTAGCTAACCATGTAAAGAACATTTTGTACTTCCCTTTCTTCAGAAGAACTAGAATAAGTATTTCGATGTCCATAAATATTTGCATACACATATTGGCAGTAATGTACATCATGATATCTTTGAAACAAACAGAATTCAAGGGTTGCCTTGCAATAAGTGAAAATGTCTACACACAAAATGTTAATTAAAATGTTACGTTACCAGAATTTTTCCTGTGTATCTGAAAAGTAGATACCAAATTTAATTTTTAGTAATACGGCATAAGTCACTTAATAATTTAGAAAATCCTTTAGAACAATACGTGCTTATGTTTATGAAGCTACATCAACCTGTATCTTAGAATGAATGTGTCAGGTGATAAAGAGAACCCTGCTGTGATAAGACCACCCTTAACGGAGAAATACAAAAAAACTCAACAAGCGTGTAAAATCAGGTTACTTGCAATCTCTGTTACTCTACGCTAAGGCATTATAAAAATTTCGCAGTCTCCTTCATTTCCACCCATGTCCTGCCTTTCTATAACATCCTCAACTTTACTTTATGTCTAATGCAGCTGTATTACTTTTTCTAATAATTATCTTTTTCTGTCAAAGCACAAAGCATACCAATATGGTCACACACTGTAATCCAGCTCCACAGGCTCCATTGGTTGTTGACTGTTAGCAGAATGCAGAAGTAACTAATATATTTTTATAGAGAAAAATTACTACATTTTTCTGAAAAGACTCTGGATGACTAACATACGAAGAATGATTTGACATATGTTAACTTTTTACGGCATGGCAACAAAACTCATTTTCAAGTGCCATTTTCATTGGTGTCTATTCCTTCTAATGAAAAGAAATCCCACCCGTTTATTCTTTTTCCATTCAAAACACATCCATCTCTGGATCACAAGTTTAAGTCAAATATCACTTGGTAAACGATCGTGCCATCCCTCAGTTTTTGATAGAGCTTCCACACAGAAGTTTCAAAACAACTCTGTCTAGCAAACACATCACTGTACTTTAAACAGTGATGTTTTCTATCCCATATTTCAGGAAGGTTAAAATACACACACACAGAGGCAAGGATCGTCACTGTAGACAACAGATTCTACGTCAGTTTACTAACTCTTTAGGTAGATTAGGTAACACTTGTTTTTAAACTGACTACAAATCAAATCAGGTCTCTATTTTTTTTAATGACTCACAATACCATGTGACCAAGAGAAAGATGAGATACGGGAGACAAAAAGGGCTATGTGTTCCGAACTATGCTACCTAAAATCTGCATCTAGTCGCTTTACATTTTAGGAGATGCCTCTTCCTGAGATAATCAAGATACTTTACAACAGGGAATTTAGATTTAATTATCAAACTTTAATACCAAGTTATATAGGTCAAGTGAGTATGTGTGTCTTTCTCCGGAAACAAAGAGATTCAGAATAATAGGATTTCAGATTTCATAGTAGAAACAGCAAGACATGCTTTGAGAATGTCATTTACCGTAACACAAATCAATATTAAATGCTTTATGCAGGAAGCACACTTTCAGAAAATGGGCCCTAAAGCTTTCTGGGATCCGACCCTAATTACTAGAGCAGGCTCTTGCCGTTTGTCTCTCTCTTCAATTATTTACGGGGCAAAAAGAGCCAAATGGCATTGCATTAGCTATATTAAATGCTACGTACTTGGTTTCTAACTTACTAATGGTACATAAAAATTACTAAGGTGAATATGCCTGTAGAAACATGGCCTTTTTTTCTTTTTCACCTGAGTGTATGTTATTTATTATTCATATAGTTAAGTGTTGAATAGGCTGTCCTTTAGGTACCCAATGCTGCATAATTTAAACAAGTGCATTAAACATATATGATATCTAAAAGGTAGAGCATTGATTACACTTCAAAATTTCTTTGAACAACTTATATTTACAGTGTAGCTCACCAAAACACGGGTACCTCCCTTCACTCCCTGAAAACAAATACAGCAGCGACCACACAAGAATGAATGATGGGTACCCTTGCTGCTACCATCTTATCGCTTTGTGGCAACCCAAAGTAAAATGAAAATGGGGAGGGGGTGAAAATGAGGCCCTTGAGGGCTAGGAAATTTCAGGTCTCTATGCTAACAAGTGTCCTTTTTACATGGACACATACAAAACTATGATGTAGGTATAAAACATGGACCACACACACTTGTAAGAAAGAAAAGCTTATCAAGGTTGAATCAGAGATTCTCTGCACCAGGCCAGAAATGCCCTCTGCCAGCAAGCAGGGCATGATTACAACCTCCCAAAGAAAGTTCAGAGGCTGCATCTTTTGTGATCTAGAAGGGCACCAGGAGTCAAGATAAGAGATGCTAATTGCTGAAGAAGTCTGGTGCATCCAACTTTTGCCCTCCCAAACTGTGGGAAAAGGCTTCCAAAGCAGTGAAACCCTCACTCTTCACGGACCCAATATTTTTTTTCCTGAGTTCAGGAGGCATCAAATTCTTATTGTCAAAATAGGATAGGCCCACTAACAACGTACCCAGGGTCCCTGGAAAGCCAGTCGCAATTTGTATGACTACATGTCATCCGCTGTGTTACCTAAGCGTGCTCCAAGGCCGTTTTTGAGAAAGCACCGCTGGAAATCGATCTGTGGTAAACATATACGGTAGTATGTCTCTAAACTAAATACTAAGTCACTTCTTTCTCTGCATCGAAATCTGCCCATTGTCCCTCCTTTGCAGAAGCTACAGGGAAGATTAAAAGGGACATCAATGAACGCTGAGTGAACTTTGACCACTTTTCTACCCAAAACAACAGCGTAAAAGTAGAAATCAGTAACCAGGTGAAGTGCCACACCGCACAAAGATCAAGGCGAGGGGCGGGCGCGCAGGGCCGGAGGCGGGGAGGAAAAAGTCCCGTCCCCAGCCTCGAGCCCCAGTTGTCTCGCGCGCGGGAGGCTGAGGGGCGTCCCCTTGGGGCGGGAGGCTCCGCGGCACTCCGAGGGAAGCCGAGAGTTACTGCTCGCCGGGCGAGGCCCAGGAGAAGGGCTCGAAGATCCGCGCCGCCAGCGGGTGCTGCCGCGGGCCCCAGGCGTCGGCGGCCGAGCAGCCAAGGCTCGGCGAGGGGCGCCGCTCGGCCCGCGACCCTCCCCGCTTCCCGGGCCAGGAAGGGGCCGGCGGCTCTTTCCTGTCTAGTCTCTCCCCCCGCGGCTTTCTGTAACCCGATCCCAGCACTCCGCTCCGCGGGCAGCCGCCGCCCCGCGCGCCGCCGGGCTTCGCCCAGGCCAGCGCTATAGTTAGCAACCTTCCATCAACTCCACCGGAGGCGGCGGGGGCTCGCCGCGTGCCCCTCCCGGACCGGAGCCGCGCGCGCCCCCGACGCCCCCCGCCCCCGGCGCCCCTTTACCTTCGCTTGAAGATACTGGGGGTAGTAGTAGGTGGCGTACTGAGGGTACATCTGCTGTTTCCACACTTTGCCCATGAAGCTGGAAGGGAGCCTGCCGTGCAGGGTCGCGGGTACTTTGGGGTTTCCAAGTCTCGGTCTCTCCTGCCTCTCCCTTTCCGGCGGCGGCTGCTGCCGCTGCTCCACCTCTCAGCCCGGACCAGACGTCCTCCTCCTCCTCCTCCTCCTCCTCCTCCTCCCTCTCCTCCTCCTCCTCCTTCTGCTCCCAGACAGAAAGACACTGCAGAGCGCAGAGGGCACCCCGGACAGGGCGCTCGCAAGGAGTTGCCTCCCGGAGCCCGAGTGCTCCGGGGCTGCCAAGGGCTGGCGCGCTGGCCGCGCTCCGCTGCGGCGAGCAGGCTCAGCGGGGCCGGGAGGTGATCAATACAAGTGGAAAGTGCTGCTGCTGCTGTGGCGGCGGCGGCTGCGCTCGGTGCCAGGCGGCATCTGGGGTGGGTGCGCCCGATTGGGAGAGGGGAGAGGGGCTGGCGTGCCGAGGCCGTGGGGGAAGGGCGGGCGGGGGCGGGGCTTGGGCGCCGCGGAGCCGGGACCGGCTGGAGGTGAGGGCTGAGTTTTAACCACTCCTCACCTCCCAGGCTTGACGGGCAGAAGCCTTGGGAGCCCGAATCGCTTTGTGTTGGGGGTGGAGGGTGGGGGGTAGATTGGGGGGGACCCAGCTTAAGAACTGCAGAGTGGACACCTTCTTTGGGGGGACGCACTTAAGAACTGCAGAGTGGACACCTTGTTTGCTTTCATGAGTTTTTATCTCCTTAAGGGGGAGGGGAGGTAAGGGGGAAAGAGGAGGAAATCTGATTCATCTCTCACTTCCCGCCCCCCGCCCCCCCCCCCGCCCAATGATTTTTTTTTTTTTTTCACAAGAGAAGGAAAATGATTTAGTGCCCAACCACAAGGCTGGAGTGGGGACACCTGGGTTCGGTTCCCCCCAGGCCACAACACTAATTTTCTAGGTGACCTTGGGAGGGTTAGTGTCCTTCGGATTGGTGAGTTTGGTGAGATATGAGAGGTGAAATCATGCCCTCTGCACAAGAGGAGGCAAAGCACTCAAACACACACGCTCCTCACAACAAATAGACGGATCTTTCTAAGGGGGAGACGGCGCAAAGAGGCAGAATGTTATTATTAGAGGACACAATATAGACATCAGCTTTTCTCTGCCTCTTTCTAATGCTGCCAGACAGTCTGACAACTCCCACTCAGGAACAAGGAAACTCCCTGAGTTTGGAATATTTTAAGGCCATTTTGAAAGTCACACACGCTGTTGCAGTGTGCTTCAGTGACATATTAAAATCAATCTCTCCCTTTCTGCCTCTCTCCATCTCCTAATTGTCACAGCTGCAGACAGCCCCAGACAGCAGTGGTTCAGTTCACTACATAACTGGATATAATTTAATGGAGTTAATTGGTCCCTGAAGCTGCCTGTAGAAGACTTTTATATTGTAGCTCAACAAGAGATAGTACCACAAATGTACAAATAGGATAAGTAAGAAAGCACCTTCAAATTGGAGTTGTTGCGCATCTAATAAAATGTAATGAAAAATTAATTTGTTATTAAATAGACCTTGATTACTCTGTTTTGTCATTTTGGTTTTCTGAGAGTCTGTTTTCATAATAGCACAGAGGTAAATCAAACTGAAATGGAATGCATGATTTTGTCAGTTACATTTTTATTTGATTACATTTCAAAAGATTTAGTAAGATACTTTAAAATGATGCAATAGTGAAATGAAACCTTTATCATCTTTATATGATTTAGACAAATTTCTAGGTTATACAATTTGAAAAAACAAATGTAAGTTCATGTGAGAATATTTTGGATGTGCCAGGAGGCAAATCACGTTCTTTTAAAAAAATTAACAGTTAACCCATGTGAAATCCTACAGCTGAGCTTCTGCTGTATGGTGGGCCCTGTTGAGGTTAATGTCAATCTGAAGGTCGGGGTGGTCCATTGCCTAGCTAGGGGAATCTAAAAATAGTTCTTTATACTGTTTCAGTGTGGGACTCTTGAATGCATTTGATAAGAGAACCAAGTGCACTAACCTGTGTTAAGAACCTAGGAGGACTAGGAATGATGGTTTACAGGAGTGACGGAAGGAAGAGAACACGTTAAGAACCATCTCAGGAGTTCTAGGCCTGAGTTGATAAAAGAAATTACCAAACTCAGACTGTTCTACTTTTTTCTGGATGATGAAAATTCAGTCTGTTTTACAGAGCCCAGAAGCACACCCACAATTATGTAGACACTTGATTTATGACTGCGGTGGTATTGCAGAGCAGTGGAGAAAGAATGAGCTTTTCAATAAATGATTCTGGGTCAATTGGCTATCCATATGGAAAAAATGAAATTGGAGCCCTGCTTCACAAAAGGGGAAGAAAGAATTTCAAATGAATCGAAGACTTAGATGTAAAAAAACAAAACTACAAAGCTGTTAGGAGATAATATAGGAAATATCTTGATAGCATTGAAGTAGGGAAAGATTTCTTTAATAAGGTGACCAAGAGTACAAGGTTGATCAATTTGACTCTATTAAAATTCAGAACACTAATTCATCAAAGGATTCTATAAAGAAAGTGAAAAAGCAAGCCACAAAATAGTTATTTGTAATCCATATAACTACAAAAGCCTAATAGCATATGTAAAGAACTCCCTGAAATCAATTTTAAAAAGAAAAACAACATGTTAAAACATGAATAAAAGATTAAATGTGTGTGTTTCAGAGAGGAGGAAACACAAATGTCCCTATAACATATGAAGAGATACTCATACTCATTAGTAATAAAGGAAATGTAAATTAAAATACTAATAAGATACCATTTCACACTCACCAGATTGGCAAAAATTAAGAACTCTGAAAATATTAAGAGTAGGTGAAGATGTAGAAAAGGGGAAAATCTCAAAAACACTGCTTACTGGAGGAAATGTAAATTGGTACATTCACCACTTTAGAAAACAGTTTGCTATTTCCCAACTTATTTGCATGTATGCTATTGCACAGTAATTGTAGGCATCTACCTCAGAGAATTCCGTCTATCTGTGTACCAAGAGAAATGTACAGGAGTGTTCATAATATACAGAAAATAACTTAAATGTCTACCAAGTGTAGAATGGATAAAAAGGCTGTGGTATATGCCAACAATGGAACATTTTGCAGCAGTGAAAATGAATAAACTATAGGTAAAAGCGGCAACACGGATCATTTCAAAATTGATGTTGCAAGAAGCAAGTCAACATAAAGCATGATTCTATTTGCATGAAGTTGAAAAACAGAAAAAAAATATCGTAACAGTATGTTGTGTAAGAATAGTTACATGAGTAATTGTTTTAAAACTATAAGGAAAAACAAAGGGATTATAACATAAAATTCAGAATTGTGGTTTATCTCTGAGGGAGAAGAGTGAGATGTTCACGGAGGGTTGGAAGGGGACTTGGAGAGATGGTAATGTTCCATGTTTTGCACTGGGTTGTGGATATATAAAAATATATTTCAATACTTTTCTTTAAGTCGTTCCAAGACTTTAGTATGTTTGCTGTATTTCATACTAAAACATTTTAAAAACAAAACTCAGCTTTTAATTTTATTCATGATCATTTTCAAACATATACCAAAGCAGAGAGAATAATGATTCCTCTGTTCCTAATACCCAGCTCCAAAATTTATCAACATTTTGTCATTCTTGTTTCTCTCTCTTCCTCTCGCTCTCTCTCCCTCACTCTCGCTCTCTCTCTCTCACACATGCACACACACATTTTAATTTTTCTGGAGTGTTTTAAAGCAAATCCCAAACATTGTATCATTTCACCTGCAACACTTTTGATATCTACCTCTAACAAGTAAGAACTTTTTAAAACACAATATCATGATCACCTCTAACAAAGTTGACGACAATTTGTTAAGATCAATACCCAGTTCTTGTTCATTTTTCTCCAATTATCTAAAAATCGCTTTTTGTAGTTCATTTGTTTAAATCAGGATGAAACAATGTCCACATGTTAAATTTGGTTGATATAGCTCTTAAGCCTCTTTTAATATATAAACGTTCACCCCCACTTACTTTCTAAATTGATGTTTATTTGTTAAAGAAATCATCTGTCCTATAGAATTTCCCACATGGCTGACTGCAACCTCATGGTGTCATTTAAAGTTGATGGTTAGTTCTAGAGGTTTAATTACATGCTGGTTCACTGTTTTTAGCAAAGAACACTTCATAGATGGTGCTGAAAACACATAGGTGATGTGATGTCCATCACATCACATCAAGAGAGACACATAATATCTGGTTGTCTCATTTTAGTGATGTTAAGATTGATCAGAAGTTCAGGTATTATCAGTTCGATTTATCCCCTAAAAAGTTCCATGGTTTTAATAGTCATTCATAACTTACCTCAATCCATTATTTCATTAGGGGTTACAAAATTGTGGTTTTCATAGTTTCTTCATTCCTTCTTTACTTATTAGTTGGAAATGGTCTATGGAGAAGAATTTTTCTCTCTTCAATTCTTTGGTTAACTTGAAATACAATTAGCACAGGAAGAGCAGGATAAATTTCCCCCTATTTACCAAGTTTCAGAATAATGAGTTGATGCCATAGGAAACTCCAAAGCTAACCAGCTTTAAGTAACGACATCCTGAACTTGTGAATTTTTATGTTTGATTTGTTCCAGTCCAGCACAATCCTTATTCTTGTTGATGCTCAAACTGTCCCATTTTCAGCTAATGAGAAACCCTTCAAATTGTCTCTTGTGGCTTTTTTTTTTTTTATACCAGACCCCAAGAGTCTTTGATAGATTTTTTTGCTTTCTAGTATAGTAAGATTGTCCTGGGTCCTTGTACAGCTCATGCTCGCACCTGGATTAGCTATTTTTCTAAGAAATCCACATCAGCTTGCTCTTAAATTTTTTTTTCAATAACAAATTCCTTAAAATGTGTTTTTTATCCTTATTAAATGTGGGGGAAGGAGCTCATGAAATATTCTTTTTTTTTTTTTTTTTTTTTGTGGTACGCGGGCCTCTCACTGCCTCGGCCTCTCCCGTTGCGGAGCACAGGCTCCAGACGCGCAGGCTCAGCGGCCATGGCTCACGGGTCCAGCCGCTCCGGGGCATGTGGGATCTTCCCGGACCAGGGCACGAACCCGTGTCCCCTGCATTGGCAGGCGGACTCTCAACCACTGCGCCACCAGGGAATCCCTAAAAAGCATTTTAAATGAGATGGTACAATGTCCTAAAAGCTGAGATTTAACCAAGCAGTGTGTATATATATTATATGTGTATATACATATATGTCTGTACATACATACAGTCTTCAATGCAGTACTGAAATGAAAAGATATAATATGTGTTTCAAGACCACATAGAAATACTTGATAAAAATAGAAGCCTAAGACTGTAAATTCTATCAATTTTTATCTACCAGGGTGTGGGTTCTGTGGCATTATAGGTGATCAGCCACGTCAAGGGGGAAGGCACTGGTAATTCTATTTGTTTGATGGTGCTGTGGAATTAGACAGCTGGGGAAGAAAGGAAACACCTAAAGGAAGCATCATCTTTAGCTTCCTTAGCACTTGTAAATTTTCCGAATCTAAATTATAGTTGAATTTTAGCAATACTTTGTTTTTGTTCTTAAGACTTCCTGTAGTCTTATCTACATTTTATCAGCATCATTGCCATCACAGTTACTTTGAAATTATTTTAACATCATACTTTTTGTTTATTTATTTATTTTTGGCCACGGCTGCGGCTTGCGGGATTTCAGGTCCCCGACCAGGGATGGAACCCTCCTTCAGCGGTGAAAGCATGGAGCCCTAACCACTAGACCGCCAGAGAATTCCTCATAATTACTTTTTAGTTTACAAAAACCTCACACATAAGTTACCTCATTTGATCCTCACTGAAATCGTTCCAGGGAGATGCTGTTATTAAGGGCACAGACTCCAGAGTCAGACTGCCCAGGTTTAAAGCTGGCTGTTCCCCTCCCTGACTGGAAAAGTGTAAAATGAGGTTTATGAGAGGATTAAATGAGTTGATATCCATAAAGCATTTAAACTAGCGCCTGGCACAAAATAAGCACTATAACAGTATTAATTACTATTCTTTTATATACTAAAAAAAAAGAGAGATTCAGTAATTGGCCTAACTAAGGTAGTTCTTTATGGTAAGTTAAAAATCTAGGGTAAAACCCCAGGACTGCTGATGCTAAAAGCCTTATTTTTAAATATTGTTCAGTACTACCTTCTCACTTAGATTGTGTTTCCTTTATATTTCTTTCCTCCTTCTCTTCTCTCTCCCTTTGATTGCTTTCTTTCTCTCATCTTTTTCTTCGCCCTCAGCTTCTCCTTTCTCTCCTCTCCCTCTTCCTTTTCCTACCCCTACCATCACCCTCACCACCTGTCCCACCACTAGTGCCACCAACATCATCACCAGGAACGTTAGCGTGATGAACTAAATTGCCTGTGAACTTGAAAGGAACTCATGCTGATAAATTTCTTTTTAATGGGATGACAGAGAAGGAAGGAAGGAAGAAAAAGGTGATTTTAGTTGATAGTCATACTATGCTATATATTTAACTTGTGGTTATGATCTCTACTTATTTATAAGGAGCAATGCCTGAGATGAAAAATGTACTTGAAAAGATTAACAGCAGCTTAGACAATGAAGAAGAAAAGATTACTGAACTTGAACAGATAGCAATAGAAGTATCCAGAATGAAAAATAAATGCAGAACACTAAACTGTGCTAATGCTAGGAATAAAAATTGATAATTTATATAAAATTATTATCTAGAAAAATATGAAAATGCTTGTGTAAAAATTACAATAGCATGTGAGTTAGGGTTTTGTGATACTGGATAGTTTTTGTTGCTGTTGCTGCTTTAATTTTCAATGTTTATTAATTCCATTGTTTAGCACATGCCTCCTGGGTAGCCTGATACTGTGTTAATCAACATGGCACTAAAGGCAAACTGAATATAGTTCCTGTCCTTAAGTGGTTCTCAGTCTAGTAGTGAAAACAGACATGTAAACATACGATTGCTATAGAGTGTGGTAACCTGGATAAGGAAGAAGCGCTTTATTTGGACTGAGGATGTCCAATGAAGCTTTTTTTTTTTTTTTTTCGGTACGCGGGCCTCTCATTGCTGTGGTCTCTCCCGTTGCGGAGCACAGGCTCCGGACGCGCAGGCTCAGTGGCCATGGCCCACAGGCCCAGCCGCTCCACGGCATGTGGGATCTTCCCGGACCGGGGCACGAAGCCGTGTCCCCTGCATCGGCAGGAGGACTCTCAACAACTGAGCCACCAGGGAAGCCCCAATGAAGCTTTTTTAAGAAGAGACACTTTTAGCTATAGTTTGTGAGGAAAAAAAATAATTCACCAAGTAAATAGGGATACAAGTGGAATGAAGCAAGAGTAGAGTTGAAGGAGAATTTGAAAATTCTAGACAAAATATTTGTATATACAAAAGTGTTGGAGAACTACAAATCTTTTGTGATGATTTAAATTCCAAGTACATGCAGAGGTGAGTAGGGATTGAAGCTGGAAAGGCTAAGTGGGGACTAGATCATGACAACCTTATTAGAATACTACTCTGCAATAAGTGGACATTTCCAATATTTCTGGCATAGGCAACATGAACTAGTAAATCACTTGGGCTTTATTCTGCCGGTATAAGGGAGTTATTAAGGGGTTTTACAGAGTCTGAGTTGTAATCTGAGTTACAAGGTCAGATTTACAATTAGAAAGATTACAGTGTCATCAGTATGGTAGATAGATTCAATGGCAATGGGGGAGATTAGAATCAGATATTCCAGTTATTCCAGGGAAGATATGACAACGGCTTAATCTAGAGTCAGGATATATAAGAGCAATGAGAGCTGTGCATTCTGGGTGTAGGCAATAAGGGAGTGTGGTATTAGTGATAAAAACACTCCTCCCTGAAAAAAATCTTTTGTTGGTGTAAGTTCCAAACAATTGCCATGGTTACTGCTGAATGTAATCGTTGTATATATTTGTTATATATTGCTGCTTAACAAATTATCCCAACTTTAGCAACTTAAACAACATACAATCATCATTTCACATGATTTCTGAGGGTCGGTAATTTGGGAGTGGCTTAGCTGGATGATTCTGACTCAGGGTCTCTCATAAGATTTAGATGTCTACTGGGACTGTAGTCACCTGAAGGTCAAGGGCTGGAGGATCCACTTCCAAGCTCACTTATGGCTATTGGCTGGCATCCTCAGTTCCTCTCAATGTGAGCCTTTGTATCGGACTGCTCTGCTAATGACATGACAACTGTATATACATATATAGTGTGTGTGTGTGTGTGTGTGTGTGTGTGTGTGTGCATGTGTATAGAGAGAGAGAGAGAGAAAGAGAGAGAGAAACTCAACCAAGGTAGAGGCTGTAGTGTCTATTATAACCTAAATCTCAGAAGTGGCACACTATCAATTCTAATTCTGACACATTCTAGTTACAATGTGACAAGAATGTGAGTACAAGGAGTGGCATCTTGGAGTCTGACTGCCACAGTAACATATGTAGAAAGTTCAAAGGAACACATTCTTACTACGTACTCTTTTACTTACTTACTCATACAGTACACACTGTGTGCTGCCTGGAAGTTAATTCAGAAAATTACCCATTAAGCAATTCCTACCCGTTCCCCTCTCCTCCCAGCCTCTGGCAATCAGCAATCTGCTTTCTGTTTCTATGGATTTGCCAATTCTGGATATTTCATATAAACAGATTTATACACCATGTGACCTTTCTTGCCTGGCTTCTTGCACTAAGCATGTTTTTGTGGTGCATCTACTTTGTAGCATGGATCAGTACTTCATCCCTTTTTATGGCTAAATAACATTCCATTGTATGTGTATACCACAATTTGTTTATCCATTCATCCGTCGATGAATATTTGGCCTGTTTCCATCTTTTGGCTATTGTGAGTAGTGCTGTTGTGAACATTTATGTAAAGTATTTGGGGCAAAGGGGATTGATTTTAAGGTGCCAGTGAAAATGTGAGTGAATGTGTCCAGCAGGTATTTGTATCTGTCGGTCTGAGTTAAGAGGAGAGCTCAGAGATGGAGATAGACTTGGAGTCAGCAACTGTATATGGGCTGTGGTCAAAACCAAGAGGGAAAGCCTGTAGAGAGAAAAGAGCAGTAGACTGAAGGGAGGAGTTAAGTCAAAATGTCTATGGCATACAGGACTTGGCTAAAGCGTCTAGACATTCTCTGGTCTAACACTTTGGGTGTAAGCATTAAGCTATTCACATTATACAGAGCTTCTCATTTATCATTGACCCATAGACTTTGTAGGATCGCATAACTCCCTTTAATAACTTATTTAACAGTTTAGTTATTTTATTATCAAGAAATCCCTACTTTCTAGGTGCTCAAATTATAATTTATGACATAAGAAATCATATCCTGCCCTGTGGAAGATGGATAATGTTTAGTCACTGCTCTGTGATATAAAGAACTTCTCCAGCATCTTTTTTATTGACTAAATAACTTCAGGCCTTTCACCTTTCCTTTAAATATTTTCTAAAATTTAGATGCATTTTCTGGGTCTCCCATAATTTACTACATCATGATTCAATTGGATAGTCTAGTAAAACACTGTCTTCTTATGCTCAGTGAAGTGTGTGCTCTACCAAGCTCTTACAGTCCACCCTTCTTTGAAGATAGTATCCTGTTCTGTTATTATAACAAGGAAACAAGACAAATGCACTATTGATTTATCAGTATCTTTAACTTGTGCTCCATTGTAATCTTAAACCCCTTTATGTCTAGATTATTTCTCCTGTTACATCACCAGAGAATATTTCAATTTCAGGGTATGTGTTAATCAATGTTGCCTTTGTACTTTTCGATCAAAATTCTTTGTTTACACATACCTCTAATTTACAAAGAACACTTTCAATCTTCTTCTTATATTTTTTTAAGTGTTAATAATCTTGTCATATTTGCTATCATACCAGAATTGAGAATTTTCTCAATTCCATTTTGTCACTCATAAGGAATGTTGAACAACATTGGGAACCTAAAATTCACCCCTTGTGTGGTAGTTTTCTAGATTTCTTAGATTGACACTAAGCTGTCCACCTGCACTTTGGGGGGATATTACTCCGCATCAACTTACACTTCTCGGATTGCATGAAACTTTTTATGTTTGCAACCTTCCCACTTTAATGGATACTGGAGCATAAGCAAGACTGTTTGGTGGACTAAATCCCAGTTCATACAAACCTCAGTCATTTACATTTCCTGCAGGTACAATGCAGAATGCCAGTGACTGTAAGCCATCCAATCTTTGTCAGGACTTTCTGTGTTTGGCATATATTGTGATTGACTTAGCAACGATAATGAAATGTGAGTAATGCTGCACTTTCAAGATGCTTTAGATGGATTTCCTTGTACTTGGGAGGTGTCTGGCCTAGGGGGAGGAGGAAATCGAATCGAGCATTCAGAAGGACTGTACCTGCACCCTGATGTCTAGAAGGAAGTAGGTTAGACTTCTGGGTAATGTGATTACATGGCAGTGGTGTTTACTGCTGTGGAATCATTAGAATATTCCAACTTTTTGAAAGATAGATCTCTTATGTACTCAAAGGGTAATGAACACCCCTTAATGAATGCTGTGCAGGGAGACTAGATTGCTTGCTGGGTAATTGGCATTGGTGGGGAATGGGCAAAGTGTGGTTAGGTCAGGGCACCTCTGACCCCCCAGGATCCAGCCTGAAAAATGGCCATTTTCTATGGCTTCCTGAAGGTCAGACTTACATTTAACTTCCGTGGACCTTTCACACTTCATAGCTCTTGTACAATGTCAGCCATTTACTAAATGTTTTCTCACTTAATCCTCTCTATCACCCTGCTTTGTAGGTTACTATCCTTGCATTTGCAGATAAGAAGACAAAGACGAGGTTACCTCTTGCCCAAGGCTTCAGAGTGGAGGAATCAGGTTTTGAACGGAGTTCATACTCAATGCATTATGCCTCAATATTTCACTTTAAGCAAAGAGCCAATGGAACATATAAATGGTTCAGTTACTTTTATAATTAATTTGAAATTAATAGGCACATTTATATAAATTTTCTATAATATTGTGTTGTTATCAATCTTTATCTTTTTTTTTTTTAATTTTTAAATTTTTTTGCCTGCGCCATGCAGCATGTGGGATCTTAGTTCCCTGACCAGGGACTGAACCTGTGCCCCCTGCATTGGGAGCATGGAGTTTTAACCACCAGAATGCCAGGGAAGTCCCTCAACCCTTATCTTATAAAAGCATCTTCTGATCTTAATTCAGATATAACTATAGTTGTAAATATAGTTGTAAATATAGTTTATATAGTTGTAAAATCTTTAGCAAATGCACGATTTCAAGCTCTACCTTTCTCATACAACTTTTCATTTACATTTTCACAAGTTGTTTAGTTTTTATAGTTATAATTTTAGTAACTACATAAAGATACAGTCAATAAATACTGAATCTTTTAAAAAAAATTCTTAATGTAGTAGTGAAAATTAAGACAGTCTCACACAAGTACACCTCATTTTAGGAAAACCAGAATTATGGACAAACAAAAAAAGCAAAACAGAGGGTGGGTGTTTTCTTAAGGAAAGGACTCAATATAGAATTCCTTTAAATAATACGCTCCCCTGGATCCCCAGGAGATTCAGTTTCCTAAAACTAAGAGTTACACCCTTTTGTAACTGCCTAAGGGTGAATACTTTCTGAGATCCTTTCTAGCACATCATGACTAATGCATTGATTGGGTAAAAAGAGGCTACCCATATATTCTTGGGTTTTCCAGTTACAGAAACCTACAGGAATGAAGGATGTGTTTACATCTCAGGCTCTGGTGGTTCAACAAACACTCAGAAGAGTTTTTCTCTCATTTACTCCCACCCTGCTGAGTCCAGGGGCTTCTAGGATCCTAGTGTCCTCAGGATGTCAGGGACAGTGTGCGGTCATCTATTCTTGTCCACTCTCCTGCCTTCAGTCGGGACCACACCCAAACCCGCCCAGACAGAGGAGAGTCTGCCCTATTTTTAACAAGACCCAGGGACTGGGAGCATTCTTCCTTTCTCAATAACCCCATTTCAAATCCAATCCACACTTTTGGTTTGCTTTTCACGCAATTAGAGGGCCTCCATGCACTTCTTACAAATTTCCATCTAATACAAGAGACATTTTCCACAAATTTAAAATTAAGGAAATAATAAAAATGGATCAAATAGAAGATAAGATGTATTTTAGATTGTCTGTGACTTTAAATAGACTAGTAAAATGTCACATTATGTTGTAAGATTAGGATATGCACTAGCAAATAGGGTTTTCTAAAATCCCAAATTCTGTAAGTGTAATTACGTAATCTTAAAAATCTTAAGACATTTGACTGGGAACATATGCTTACGTCTAAGAGAGAAAATGATGTACCTTTCACGCAACCCCCCCAAAAGATTTCATTTTTGCTTAGTGAGATTAGATTATATTTAAGCAAGATTATATTTGAACAAGGTTATATTTAAGATACACAATAATGAAAACTACTCCACCTCCTTCTACACTTTTATTTTTGTTCAATAAGGTTAGATTGCTTTGGGGGAATAATCGCTATTTACCATTCTGCTAGTGTTTTGCTAATTGCCTCCCATCAGATTTTATTTAGTTCTTATGCACATCAGGAAGATGAAAATTTTGAGGAGATGTAAAAGGAGAAAGATTAGTCAAGGATAGAAGTGACTAACTCATACCTGATCAACATCCCTTTTTTTTTTTTTATGTTTCCCATTCATCCCCCTCCCAAAATCAAATGCTTGTTTGATATTGCAGGGGAATCTTTCTTTATAGGTGAGGACATGCTTTCCTTTTTTTTTTTTTTTTTTTTTTTTTTTTTTGCGGTACGCGGGCCTCTCACTGTTGTGGCCTCTCCCTTTGCGGAGCACAGGCTCCGGACGCGCAGGCTCAGCGGCCATGGCTCACGGGCCCAGCTGCTCCGCGGCATGTGGGATCTTCCCGGACCGGGGCACGAAGCCGTGTCCCCTGCATTGGCAGGCGGACTCCCAACCACTGCGCCACCAGGGAAGCCCGACATGCTTTCTTAAAGCATCCTGCATTATTGCTGTAGTTTCGGCTAATTTATTTTATAAATTTATTCTACAAAAATAAATCAGTTGTCTTCCTCTGATATCAACATTCTGACAAGCCTGGTTTCCTCATTTTATTTTTCTTAGAAAATTCCTATTTTGAAGAATGTAAAAAAGATTGAATACTCTGCCTTGATCCAGTCTGCTTTTGTCTGCATTCTTTCTTTCTTTTTTTGGTACCGAGGCTGATAAGTAGCCACATGTGCTAGATAAGAATCCTTTATCAGATTCAGCCATTCTGCGCGTGATTAATTTTGTTATGGTCAAAACAGAACGTGTTTTCTAGGTTCCTCTGGCAGTCACTGTATACAGCTACTCCTGCCCTTAAATCATCTTAATTTGTGTATAGTAAAGTAGAGTATGTCCTGATTGAAACAATTGTTTTTTTCCACTCATGCTACAGCATTTCCTGGGCTTTCTAAGGTCTTATCTTCATATTTTCGAAAAAACGGTTAATATCACTTTGACAGGCTGTCTTGATCTTTTCCCATGAATTAGAAAACCCCCA
The DNA here is from genome assembly GCF_011762595.2 of Tursiops truncatus. Classification (NCBI taxonomy): domain Eukaryota; kingdom Metazoa; phylum Chordata; class Mammalia; order Artiodactyla; family Delphinidae; genus Tursiops; species Tursiops truncatus. Next base: position 70,788,128 of record NC_047040.1, on the reverse strand, counting down.
TGACAAAGGCATGATTTTATTTTTCATGTTATAACAAATTTTGAGGCAAATTACATTAGTAAGAAAGACAAAAAAGAAGATAACAGTCTGAATCAGGTAACAAAATTAAAAGAAAAAAGAAGTGGAAAACAAGATGTCTTTCTCATCAGGCACTGGTAAAAATTTACAATCTCCACAAGTGCGATGAAATTTTGTATTTTACCAGTGCTCAGTAGGTTTATGACTAATAAATATTACTGAGTGGTTAATATGTCTACAGACTCAGAAAATTTAGCCAAAGATATATTTTCTGATCATTTCAAACTACTGTGCAGTCTCTTTATATTGTATAGCAGATGGCTTGGTGGATGGGAGTTAGGAAATAGATTTGAACCCTTGTTCTCTTGTTTAATTGCTGTGTGACCCTGGGCAAGTTACTTGACCTCTGTGTACCTTAGTTTCCTCATTATAAAATGGGGGAAGATAAAACCATTATGCTGTACACCTTAATCTTATACAGTGCTGTATGTCAATTATATCTCAATAAAACTGGAAAAATAATGAGGAGGCTAATAATTTTTCCTATATATAAGTTATATTAAATGGATATGAATAAATATATATTTATTCATATCATATGACTATTATAATATTACTTATGTCGTAAGTCTATATCACTAAGTATTATTTACCTGGTAAATAATAAATAATAATATGTTAGCTATCATTACTAATTTTAAAATGTAAGATCTCATTGCTGCGATTATTATATTGATCTTGGACATTGGCAAAAATAATAGTGTTTGGAAGTGATTGCCCAGAGAATAGGAATTCTTCATAGAAATTCCAGACAGTGCAGAAACTTGTAGAAGATGTGCAAACATGAAGAAAAGAATTCACCCTTTACTGAGCAGAGTTACCACTATTCTGTGATTAATTGAATCTTAAGTTAACTGTCATGAAGAGTCACAGAGGCAACTCTGACTTTCTTGAGATGCCCAGAGCTGGCCTGACCTCACCAGTCGGTAGAAGTCAGGGTGAATTGGGTTCCATATTCCAAACTCACTTTAGTTTAAGGGGACCTGAAAACTGCCTTAAATTTATACTTGTCACCTTCTCTACTTGCTCCATGGTGCACTTCCAAATTTCACCTGTGTTCTCCACATTTGGATAACCAGTTGTCAAGTTTCAAACTTCTTCAGATAGCATTGGAACAGTCAGTAAAAATCACCAGATCTTCTTTAAATTCTCCATAGTCTTCATGCTATAAGAATTACTTCATTTTAAAAGAACGATGAGCAGATTAGAATACTTTTTTCTTTCTAATGTTCATTAGTTTGCTAGACATATATCTATTGAATACTAGCCATGTGTTAAGCATTTGTTATGTAAGGATAAATAAACCATGGTCCTTGTCCAAGTTGGGATTTACATGCTGGTAGTTTAGTGTTATCTTATATAGTTGATTCTCTTACTGTTTAGTTTATGCACTAAAATTTATTTGTAATTCCAAAACCAATTCTTGTGGCATTTGTGGACATGCACCGAGCAGCAAAGAATTTTAGTCTCCTGTCAGGCACATTTTCAGTTCAAGTTGAGCAAGGTGATCTCTGTCTTCTTGTTTCAGCTCTTAGATTGTAAATGGTGTACTTTTTGCAGTCTATTTGTTGCCATGATTTTTGCATTTTTATGCTCTTTGTTGATGATTTCACTGTTTAAAATGGCCTCAAATGTTGTGGTGAAGTACTGTCTAGTGTGTTCCTTAAACACTGAACTGTGATGTTCCTTATGGAGAAAATATGCTTTGTGTAGGCATGAGTTATAGTGCTTTGGCTGTGAGCTCAATGTTAATGAATCAACAAGATGGTACGTTCAGAAAAAAGAAGAGGAAATCCACCAATCTGTACATGAGGCTGCTCCAGAAAGTGTGACACCTATAGTCCATGATGAAGTTATAAAAAAGATCAAAAATGTATTTGTGGATTCATGAGATGATGGATTGTTGTGAGGCTGAAAACAAAGGAATTTACGTTCATGTTACCTAGGGTCATGAAAATGTTAAACCCATCTTGTCTAGTGTTTTATTATAAAGAAATATGTCAATAATTATTTGTAATATATATATGTGTCTATATATGTATATATACCATTATATTACATATATTATATATATTATTATATATGTATAATCATATATATATTTTGTCTTTAAACGGAAACACACATGAAACAGGAATATGTATTGATTTTGTTCTGACCAGAAGCTCACAGGAACCTAACCCTGTATTTCCCCTAGGAGCAATGGCTCAGTATTCATTAATTCAGTGTTTTTAGTGACTTTACAGAACATAACTGCTGTGAACAACAAGAATTTACTGCATATTCTTTGATAGTCTACAGCAGTGGTTCTCAACCAGGGCAATTTTGCACCCCCTGGGACATTAAGGAATGTGTGGAGGTGTTTTGATGGTCATGACTTGGCGGGTAGTGGGGCTGGGAGGGGGTGCTACTGGCTACTAGTGGTTAAAGGCGAAGGATGCTGTTATACTTTCTACGATGCACAGGACAGCTCCCCACAATGAAGAATTATCCCGTCAAAAATGTCAACAGTGCCAAAGTTGAGAAACCCCACTCTATACCAAGTCTTCAAACTTTCTCTGTAAGGACCGGATAGTTAATATTTTCATATATGTGGGCAATGTGGTCTCCATTACAACTATTTGACTCTGCCATTGTAGCATGAAAGCAGCTACTGACAATATACCAGCTGACAACGGGTGCATCTGTTTCATGATAAACTTTATCTATAAAAATGGTCAGCCTGCTGGATTTGGGCCTGGGCTATAGTCTGTGGACTCCTCCATAGCAGTAAATCTTAATCTTGAATGCTCATTAGAAGAAGCCGGGGCTTTTAAGCAATGGTATCACCTGGACTCCTGTTCCCCCAATTCTGATTTGATTGGTCTGGGAGGGGACCCCAGTGTTGGTATTAGTTAAAAGCATCCTACGGGTGAGAATGTACAGCCAATGTTGAGAGCCATCACTATGAGATAGTTGCTCTTTGTGTGTTTGAAAACTGACCCAGCCCAGTAGACCCTTATCAGTAGCTGGGAGAGCCTTCTCTTGCAGTCTGGCTTTTGTCCCAGGCACTCTCCTGAAAGTCTCCAAATTAATGGCCTTTTTTTAGTGCTCATTCCTCTGAACCCCTGAGGTTCAGATTTAGAAACACTTCATGCTTTCAGGTACCTTGAAACTCCTCACTCTCCTGGTTCTCCTTCTATGCTTCTAACTACTCTTCTGCCTCTTCTTCAACCTTTTGCACATTAAATATAGATGCTCCCCAAAGAGCTGTCCTAGGGTTCTTCTCTGATTAATTTTCCCTGGCCTGTGTCATGGCTTTACTTCTCTAGAAACAACGTTCATGTAACCATCTTGTGGCCTGATCTCTCCCACAGGGGTTGTTTTGGTAGGCCACCTGGTGACTCTATTCTTGATCATGGTTTTGGAAATTAGATATGAAAAGTCATAGTCATAAAACTAAGTTACAGTCTCTTCTTCCAGATATCAACTCCCACTGCATAGGACATTTCATAGAACATTTTGAAAACTACCATCCTTACTGCGGAACTATCTTACAGGAGAAACAACCCCACAATAAGGTCTTTTTGGGACTTGGTAACGTACCTTATGCATCTAGGTCTACCTCATGCTGAATAAAAAGTTACCAGTGTATATAGGCTAAATACTATTTAATAAGAATAAGTAAAGGAAATGCCAGTTTTTCTTTTAGGTCACCAGAGCATTCCTATAGTTCAGAGGTAAAATAATGAGACACTCACTCATTGTCAGATGCATCCAGCAGATCTTGGCAGGAGATAGGTGAGACACGCAAACTGGGTAAATGGCAAGAGTTTTAAGGGGGTCTTTTTACAAAGGTATGGGCAGGTGTATTTGTTTCCTAGAGCTACTGTAACAAATTACCACTAACTTGGTGGCTCAAAACAACAGAAGTTCATTCTCTCACCAATCTGGAAACCAGAAGTCCAAAATCAAGGTGTTGGCCAGACTGCACTCCCTCCAGAGGCTCTAGAGGAGAATCCTTCCTGGCCTCTTCCTGCTTCTGTTGGTTATTGGCATTCTTTGGCTTCCTTGACTGTGGCTACATCACTCCAATCTCTGCCTCTGTTTTTACGTTGCCTTCTCCTCTTCTGTCTGTGTCAAATTCCTCTTTGCCTTTCTTTCATAAGGACACTTGTTGGATTTAGGGCCCACCCAAACAGTCAAGGATGATCTCCTAATCTCAAGATCCTCAACTTAATTACATCTGCAAAGATCATTTTTCCAAACAAGGGGTTAAGATGTGGACATCTTTTAATATCTTTCTTGGGGCCACCATTCAACCCATTATAGCAGGATTGGGAGAAACCAACAGGGACGGTGAAACCCTATAGGGTGTATTTACTAGGACTGCAGGAGACGGAAGGAAGTACTCAATGGAATCTAGAGCCAGTAGCTATAACTGTAGGTGGGGAGGGAGGCACCTGTATGGTTTGAAAGAGAATTCCACCTGACATAAAGAAAGCTGGGGGAAAAACATCCAACTTTATCCCCTTTCCACCCTCCTACTTGTGCTTCCCGTTGGTTGAATCAGAGGAAAAGATGCTCAATCATGCAGTCTATAAAAGAGAAGGGTGAATGGTGGATTTGGAAGGGCAAACAGAAAACATCCCATATATCAGGACATTACCATTCCTGAAGAGGAGTGGAAAAAGTTCTCAAGTTAGAAGTTCAGATGAGGTTGCTTTCACAAGTGCATCAGTAAGTTTAACTTCTTCTGTATGTAAAGAACAAATGAGAACATATTTCTTCTTTTTTTTCTGTAATTTCAGACCATTACACACTGGTACAGGGAAATACTAATTACTTACCTCTGTGTTTTGGGAAAAGAAGTGTCAGCAGAGTGCAAACCACCACAGTCCTTTCCATATACAGGAACAATCCCATGATCATAAGCATCATCATTATTATTACAATTCTATTTCCCTTGTTTATATTCCTTTTCTGTCTCAAAAGGAATTTAGGCGGTTCATGAAGAAGAAGAAATGTATCACAAGGAAGATGAAATTAATATAGAAAGTCAAGACCATGGAAAGGAAGAGAAAGCAAATATGTCATCCTCAAGGGCTAATAGAGTTGCTGTGATTGAGCATCAAATTTGGTTCTACCTTCCTGGCAGCTGTCCTTATGATAACATAGTTATGTCCACATGTTACCCTAACAGAACTTTGTTTATCTAGCCAAGAGAAACTCTGCAACACATGATTCCATAAAGGCTGTCTTCCTCTACCACACATGTAATAGTCACTTTCTATGATTAAAAATTACCAGATAATTCGCTAATCATGGGTTATGGAAATAAAATTTTAAAGAATGGGGAAAAAACTGTAGAAGAATATAGAGGGACCAGAAGAAAAGAAGCAATGAAGGATGGACTTCCCTCGTGGTGCAGTGGTTAAGAATCCGCCTGCCAGTGCAGGGGATACAGGTTCCATCACTGGTCTGGGAAGATCCTAAATGCCGCGGAGCAACTAAGCCTGTGCACCACAACTCCTGAGCCTGCACTCTAGAGCCCGGGAGTCACAACTACTGAGCCCGCATGCCTAGAGCCCGTGCTCCGCAGCAAGAGAAGCCACCACAATGAGAAGTCCTTGCACCGCAATGAAGAGTAGCCCCCACTCGCCACAACTAGAGAAAGCCCATGCGCAGCAACGAGGACCCAACGCAACAAAAATAAATAAATAAATAAATTTTAAAAAAGAAAAGAAAAAAGAAACAACGAAGGAGGGAAAAGGGAATATTTTAAGGTCCATGTAGCTCTTCTAATTGCTAATTATTTTCAAATTTTCTCACCCCTTCTTTTACATTTTTTATTTGTTTTATTGAGATATTTAAATATAATACATTTAAATTTTAAATATTTCATTTTACTATTGTTTTATTATAATATATAATAATATACATCTATTATAAATTCACCAACTTTACATGAATTTTTTATGATTTTTGTTGTCTTTATAGCTGTCAAACTACTACAACAATCATGATATATTACATTTTCATCACTGCCCCTTGGCTTCCTACGGGGCCACCCTAAGTGGGCAGAAGGGTGGGAGGGAGACCTTATCCATATTTCAGTGCTGGTTAAAAACATACCTTTTTTTTTTTTTTTTTTTTTTTTTTGCCGTACGCGGGCCTCTCACTGTTGTGGCCTCTCCCGTTGCGGAGCACAGCCTACGGACGCGCAGGCTCAGCGGCCATGGCTCACGGGCCCAGCCGCTCCGCAGCATGTGGGATCCTCCCGGACCGGGGCATGAACCCGTGTCCCCTGCATCGGCAGGCGGACTCTCAACCACTGCGCCACCAGGGAAGCCCCCATACCTTGGTTTTTGACTCAAGGTGCTAATTTATGTATTTTACACATTTGTACTCTGAGCCCCAAGGTTCTTAACTATAAGTTACAAGCAGGTTAAGATAAGTCTCTGAAATCTCTACAGGATCTATTCTCCTTTTTATTCTACTTCTAGGTAAAGTTGTATTTGAAGGAGCCTACAGGAAGAGCCACAATTTTCATAATTCAGCTAGAGCTTATGATCTATAATTTACTACATTGAAAAGAATTAAACTTGCCAATGTCTACCTCCAAAGTTCTGAAAATTTATTTAAACAGGGTAAATTTCTTCTTTTTCTATGAAAATAGGCAAAATATTGCCATTTAATATCCCCATTCCAAACACTTTGCAGCACATACACAAATAACTGAGGGGTTGAGGTGCCTGTATTGATAATTCAAGTTTCAGAAAGGGATTCTGAGAAAATGTTTTATTGCTTACGTGGCCCAGACTGACTGTCTCCATTAAATACATTCACTGGATAATTGCTTAACTTTCCACTTTCCTTTTCTGGTGAAGTCACATATAATATGTCCAAAATGGCTAGAAGGAATCATGGGATTTATGCATATAAATACAGCATTGCTTTTCAGAAAGGACAGAATATGTTCAGGAACTATTTATATTCTGGGTAAGCTTTGAATTGTATATTTTACATGCATAGAAAATAATTCATTATGAGAATATCTCATGTTGTACGCCAAACTAAATGACTCTTTGATACTGATGTCATGCCCATTCATATTAGTAGGAGTTATAGAGACCAAGAGGACCAATTTCTAATGCCAAGAATGCACGGATGGTTTCCATGGAGCATAATGGCATAATTGTCTGATGGAACAAAACTGAAAAGAACTGGAGGACGGAAAAAGGGTGTGGTGTCTGCAAAAATGAAAAACTTTATTCATGGATTCAAATTTATGCTTAAAATGAATTGGATGTGATATATCATTCTCGGTTTTCAGGCAAAAACTAGAAACTAGTTAAATAGTGATAGAACATTCAGAGTAATGTGGCAAATTCTCTTGGAACTTTCTTTTCCTCTACCTCAAATATACTAATTATCACCTGTTCTATCTTTCTTCCCTAAAGGATGACAGGATAGCCTCCTTTTTTTAAACCAAAGCTTTTGTAAAGTTTTCTTCCATATCCTTTTTAGGATTTCATGCTCGCAATCCTCACAGTGCCTTGTAAACCTGCCATTTCCTCCTACACATCTGGAAGGCCTATTACCGTAAAAAACCCAACCTGACTAAGAGACAGCTGGGAAAAAGTCCTTGTCCAAGGGACAATCCAAAATATTTCTTTTGTCTTTTCATCAGAATGTTCATTATATTTTCATTCTCTTCTATAACCATAATTAAACCTTCCTTTGATTTCTTTCATGAACACTGAAAACCAATAAGCAGCTTTAACATTATCTTGAGTATGTGAATAGTGATCACTTAGAGTAGTCCCGATGGTACACTTCATGACTTTGGTGCCATTCCAAGGACAGTTTCTTGTGTTAAGTTCAAATAAAGGTGTCTGTCTTATGCCACCAATTACTTACAATCATTCCACAGTTTGGTTTTCTTCATAATGCTCGTCCAGACAGTCTTTTTTTTTTTTTGGTGCCTTCCTCGCTGTATATCTAAACAGTCTCTTTCTTTTTATTACTTGGAATCAATTTCATTCTTCCTTAAGGCTACTTTCTGTTTTAATTTGACTGGTTTCTTCATTTGTGGACCAATACTTTCATACTTAACCCTACTTCCAAATATTACCATAAAGATCCCTCTTGGGATCCTTTTATCTTAATAGTATTAAAATAGGGACTGGTTGCTTTCTAGAGTTGAAGTCATTTTATAGACTTCTTTTATTGTGCTCTTGGATTGGATAGGTCTACTATTTTTGGATCCTACATCTTCCCTTTGTTTACTTTGCTTCTTTGTTTCACTGTAGTACATTTTCAAACAACTGCCTATGAAAAGATGGATGACATGCAAATATTCTGAGAATTTGCAAGTTTGAAAATGTCTTTTATTCTGCTTTCACCCCTGATTGAGAGCTGGGCTGTGTGTTCAATTCTAGGTTGCAAAAATTTTTTTCTTAGAACTTCTATAATATGATAAAAGGAATTTATGAAAAACCCACAGCTGGGAATTCCCTGGTGGTCCAGTGGTTAGGATTTGGTGCTTTCGCTGCCATGGGCCCGGTTTCTATCACTGGTCAGGAAACTAAGATCCTGCAAGCTGCGGGGTGCAGCAAAACAAACAAACAAACAGAAAACAACAAAAAAAACCCCCAAACACCCACAGCTAACATCTACTCAATGGTAAAAGACTGAAAGCTTTCTCCCTAAGACCAGGAATAAGACAAGGTTACCTGCTTTTGCTATTTCTATTTGACTTGGTACTGGAAGTTTTAACTACAGTAATTAGGCAAGAAGATGGGAAAAAAAGCATCCAGATGGCAAAGAAGTAAAATTATCTATTCATATGACATAATCTTATATGTAAAAAATCCTAAAGAATTCTTCAAAACTATTAGTACTAATAAATAAATTCACCAATGTTGCAAGATATGAGATTGACACAAACCATTCAGTTGTATTTTTATACACTAGCAATGAACAATCCAAAAAAGAAATTAGGAATACAATTCCATTTACAATAGCATCCAAAAGAATAAAATACTTAGGAATAAATTTAACCAAGGAGGTGAACGACTTGTACACTGAAAACTACAAAACATTGCTGAAAGAGATTAAGGAAGACCTAAACAAATGGAGACATAACATGATCGTGGATTGGAAGACTTAATAGTGTTAAAACGACAACGCTACCCAAAATAAACTACAGATTCAATGCAATGCCTATTGAAATTCCAATAGCATTTTTACAGAAATGGGAAAGCCAACACTCAAATTCACATGGAATTACAAGGGGCCCTAAATAGCCAAAACAATATTGAAAAAGAAGAACAAGATTGAATGACTCACAATTTCCTGATCTTAAAACTTACTACAAAGCTACAGGAATCAAAACAGTGTGATACTCGTATAGGGATAGACATATAGATCAGTGGAATAGAATTGTGAGTCTTAGAGATAAAACCATGGATCTATGGTCAGTTGATATTGACAAGGGTGTCAAGATCATTCAATAAGAAAAAATAGTTTCTTCAACAAACGGTGCTAAGACAACTGGATATTCACATGCAAAAGAATAAAGTTGGACCCTTACCTCACTACATATACAAAAATTAATTCAAAATGGATTAAAGACCTAAATGTAAGAGCTAAAACTATAAAACTCTTGGAAGAAAACATGGGAGTAAATCTTCATGATCTGAGACTTAATGGTCTTCTTAAATAAGACACCAAGTCTCAAGTAACAAAAAAAATAAACAAATTGGATTCCATTGAAATTAAAAACTTTTATGCATCAAACACCACCAAGAGAGTGAAAAGACAACCCACAGAATTGGCAAAAATGTTTGCAAACCATTTATCTGATAAACATCTAGTATCCAGAATATATAGAGAACTCATACTCAACAATAAAAAGATAAACCTGACTTTAAAATGGACCAAGGGGTGGAGACTAAAGAACATATTATTAAAATAAACAATGGATCATGAAAAAAATCAAAGAGGAAATGAAAAAGACCTCAAGACAAGTGAAAATAAAAACACAGCTTTCCAAAATCCATGGGATACAGCAAAAGCAGTTCTAGGAGGGAATTTTATAGTGATACAGGTCTACCTCAAGAAACAAGAAAAATCTCAAACAACCTAACCTACCATCTAAAGGAATTAGAAAAAAGAAGAACAAAGCCCAAAGCCAACAGAAGGAAGGAAATAATAAAGATGAGAAAGGAAATAAATAAAATAGAGACAAAAAAAAAGAAAAGAAAAGATCAATGAAACCAAGAGCTAGTTTTTTGAAAAGATAAACAAAATTGATAAGACTTCAGCCAGGCTCATTATGAAAAAAAGAAAGAAGACAATAAATATAACAGAGACACAAAAAATTGTGAAAGAATACTATGAACAGTTACATGCCAATAAATCAGACAGCTTAGTAGAAATGGATAAATTCCCAGAAACATACACTCTCCTAAAACTGAATCAGAAAGAAATAGATAATCTGAACAGACCAATCACTAGTAGTGAAATTGAATCTATAATAAGAAATTCTCCCAGTAAACAGAATTCCAGTACTGGACAGCATCACAGGGGAACTTTACCAAACAAATAAAGAAAAGCTAATATTTATCCTTCTGGAACCACTCCAAAAAATTGAAGAGGGGGGAACAATCCCAAATTTATTCTATGAGGCCACCATTACCCTGATACCAAAACCAGACCAAGACACTACAAAAAAAAAAAAAAGAAGAAAATTACAAGGCAATATCTCTGATGAATATAGAAACAAAAATTCTCAACAAAATATTAGCAAACTTAACTCAATAATATATAAAAAGAATCATACACCATGAGCAAGTGGGATTTATTCCAGAGATTCAAGGATGGCTCAATATCTGCAAATCAATCAATGCACCACATTAACAGAATGAAGGATAAAAATCACATGATCATCTCAATAGATGCAGAAAAAGCATTTGACAAAGTTCAACATTCATTAATGAGGGAAGAAGGAAGAGGAGGGAAAGGAGGAGGAGCAAGAAGGGGAGGGGGAGGGGGAGGAAGGATATCAGGGTGCAGAGAATTAATGGAAAGCTTAAGAACAAGGTGTAGAGAGTGGGCAAGAATCAAAGCAGGGTCTGAGAGCTAGGGAACAGAAGCCACGATGAAGATCACGCTGTGGGAATTATCTGGCTCATATGCTTCTGCTCTTGAGATAATCTTGAACTCTCTCAAGATAATTTTATTCCTGACTCAACATTAAAAGTCCAGGGAGAGGCCAGTCATATGCCCATCCCCTGGCTGTGATGGGGAGAAGGATAGGAGATCTTGCTCATTTCGTTTCTGAAATACGAGGTGTCAGTAGAAAAACTAGGAAGATAGGAAGGAGAGGTGGATGCCAGACAGAGATGACCAATGTCCACTGTCGATACTATCTTAATGGCATCTTAACGTTCAACACACACTATTATATAAATGTTCATTATGATACATTATGGACTTAAAGGGTGGTGAGGTTAAGTGACTTCTTCTAATTATGTAATTATTTGCTCATTCATTTATTGATCTCTCCTGTGTGTGTCTGCAATTGAACAAGAGCCATTGGTTAAGTAATTCAGGATTTGTTCCTTAGATTTCATTTCTGTCAACCCAGCAAGTTAATGTTCAAGTAAAGCAAACATACACATGGCAAGAAGTTCTGAATTTTATGAATCAGATTCACATATAAATATGCTATCATCAGCCTTTTCCAAGAAACAATATTGTCAGAGGTTGCTGATAACCGTCACAAATGAATTTGTTCTCAGTTATCAAGATCCTAAGCCCATATTGAAAATCAATGTTAATTCAAGAATTCTCAGCTCAAAATGCAGCTTGTTCTGAGCTCTAGGAATTGTGTAGGAGAAGGAAAAAAGAATAATTTGTGATCTGAGGAATATGCTTTGACAGCCCAAACCTAAAACACATGCAAAAATTTCCACAGGGGTTTTAAAGGTGACCTTGGTGAGGAAGGGAAAGCAATCTTCATCTGCTGAAGACAGGGTGAGAAACACTGCCTAGAAAGATACGCAGACTAAATTTAAGATAAGAAGAAATCTGGATTTTACCAAAGGAGAGCTTTGGGCCCTGGGAAAGAGTTTAAATTGCTGGCATCTCAGCAATAAATATTACAGAATCTGGAGACTAGATGTCAGACGGTGGCACCTGCCAATAAACCTCCATGAGAAATGAGGAGATTCAGCTATTGTTCAAGGGAGCGCTGGCTCCCACTGCCCTGTCATTGAAATGACTCTCCAATAGCTTCCTTGGAAGCTGGTTCTGGAACTGTTTCACAAGGTATAATTAGGAGATTCTTAAGCTTCTGTGCTTAGCTACAAATAAAGGTCATCTAACTTACACTTCAGCTAGAAGTCTCCATCCTGAGATAAGTATGAAGAAATAGGAGTAGAGGAGCCCTTTTGCTTCAATTCACAAACTTTTTCCTTGAAAAGAAGCACTGATAGAAATCATTCCACTTCTTCTCCATTGTTTAATGGGAATAGAAATAAAATGCTAGATCTTTAAAAGTACCAAAAGAAAACTTCAACATCGTGTTTCAAATAGAACACGTTAGCTCTAAACTATAGTTATAATAAATGATGTTGCACATTTCTTTAATATAACTTTAAAAGTACTACTTTCTAGTTATTATTATCTTCATTAACCTAACAGAATTATGGTTCAAAATGGGACACAATGCTGCTGGAATTAGTTAGATATTTTTAAAGCCTTGTTTCATTTTCAAAATGAAAGATTGCTTTCCTAGTTTTTGAAAGAAAGTAATAGATTGAACATATGAATAGAGACTCATCTTGGGATTACTTCTAACTTTAGAAAATCAAAATTCACTCTCTATCAAAATTGATGTGAGATTCAAGGATCACTTCTTGTTCAAAGACATTTAACATATTTTGGGCCTATGAGAAATATTTTAAATTCTCAAAAATGAATGTCTATTTGGGGCATTGCATGTGTATCACATTGTTTTTAGCCACAAAATTGGAAGATGCGACACCTGCCCTAAAGGGACTGACAATTATAAAATAGATTACAGATAACCCAACCTCAGTTGTGGAAGACGAAGAGTACCAGGCCAGGAGGCTGAGGTCCTGTACCAACAATTCATTCAAACCTTGTTGAAGTTACTATTTTGTATCTCTGTTTCCTCTCTTTTAGGTGTAAGTTAATAACATCTGTCCTTTTTATCTTGTGAGTTCCTGTATGGAAAACACAAGTTAAGGCTATAAACATTCCTAAAAATTCTAATGTATTATCGTTATCTATATTAGGTTCAAAAAGGCTGCAAAGTGGTGTACATTTCCTTTTAAATTGCTTTAAGAAACATCTTAACATTTGTACAATCCTGGAAATCTCCTTTCAGCCCCACATTGCAGAAGTGTCTTTTTAGCTACAACCTGGGCTATGATTCCAGAGGAAGATGTAAGTTATACCTCCTCTAACCAGAAGCAACATGTTGATATTTTGAAGAACTTTTTTACTGACACTCACAGAAACGTGAAAGAAGCAAACTTCAAGAGGAAGAGGAAGATTATACTTTTTTTTTTCTTTTTTGGCTGCGTTGGGTCTTCATTGCTGTGCGTGGGCTTTCTCTAGTTGCGGTGAGGGGGGGCTACCCTTCCATGCGGTGCACAGGCTTCTCATTGCAGTGGCTTCTCTTGTTGCAGAGCACGGGCTCTAGGTGCGCCGGCTTCAGTAGTTGTGGCACACGGGCTCAGTAGTTGTGACTCACAGGTTCTAGAGCACAACAGGCTCAGTAGTTGTGGGGCACAGGCTTAGTTGCTCCGCGGCATGTGGGATCTTCTCGGACAAGGGCTCGAACCCGTGTCCCCTGCATTGGCAGGCGGATTCTTAACCCCTGTGCCACCAGGTAAGTCCCAGATTATACTTTTTAAGTCTCAAAATACGGAAAATTTTGGCTTAGGGCGTTTTGGGGTAATTGACAAAGTACCAGGATTAACCTACTTTATTAAACCTTTGGAACATTAAGTATAGAATTAAAATTTTTAGGGATACAATGACACTTGAATAATATATTTGAAATTTATATAAGATATTGTTGACTTGTAGAAAAGAAAATGTTGGGAGTTGAATAGATAAATTAAAGGCAGAAGATGTTGGTTTCAATTCTAGGTTCATTCATGATAACATGAAACCTCAACACAGGTAAAAAACTTGATTCTTGATTCCCACAAGAGTTGAAGATGTTTTGTGCCTCTGACTCTTATCATCTTACTGCACACCAGTGTGTCTCTGAGTTTTTGCTTCTATGATCAACTCTTTTTCCAAGCATTTCACATTTAAACTTCCTGAGAGAAGATTGTTTGGATTCTTCAGTCTGTTCAGTATTCAGTGTTCCTCTAGGTCTCAAAACAGGTCACTTCAGAGGTCACGGATTACCCAACTGCTGTTCCAGTTAGTGGTGGAGTCAAGTGATGCAAAACATGCATGGAGGATTCCAGTGCACACAGTTTCTATGGAAAGTGCAGGAAATGGTAGTTGGGGAGGGGGCAACTGGGATGGGGTGGGGGGAAGGCAGCCAGGAAAGAGCTCATTATCAAGCACTGTCAGTGACTAGAGTTTAATCCCATGGGGAAAACCGGGAACATGGCATAAAAGACATGTCCCAGTGTTACCCCAACGAATTGTTATCTCAGTTATTGTTTGAAGGCTGCTCAGAGGGAAGTAGAGGAGGGGTGTTCATTTTTCCATGCTCCAATGTTTGCACCCTCTGGCCAAGAGATGAGGTTGAACTCAGCAGTTAAAAGTGCTGCAGCTCACTGAAGTGGTGAGGCCTGAGGGATCTGTGCGGGGCACCACAGTATTCACTGCGCTGAGTACATGTGTGTAAGAAATCACTCAGAGCCTCTGTCCCCTAGAAAGGCTTTTCGTGTGTAGGCTTCATGGCTTGTCCTATACCATTTTTATTAGAGTAGTAATTCAATTTAAATTTTAATTTTAAATTCAATTTAATATAGGTGGTACTAGATTTTTGTGTTTGATTTTTTTAGACAACCTTTATGTATACATGCTTAAATGCCTACAACCTTTCTTTATACTGAATTTAGAGTTTCGTACATTAGCTGATAAGTATTAAGCTTTTCTGTGGGTATACTGGGCGCTAATCAATAGTTCAGTTTTGGCAGCTTTGTCATTTTTGTCAATTAGTTGAATCGGGCAGTTAGTTGACTATTTTATTTTCATTTTTGCCCCAATTTTAATGAAACACCGAAGTGCTGGTATTAATCACGGGACCTCTCATGTACGTAATAAAATAGAGACAAAGATGTAAACCATAAAACATGTCCCCCAAATGGAAATCTTTGGTCATATTTGAACTTAAACTATATTTTAAATTTCAAGAACAAAATTAACAAGAACAAAGCACAAGATTATGATTCCAGGTAAGGTGAGATTAGGATTTTGATATTTTTTGATTTCTGAGAATGAGCACTCTTTAAAAAATGTGTCTATTGTTTGATCTTCACTTTTCAACTTTTGTGCATGTTGTTTCAGTAATGCACAGAAACAGACACTGGAGACTGCATAGTAAAACTTCTTTATGAAAAAGTAGAAATAATTGAAAATGTCATCTTACTGAAGGTAAAATTGAGCCCTGGTAGAGATGGAGTGTCTGACCAAGAGACCATGCACTTGGAACCATCTCTCAGGATCTGAATTCTGCTAGTCCCTCCAAGTCATAAGGCCAGGCAGGCCTCAGAACCATGCAACATGAGATGACAGTGATACATCTGGGGCCGAACACAAGCAGGACCAGAGCGCACAAATGGGCTGTGTGAGCAGAAGCCCAGACCCCATGTCTGGACAAGTACCTCAGCTCATACGTATGGCCATACGGGAATTTGCTACAACCAGCTGATGGAAGACGAAATAACCTGAACTTGACTTATGGATGGATCTACCCGATTTATGGGTACAAACCATGAACTCGGGAGTGACTTTGAAAGACTATTATGCAGCTAATCCTTCCAGTAAGCCAGCTCCTTGTGGGTGATGCAGGATATGATACAAACAGTGGATCCCATAGCCTTAGAAGACTGACAAATTCTCTGCTGTGAAATGGACTCTTGGTCTGCGTGGGACCCTGTGCTGGCGGACCAAACATTTGATTATCCTACAGATGGCGTTTCTGGTTGGGGTCCTAGAGGTAGGAAAGGCAAACCCATACCTAGAGTGTGTGTCTGCTTGTGGTAGGACAAATCTCTGGTCCTTCGGGGATGGGAGGGCCATGTAGTCAATGACTGATAGTGGGCCAAGTCATTTTGTCAACTCGTTTGGTTAGTGTCTCTTCTCTGGTGGATGGTCTCTGGTGGGTGCTGTTATTTGATACATAGATCTCCACATTTTGGGCCCACTCCCATGTCTATCCACATGCCTCTACCTTAGACTGCATTGTACTTAAATCTTCCAAATTTTCATTTTCAAGGTCTCTGACCATTTGACCATATTTTGGCCTCTGGCCAAAAAACTAGGCTTTTTGTCACTGTCTGAATCATATATATTCTAATCTTGGGTCACTTCGTCTTCTACCCAAAGTGGACATAACCACGTGCTAGGAGCATTTATATATATTCACATGCCCATGTTTTCATTTTTTGTGAGTAAACATTTAGATGTTGAATTGCTGGATCATATGGTAAGTGTATGTTTCGCTCTATAAGAAACTGCCAAAGGGTTTGCAAAGTGGCTGTAGCGTTTTGCATTCCTGCCAGGAAAATAGGAGAATTACATGTTGGTGCTTCAGTTCTTTCAGTCTTCAATTTCAGCCATTTTAATTTGGTTGTGTCACAGCATCTCACTCTAGTTCTAATTTGCATTTCCCTTGGAACTAATGATGTTGACTATTCGTGTGCTTGATGGTCATTTATATATCTGCTTTTGTGAAGTGGCTAATCAAATCTTCTGCTCATTTTTTTTTTTTTTTTTGCGCTACGCGGGTCTCTCACTGTTGTGGCCTCTCCCATTGCGGAGCACAGGCTCCGGACGCGCAGGCTCAGCGGCCATGGCTCACGGGCCCAGCCGCTCCGCGGCATGTGGGATCTTCCCGGACCGGGGCACGAACCCACGTCCCCCGAATTGGCAGGCGGACTCTCAACCACTGCGCCACCAGGGAAGCCCTTTCTGCTCATTTTTAAAAAATTGATTACTTTTAAAATTATTATCGAGAAATAAGATTTCTTTATATATTTTCTTTATATATTTTGGATTCAAGAAATATTTTCTCCCAGCCTGTGACTTGCCTTTTCATTTCTTAATGGTATCTCTTGAAAAGTTAAAGTTCTAAGTTTAATGAAGTTCAGTTTATCAAGTTTTTCTTTTGTGTTTAATGGTTTTTGTGTCCTAGCTAAGAAATGTTTGCCTACCAAAATATTGCAAAGATTCTCCTTATGTTTTCATCTAAAAGTTTTATAATTTTAGCTTTAATTTTTAGGTCTACAGTCCACTTAGAGATTTTTTTGTGTGTGTATATATAGTGTGAAGGAAATATTATGATTGAATTTTGTTTACATGAATATCCAGTTCTAGCATCATTTTTGAAAAGGCTTTGCTTTTCACATTGAGTAACCTTGGCAAGTTTGTCAAAAATCAATTTACTATATAGGTGTGGGTCTATTTCTAGCCTCTCAGTTCTGTTGCATTATTTATACCTTTCTTCTTATGCCAATACCACACTGTCTTTTACTTTATAGTAAGACTTAATTACTTTAGCTTTATCATAAGTATTGAGATCAGATATATAAGTTCTCCAACTCTGTTCTATTTAAAAATTGTTCTATCTTTTCTAGATCTTTGCAATTTCTATACAGAACACTTGCTGGTATTTTGATTCACATTGCACTGAATCTGTAGATCAATTTGAGTAGAAATGACATCCTAACCATACTGAGTCTTTCAATATAGAAACATAGTATATCTCTCCATTTATATAGATACTTTTAATTTCTTTATGCATTTTTCAGTGCACAGACATTACACATATTTTAGTTAGTGCATTTCTAGGTGATTCATGTTTTTGGATGCTATTGTAAATGGAATCGTTCTTTTAATTTCATTTTCTAATTGCTTATTGGTTGTGTATTGATATACATTTGATTTTTATATATTTGCTTTGCATTTAGCAACCTTGCTAAATTCACTTATTAGTTTTAGTCTTCACTTCATAGAATTTTTAGGATTATGCCGTTTTATTTCCCCCCTTTCAATCTTTACTTATCTATGTATCTATGTATCTACCTACCTATCTATCTATCATCTATACATTTGTTTGTCTGCCTTATGGCACTGTCTAGGACCTCCACTATAATGTTGAAAAGAAGTAGTTTGAGCAAACATCCTTTTTTGATTCCTGATCATAAAGGAAAAGCAATCAGCCTTTTACTATTTAATAAGGTGTTATCTGATATTCTTGTGGATATCCTTTAACAGGATAAGGAAATTTCATTTAAAAAAATCTTTATTGAGATAGAATTCATATACCATAAAATGTATAGGTGCAACACTTACCTCAATGTAAGTTTGGAACATTTTCATTACCCCCGAAGAAATGTACCCATTAGCAGTCCCTGGGCATTCTTCTGTTCCCTCACCCCTTTGAATGGCAACCACTAACTTACTTTCTATCTCTGTAAATTTGCCTGTCCTGGACATTTCACATGAATGGAAACATGCAATATGTGTGGTCTTTTGTGTGAGTTCTTTCATTTAGCATGTTTTTGAGGTTCATTTAAGTTGTAGCATATAATAGTACTTCACTCCTTTTTATTGCTGAAAAATGATAATAATAATATTCCCTTATGATACATTTATTTATTCACTCATTAGTGGATTGTTTCCACTTTTTGGCTATCATGAACATACATGTACCCGTTTTTATGTGGACATATGTTTTCATATGTTCTCTTGGGTATATACCTAGTAGAACTGCTACGTAATATGGTAAACTTACTTTAAACATTTGAAGAACTGTGAGACTGCTTTCCAAAGAGGCTGAAACGTTTTAAATTTCTACCAGCAATGTATGAGGGTTACAATTTCTCCACATCCTGGCCAGCTCTTGTTATTATCTGTCTTTTTGATTATAGACATTCTAGTGGGTATGAAGTGGTATCTCATTGTAGTTTTGATTTGCATTTCCCTGATGACATTTGTAGTGTGATAGCCTAAAGACAAATAGAACAGCAAAGAAAATGTAAATTTAACTCAGTGGTTTTACTGTTAATAGTAATATTATTATTATAATTTTGAAACTGTTTTATGTATAGTAGAGTAAAGAAAATAAGACAATTTGTTAATGTTTTTAGGAAGCAAGATTTTTAATGTAAACAATAGGAGATAGAAATCGAAAATTAAAGCAGTTAAAGGAAAAAGAGCTCTGACATTTAAATCTGAATTGGACAAAAACTCCTGATTTTATATTAAACTTTACCCATTGAATTTATCTAGAATCAACAGCACCCCAGTAGTAACAGGTATACTTAACATCTTCATCTTGGTTTCTAAATACCTTGGAGATTAAAGCAATCATCTCCTTGGACAAATAGCTGATTCTTAGTCATGTGACATTCAAAGTATGAAGTGAGCCTAGGATGTCTTTTTTTTTTTTGCGGTACACAGGCCTCTCACTGTTGTGGCCTCTCCCATTGCAGAGCACAGGCTCCGGACGCGCAGGCTCAGCGGCCATGGCTCACGGGCATAGCCGCTCCGCGACATGTGGGATCTTCCCAGACCGGGGCACGGACCCGTGTCCCCTGCATCGGCAGGCGGACTCTCAACCACTGCGCCACCAGGGAAGACCCTCGGATGTCTTGTAGTCATAAAAAGCAAGAGGAAATGCTCAAAGCCCAATGGGCTTGTGACAAAAGTATGTAAGGGCCAGATTGAAGATTCTTCCATTGGCCAAATTTTGGACAATTTTAGCATTAAAAAGAATATCAACTGTAACTGGTTATTAATTCATCATGAGAGAGAGGAGAGAGCACAGGTCTCATTTGTCACATTGAAGGTGACTTTTACATTAAATCCTCACTCTGAATATCTGAAATTAAAGGGAAAGAATTACCATTTACCATATCTTTTTAGAAGATGATAAGGGGAAGAGTGTCAGCTAATAAACGTAGAAGGAATGAGAGAATTCGAATTATTGCTAATTGCTAAGGGAAAAATAAAACTGCTTTTACATAAAGGAATCTGATTGTCAACACTTAACCAAATCAACTTACCATAATTACCGTCCTTTCCAGCAGCAGGATCCATTCCAGGATAATGTGTTACATAGCTGTCATGTCTATCTAGTCTCCTTCAACCTGAAGCACCTTCTCTATCTATCCTTGAGTTCCATGCCTTTGACATTTGTGAAGATTACAGGGCATTTCTTTTTTAGAATGTGCCTCAATTTGGGTTTGTCCAATTTTTTTTTATGATAAGACCCAGGTTATGCATCTTTCGTAGGAACATCACAGAAGAGATGCAGTGTTCTCACTGCATATTGTCAGCTGATACACCAAGTCCATTTGTACCATTACTCATGAGGTTAAGTAATTTTGAGTACTTAATTAAGAGGTGACTGCTAGATATGTCTATTATTAAGTTACTTTTCTTTCCTTTGTAATTAGTAAATATATTGTGAGGAGACACTTTTGAGAGCAGGTAAATATTCCATTTTTTCATTCTACTTTCACCTACTGTTTTAGCACCCATTGATATTTCTTACCTGAATTATTGCTCTGATGGTTGCCAAATGATTTCATTTATTTTTTGACTTTCTAGGGTAAGAAAGCTTTTTCTCTTCTCCCTATTTATTTATTAACTTATTTATGTCAGCGTGGATTGAGGGACTCTTATTTTATTCAATAACTTGTATCTTTATTTATTTTGATGCTCAAATTGTCCGAGATTTGGATATTAGACGCTCCTTCAAGCTGCATTCTGTGTCCTTTTGACATGTCCCATCACTCTTTGAATATTTTGTTACTTTCTGGCAAAGCAGGGTAGCCTAGGCTCACCTTGTACCTTTCCTGCCCTGAAATTAGCCATTTCTCCAAGTCCTGGCTCCTGTTAGTGGAAAATGTGATTTGGAAATCAGGATTTGTGTGCAAAGTATGCTCATAGTTATTGGGGTATTACTGCTCCCAGACATTCTTAGTAGGAGCAGCAGGAGATAAAGGGACAAATCTTTATACATGCATATGTTCCTGAGTTCACATAACTCCAATTTTAATTCAATACCACAGGATTCATTCTACTTTCATTTTTTCCATATTTGTATTCCCTCTGTCCATCAGTGAGTACCCTGTCTCCTATTATCCTTAGAGTATTTATTTATTTGTCCAGTCACTTGTATGAAGCTAATTTCTTGATCCTGCCAGGCTGTCTATGCTGTCCCATTACAGCACTGTCCTTGAGAGAGACATAGGTACCAGCTGGCACTGAAATGTCCCCCTTCCTGTTCTGCTACTGTTCTCATTATTACCAGTTGACACTGGGCTTCCCCTGATGTCCCACTCCAACCCTCTGCTCATACAGGCTGTCATTATCCATCTTGTTTCTTACAGTAATGGAAATAATTATAATGATTCTTCATTATGTATGATGCTAGATTTTGGTTATGTATATACATGTATGTATGCAATATGTGCATATACATATATGTGAATATATATGAATATATGTGAGTTTTAAAATATATATGTTTGTATGTATATGAGTAAAAGCATATATATACAATCACATATATGTATATCATAATCATACATGTATATATAATACATATATAACCATATATGTATAAATGTATATATAATCATATATACAATATAATCATGTTATATATAATATATGTATATAATCATATATATGTATAATCATATATGTACATAATATAATCATGTATATATGTATATGTGTGTGTGTATATAATTTTTAAACCAAGGAAGGACATTCAACTTTGCAAAATAGCTTCTCACCATTTATTGAGATCATTAAATAGGATTTCTCCTTTAACCCATTAACCTACAAATGTGATAATAATATCTTGATAGATATTCCAGTTTTGTACTATCCCTTCATCCAAAGAAGGAACCCTATTTTATCACTGTGGGTTAATCTATTAATTTTCTTATACTTTTTGGAATTACTGCACTGTTTATAAATTATATATTGTTCTGTAGTTTCCTTTCTTGCACTTTATTTGTTAGATTCAATGTCAGTGTTATTCTTCCCCCACTCAGGGCCCACTTAGGATTGAAATAATGTATTCCTAGATGTTTTGAATGAAGTTATTAGTGAGATTGATGGAACCTGGTGCTTTTGTGAGGGGTTAATCTTTGATAACCTTCTCAATTTCTTTACTGGTAATCGGCCTGCTTGTTTTAAAAAATCTTTTCTTGGGTCAGTTTTGGTAATTTATATTTCTTTAGAGACTGATTTATTTTATCTAGATTTTCATGTATATTTGCATACTTTTGTGCAAAGCATTTTCTTATAATTACTTTGGTTTCCTTTTAACTCAGTCTAACTACCAATTTTACGTGTTTATGCTTTTCTTACACATCCTTTAAAAAATGAGACAAGCTACCATTTTATCCATTTTGTTGATATTTTCAAGCGACTAATTCTTATGTTTATTATCTTAATATTTTTTCTTTCAATATCATTCATATATGATTTTGTGTTTGATTTCTTTTTTTTCTGCTTTTCTCACATTTATTTTCTTACTCTTTTTTCTTACCTCTTGCTTTAAATATGAACTCATTTCTTTTCTTTTTTTCTTGTTTATAATTTGGTTAAGGCTCTGAATTCTTCCTCAAAGTATTGCTTTTAGCCATAATACTTGGATTCTGATGTATAGTGTTTACATTAATATTATTTTCTAAATATCCTTCAATTTCATTTTCTATTGCCTTTAAGTCAACTTTTTAAAAAGTCCTAATTTTTAGGCAGTTGGGGATTTTATTTTCTATTAAAATTCAATTCTACATTCTTTGCACTGTAATTTGAAAATATAATCTCTACTATTTTTAGTTGTTGCAATATATTGAGAGTATTTTGTGGTCCAACATAAACTACATTTTTGTGAATATATTTTGGGTACTTAAAGATGGAGTATTCTTTGCTTTTAAGGTGAAGAGTGTAATATACTTTACAGAGATTAAAATTTTTGAGGGACTATGAATTACAGAATTTGACCTTATATCTTTACATTTTACTGTTTACTTGATCTGCCATGGGTCAAGAGAATGAGTGAATTTTTCTTGTTACTTCTGTATTTCTCTCTATTTTTCCTTGATCTTATGCCGTATTTCCTTTAAGAATTTTTCATGCCAGGATATTTGACATTAATGATTCACAATAGATCTTCATTTAGATTGACACTTTTATCATTATAAAATGAACTTATTTGTCTTATCTAATGCTTTTCTCTGTGAATTCAACATGGTTTGATATTAATAATGTAATTACTGTTTTAGTAATTGCCTAATATGTGTGCCCAGTATTTAATCTTTAAATATATCTCTTGCATGCAACAAATAGTTGTTTAGTTTTCTAAACTAAACATATCTGAGAATTTTTTTCTTTCAATAGGTGGCTTTCTCCTATTTACATATATTGTTATGTAGGTATGTTTGGTCTTAGTTCTCTTGTTTTTTATAATTTCTGCTATTACTTTATTTTCTAGTTTGCTAAATTATCCATACTTTTAAAATTAAACATGTATGTGTATTTTCCTTCTGATAGTTCAGCAGGTTTATAATGTGTTTTAAGCCCTTTAGTGGTGACTCTACAACCTTTAATAATATACTTAAGCTTCCATTTTTGGATTTGTCAACTTTTGACACTAACCATTGCCTCCCGACTATGAATAAGAAAACTAGTTTAAGTCCACTACCACACACCTTTCATCCAGTTCCTAATTTAAATTAATTAGATAATTTTCTTTAATTTTTCTTTATACCTATAATTTACATGATTATATAAATTGGTTTCTTTTTGAACATCAGATTTATTGAGGTATCATTTACATACAGCAAAATTTACCCTTTTTAAATGTATAGTTCTATGAGTTTTGACAAATGTATACAGTAATATAAACCACCACGACAATCAATACGTAGTAGAATATTTCCATCACACCATATTTCCATCACGTCATAAAGTTCCCCTGTAGACCTTTGTAATACACCCCCTACTCCATCCCGAGTCTGGTAACCACTGATCGGATTTTTATCCCTATGGTTTTGCTTTTCAGGAATGTCACATAAATTGAGTAATCCATTATGTAATCTTTAGTGTCTGCCTTCTTTCACTGAGCACAATAATGTTGAGATTCATCCACATTGTTGCATGTGTTAGTAGTTTCTTCTTTCATGTTGCCAAGTATGGATATGTCACAATATGTTTATCCATTCCTAGGTCAATAGACATTTGGGTTGTTTCTAGTTTTTAGGGATTATGAATAAAGCTGCTTTAAACATTTGCACACAGGCATTTGTGTGGACATATGTTTTCATTTCCCTTCGATAAATACCTAGTAGTGAATTGCTGAGTATATGTTTAACCTTATAAGAAACTGTCAAACTGTTGTCCAAAGCGACTATATTTTACATTTCCAACAGAAACATGTGAGGATCCAATTGCTTTGTTTCATTGTCAACACTTGGTATTGTCACTTTTTAAAATTTTAGCTATTCTAATAGGTGTGTAATGGTGTATTATTGAGGCTTTAATTTGAATTTTCCCAATGGCTAATAATATTAAACATATGTTCACATATTTGTTTGCCATTTGAATCTTTCTTTGGTAGTGTTTGTTCAAATTTTCTCATTAAAAAAATTGGATTTTTTTCTTATTATTGCATTTTGAAAGTCTTTGTATATTCTGGGTACTAGTCTGTATTGTTTTTTATTTTATGGCTTGACTTTGGTGTGTTATTTAAGAAATATTTGCTAGCCTGATGTCACAAAGATTTTTTTTCCCTAAAAGTTTTATAGTGTCAAAGAAAAATAATAGCTGGAGAGTAGTTAAAAAGGTAAAACCAGATTTCATTCAGGACTATTGCAGGAGGGGAAGAGAGACCTCCGAATAGAACTGGGCTCAATTCTGAAATGCAGCATGGGCAATTGGGAATTTATAGCCAAGGAGCAAGGGTGAGGGTAGTGGGTAGAAAATTACTAAGAGGAAATGTCAGAGGTAAGAGAGAGTCTAGCTAAACTGATCTAACAGAATTCTTGCTGAAGACAGCTAGGATGATCACACCTCACCCAGGGGATGGTGGAGGATAAGGAACTTGATCAGACATGGAAGGTAATTGGATATTGATAGTGGGGGCTTGTGATTAGGCTGACATAGATTACTAAAACTGAATATTATAAGGAGCGCACAAATGGGCTTAGGATAAGGTGCCTGACTAAAGTTTGGTCAAGCAAAGAATCTGTGTCAATAATTTTAGGTTTACATTTAGGTCAAAGTTTCATTTCAAGTTAATTTTTGTATATTGTATGAGGTATGGCCCCAACCTTACCGAATTTTTTCTTTTATGGTTCGTGCCTTTTGTGTGGTAAGAAATATTTGTTAGCCAAAGCTCCAAAGATTTTCTCATATTTTTTCTAGAAGGTTTATGGTTTTATTTTTTTAAATAAATTTATTTATTTATTTGTTTATTTATTTTTGACTGCGTTCAGTCTTCGTTGTTGTCGTTGCAGCGTGAGGGCTTCTCCTTGCGGTGGCTTCTTTTGCTGCGGAGCATGGGCTCTAGGTGCGCAGGCTTCGGTAGTTGCAGCACGTGAGCTCAGTAGTTATGGCTTGCGGACTCTAGAGTGCAGGCTCAGTAATTGTGGCGCATGGGCTTAGTTGCTCTGCAGCATGTGGGATCTTTCTAGACCAGGGTGTGAACCCCTGTCTCATGCATTGGCAGGCAGATTCTTAACCACTGGGAAGTCCCTACAAGGTTTATTCTTAACCACAGGGAAGTCCCTACAAGGTTTATGGTTTTAAGTTTTACATTTAGGTCTATGATTCATTTTGAAATAATTATTGTATATGATTGGAGATATGGATCAAGGCTCGTTTTTTAAAACCTATGGATGCCCAATTGTCCAGCACCATTTGTTGAAAAGTCTATCCTTTCTCTGTTGAATTACCTTGGCAGGTTTGCCAAAATTTCACCATAGATACATGGCTCTAATTCTGGACTTTTGATTCTGTTCTATTATCTGTATATGTATACTCTTGCCAATATCATCCTTTCTTACAATAACTTCATAATAAGTCTTGAAATCAGATAGTATGAGTCCTTCAACCTTGTGTTTCTTTTTTGAAGTCATTTTGGCTATTCTAGGACCTTTGATTTTTTCATATAAATTTTAGAATAAACCAGTTGTTATCTACAAAAATGTCTTCAGGGGTTTTTATTGGGAATTGCATTGAATCTACAGATGAATTTAAATAGAAATGACATCTTAATGGTACTGAATCTGCTGACCCATGAACATAGAATATCTAACCATTTATTATGTCTTTGAATTCCTTCATCAATGTTTCGCAGTTTTTAGTTTTTTGCCGATTATGGGGAGGGGGTATTGTAGACTGAAAATAAAAACAGCTTCACATCTTCCTTTCCAATCTGTATGCTTCATAATTTCTTTCCCTTGCTTTATTGCTCTGGTTAGAACATTCAACACCATATTGCACAGGAGTGGTGAAAGCAGACTTCCTTCTTTTGTTCTCAATCTTAGGGGGAAGACATTCCATCTTTCATCACTATTAACTGTAATCTTCACTGGTTTTCAAACAGTATAATTGACCATGCACTCTTTCCATGAAAGCTGATTACATCTCTACCCAGCAACTTGTAGACTGAGTAATATTATCATTTCTATATTGCCTTGGTTCATAACATTTACATTTCATTTTGTAACTTCATTGTTTAGTCTTAGACCTAAATTTGAGTCAACTTAAAGAGCACAGCCAATACTTTCACAACATTTTCTCTATTTATCTCTTGTTTAGTGAAGTTCTTCTCGAAATTTTATTTAAGAAGATTCAGATGAACTATATTCTTAAATTCTTTCATGTTGGAAAATAGCTGCTGTTCTTATACCTGAATGAAGGTTTGCCTGGCTATTTTGCTAGTCTTTGTAGCAATTCCTCCATTGTTTTCTAGAGTTGAGCACTGCTGTAGAGAAATCCAAAGCTATCCTTTAAAAATTTTTTAACCCTTCTAGGTAATTTTGCTATTATTATTATTACCATCTGGGCTCACAAGACTATCTTTCTTTTAATTAAAAAATTTAATTAATTAATTAATTTATTTTTGGCTGTGTTGGGTCTTCGTTGTTGTGCGCGGGCTTTCTCTAGTTGCAGCGAGCGGGGGCTACTCTTTGTTGCGGTGCGTGGGCTTCTCATTGTGGTGGCTTCTCTTGTTGCGGAGCACGGGCTCTAGGCATGTGGGCTTCAGTAGTTGTGGCTCGCGGGCTCTAGAGAGCAGGCTCAGTAGTTGTGGCGCACGGGCTTCGTTGATCCGCAGCATGTGGGATCTTCCGGGACCAGGGACTGAACCTGTGTCCCCTGCATTGGCAGGTAGATTCTTATCCACTGCACCACCAGGGAAGCCCGAGAATATCTTTTTAATAATTTAAGTATAAATCGTTTGCTCATTGCCTGGAACTTAATCATTCAGTAAATCTTAGCTTTCTGCTTTGACTTCGTGTTGCATGAAGACCATTGTTTTCTTCTAAGCTCATTTATTTAATGGAGAACATTTTTGCTCATTCTATGGTAAAAATTTGTGTGTGTTCTTCATCTGTTTTTTGTTAGCTTCTTTACTTGAATTATTTTTGTACAGATTTTGCATAGATTCTAAGCTGATTCTGTTTTTGAAAATTACTGATTTCTAAATGAGGAGAATTCTTCCTGAATAAATTATTTTTTGAGGAGAAATGTGAGGGAAGAGCCAGGGGACTAAGCTGAGGTAGCAATAATTTGAGAAATCTTAGAATCTTCGGCAACTCTTTCCTCAGCACACTGACCTATGGGCATTAATTATCTCTAGTTTAGTGTGATTTCTCCCTGGCTCACAGTCCTGTATGACACAGGACATGTGCTGTGTGTGTGTGTGTGTGTGTGTGTGTGTGTGTGTGCTATTTCCTTTTCCTCCATATCCATGACTCTATTTTAAGCATTGTTAACTGTACATTTTTCGCCTCCTTATTTTCTGTATTGGTTTTCTTTTCTTTCAGCTGCTCACTTTCCATGTCTTTCTACAGTCTAATCAGTTGTCTTTGTTTTGTTCCTTTCCTTCTCATTGGTTTCACAGTTCTGTTTCTGATTATTACTCATCTTTGAAGGAGGACAGTCTGGTCATAACTAGGTTTGGCCTCAATAATTTGGAAGAAAGGGACCCAGAGGGTGAGTAGAAGCAGCAGGCAGTTTCAACCTAGGGGACTAAGCTGAGGAAACAGTACACTGAGAAGTCTTCAAGTTCGTGGAACCTCTGAGAGCCTCAGAAAACTTTCTAGCACTCTCTGTGAAGGGCCCTGCCTGTGAACGTGTCTCTTCCCAGTGTCTTCAGCATTTTCTGGACCCTCCTTGGGTGAGCAGGGTGACTTTCTTCTTAATAACGACAAAGGTTTTTTGTGTGTAATGGTTATGAGCATGAATTCAGGGGACATGCTGCTCAGGTTTGAATTCAGTCTCTGCCACTTACGAGCTGTGGCCCTGGACAAGTCACGTACCTGCTCGGTGCCCCAGTGTCCTCACTTGTAACACAGGGATGGTGATAATAATAGTACCTACCTCATAGGCCTATCAGGATTATGCGGGTTAAAATTTGTAAGACACATTGAACTGTCCCTGGCAAGTATAAGAACTAAGTGCTTATAAAAATAAATAAAAGTGTGTTGTGATCACCTGCTACAAAATCCCATTGCTCATTATCATTATTCTCTATCCAATCACACAGGCAGACTTCTTGTATAAATGTCATGTCTTGGTGTTTCTCACTCAGCTCCACAGCCCCTACTGTTAGCAATATTCCTGGGCAAACTCCAAGAATTTGCTGTTCTAGCCAAGGGATCACTGATGGAGCCCTTCAGAGCCACCTTCTGCTTTGGGGGACTTGGTCTACTGCACAAGATCTGTCAGTTTGATGTCTTTTCTCCCAGCGCCTTTCAATTTGGTCCAGAGTCTGCTGTCTTCTGGCAGCTGGTTTTCATAGTTTGTGGTCTGAGGCTGTGATTATTTTCTAGCTTCACTGGAGATGAAGTTTTTGTCCCTGTTTTTATCATTCTTCTTATTGTTGAGGTTGGTTTCAGGGAGGAAAGCAAGGGTAAAAATGTCTTTATTAGGTCATCTAGAGCTAGCAGTTGAGTCAATTTGACTTAAATTTATTTTATTAAATCAAAATTTAAATCACTTTTCAGAGGGGACTTCCCTGATGCTCCAGTGGTAAAGAATCTGCCTACCAATGCAGGGGACATGGGTTCGATCCCTGGTTGGAGAACTAAAATCCCACATGCTGTGGGGCAACTAAGCCCACGCACCACAACTACTGAGCTCGTGCACCTCAACTAGAGAGCCTGCATGTCACAAACTACAGAGCACACGTGCCCTGGAGGCCACACACCACAACTAGAGAGAAGCCCCCGAGCCACAAGAGCCCACACCCTGCAACAAAAGATCCCGTATGCCTCAGTGAAGATCCCGCGTGCTGCAACTAAGAACGGATGCAACCAAAAATTTAAAAAATAAAAAAAAATCTTAAAAAAAATAAATCACTTTTCAGAAACCACAAAACTGTGTATTTATTTTCTGTAAATTAAGGACTTGTTCATTACAACTCACAGAGACATGTTTCATTTTAAGTTTATATATTTTACAGCAGCAATTAAAAGTCTTTTATTAAATTAATATAATCACCTAGTTATAAATCAAGTAAGAAAAGTTTAAGTAAAAACCCCTCTGGCTCTTGCACTGTTGGTGGGAATGTAAATTGATACAGCCACTATGGAAAACAGCATGGAAGTTCCTTAATAAACTAAAAATAGAACTACCATACAACCCAGCAATCCCACTACTGGGCATATACCCTGAGAAAACCATGATTCAAAAACAGTCATGTACCACAATGTTCATTACAGCACTATTTACAATAGCCCAGACATGGAAGCAACCTAAGCGTCCATCGACAGATGAATGGATAAAGAAGATGTGGCACATATATACAATGGAATATTACTCAGCCATAAAAAGAAACAAAACTGAGTTATTTGTAGTGAGGTGGATGGACTTAGAGTCTGTCACACAGGGTGAAGTCAGAAAGAGAAGAACAAATACCGTATGCTAACGCATATATATGGAATCTAAAAAAAAAAAATGGTTCTGAAGAACCTAGGGGCAGGATAGGAATAAAGACACAGACATAGAGAATGGACTTGAGGACACAGGGAGGGGGAAGGGTAAGCTAGGACAAAGTGAGAGAGTGGCGTGGACATATATACACTACCAAATGTAAAACAGATAGCTAGTGGGAAGCAGCCGCATAGCACAGGGAGCTCAGCTCAGTGCTTTGTGACCACATAGAGGGGTGGGATAGGGAGGGTGGGAGGGAGATGCAAGAAGGAGGGGATATATGTATACATACAGCTGATTCACTTTGTTATACAGCAGAAACTAACACACCATTGTAAAGCAATTATACTCCAATAAAGATATTTAAAAATATATATATATCAGACACACACACACACAAAAACCCCCAGAAACCCCTCTGCCCCTTTCCCAAGTTTCTTCACTCCCACTTCCCAAGAGCAATCATTTTACTTGTTTCTTTTTTGGGATCTTCTGGCAGTTAGCTTGGTATATTTAAATCATGAGCAATGTATACACACACACACACACACACACACACACACACACACACACACACACACATTTTCTGATTATGTACTGCAATGCATAAAAAAACCAAATAACAAATTGGCACGTTAAGACGTGTGTTCCACAGACTGCTTTCACAATTCCTCTGGTAGAACTGCACTGTCTGAATTTTACATGCAACTTCATTAACCAAGTCTCAAATACAGACTCCTTATGGTTTGCTGTCAAAGTAGGTTTTCCTTTCACCATAGAACTGATTCACTGTCTTTCAGGTAATTGGGGACAATATTTTCCTGAAGCCTACCAGAGCAGTCTGTTCAAAAGCTTTCTCTTTGTTTCTCTGAAATTTCTCTATATGTTCAAGTCAGACATCACTTCCCTACCAGATTTACTCAGAGTTTTCCTGAAAACACTTTAATTCATTCTTAGTTTTCTTTTTTTCTAGTTGGTCCTTTGATTAGTCTTTTGGTAGTTTTACCTAATACAATTGCAAAACAGTTTATCCACAACTCCAAGTTAAAAAGTTATAAAAAGCACAAGTTGTTTTTGATGTTGTTGTTCTTTTTGTAACTCATTTGGTTGCAAAATCTGACCTAAAATGATTTGAGGGAATATTTTTTCCCTCAAGTGTTTAGTTATGAGGTATCCCATACCCCATTGGAGTTATTACACAATTTTATATATACATATGTACACATATAGATACACTATTACCTTTCTAAAATCTGGAATATTCTGAATCCTGAAACATTTCTGGCCCTGAAAACTTTGAATAAGGGCCTGTTGACCTGTATTATAAAGGTAGAATATTCTTAGTATTGGAATTCTCAGCTTAATTAAGTAGGTGAACTCTGTTTACTAAATACCATTTTAAGCCAACAGTGCTGTTTATATTTGTATCTCTTAGTGTCCAATCAGTTAAAAGAAACTATGCTAGTTATTTTAACAGAGAAAATTTAATCTAGGACCTTAGCTGAATGGTTGCAAAAAGCAAAAGGAAGACACTGCATTGAGGCAGAGGTAGTAATGTTAGGAAGAGCTACCACTCTGGGGCTGGAAGAACAAAGAGAAGAGTCTGGAATTATTAGCACTCAGAAAATTGGATAGAGACTCTGAGGGGTTGAAATTCAAGTCTGAAGAAGTGGCACTACTTGTCTGGAGCTGGTATGTTTGAGGGGGTATAATGAGGCTGGTTCTGGAAGTGCCAGAACATGGCAGATAGAACCACCTGCTGCTGACAGGAAGAAGGGCAACTGTTGGGGCAACACGGAGAGGAAGGGCAAGCAAACAGGAGGAAATAAGTCCTTTCTTCCTCCTTTAGCTTTCCTGTTTCCCTCTAGTGCCCTCTATTAATAGAACCTACCAAAGAGCCAGCTGGCAAAGGAGAATACAGCTTGCAGATTTTTATCAACAGGATTCCAAAGCAGGGTATAGAAGGGTGGGTTTGGAGCTGAGAAGTAAGAGCTGAAAAGTGGGCACAGTCCAAATTCTGGGCTATTCAGCAACCATTTAAAACCTTCTAAACATATTTGAATGTCCATACAACAACAATAACAAATATATGCAACTACCCCTATACAAAAGAAGTCGTTTTGACTTTCTCCTCAAAAGGGAAAGATATAAAGTCACAATAGCCAAATTAAATAATATCCTAACATATTTAATATTTATTATGGGGAATATCAAGGTATCCATCTCTAGCTGATATTGATTACTCCTTAAATTAATTCCCAGTCCCATACTAATATTCTAAAGCTAATCACTGTCAATAATCTTTTCAAAATAAAGAGGAGAAAGGAAAAAAGAAATTTGTTAATATGTGCAAGTATATATATTATAATACACAATATATTATATAATAAATAATACAAAAGATAATAAAATAATGTACAATAATAGATCATGTAAAATATTATATATTTATTTATATTCATGTAACAAGCAAGGAAGAAAATACACATGGTTTTTATAGTCCTTGTTTCACAAGTGCTATTATAACTTCCTTTTCCTACTAAACATTTCATGTTTTCTTTGCTCTCAGACAGTACTTCGACTGTCCCAAGTTCTTTACTTGGTGGGGTAAACAAATCTTCATTCTTAAAGTGTCTGAATCTTTAATGGTCAAGCTTTTCTTCGTTGTTACAGTTTTCCAAAAACTTTTCCTATTGCAAATGGAAATACAAGGAGGCACCTGAAAGAATATCTGGGTTCCATACATTGTCCTTCCATCCCCATTGTGTAGCACCAACTTAACTTCCTCTTGGTAATTAGAATCAATCACTCCAGTCAATAAGTGACCTTTTTCTTTGGCTGTTGATACAGTAGCGTGAGGAACTCAAAATGGCCATGTAGTATTCTCAAACTTCCAATTCAGTGGAATCATTGTTGTGTCCCTTGGTGGAGGCATTCCTCTAAGACCTCCAAAAGTGCAGAATTCAAAATTGGGAGAATAGGAATCAAATAATCTCTGAGCAGCTATAATATTGAAAGAAGCCACTCCCACTTATACCCCTTGATGATTCTTGGACCCATCTGATCTGGCTCTGGGAGAAACAGCAACCATATTGGTCACTGAAGCAAAGCTTATACTGTAGCCGGTAAAGGAGAAATGAAATATTTCAGGAACTGATGTGGTAACTAAATCTTCAGCACATCATTCTACTGTTCTATCAGACCAGCCATTTCTGGGTGATGGGGTTATATCCCACTAGATCACCAGCAACACAAAGTTATGTTTAGTAGCTTGTTTCTTCAAGGGTGAATGCACACATTAGGAACCATGGGATGTGTCACGATTGGTAAATCAAGGAAATTTTATAGGGTCTAGGGAGCTGTAGTTAGCCACAGAATGGTCTTGTCAGGGGCTGGTCAGAATTTGTAAAGCAGTCAACTTGTTGGGACAGTCAGTGGTCATGTCTTTAACACAGGAGTCCATGCAGTTACCATGGCATCAGTTCATCAGTGGTCTTATCTTGGAACATAGGATTCTAAATGAGCTGTGTTAAACAGTATGAGTTTAGATTGCTTGTCTTACATATTTTAAAAAAAACTTTAATTTATTTTTTGGCTGCACTGGTCCTTCGTTTCTGCAAGCAGGCTTTCTCTAGTTGCGGCGAGTGGGGCTACTCTTCGTTGCGGTGCGTATGCTTCTCATTGTGGTGGCTTCTCTTGTTGCAGAGCACAGGCTCTAGGCACCTGGGCTTCAGTAGTTGTGGCGTGTGGGCTCAGTAGTTGTGGCTCACAGGCTCTAGAGCTCAGGCTCAGTAGTTGTGGTGCATGGGCTTATTTGCTCTGCAGCATGTGGGATCTTCCCAGACCAGGGATCGAACCCGTGTCCCCTGCATTGGCAGGTGGATTCTTAACCACTGCGCCACCAAGGAAGTCCCAGTCTTACATGTTATAGTTTAGGATAGTTTATCTGTTTTGTGAGTCCTGGTACAGTTTTTCAAATCATGGTCTCTGCTTCAAATTTCAGAAACTTCCTCACAGCTACCATCTGGGCTTTTATTTATTTATTTTTTCTTTCCACTTCATTAGACTCCCTTTCTGAAAGATGGACTGTTATCTTCTGGGGATGTGATTAGTCCAGATCTGCACTGTTCATTGAGAGGTTATTATCATATATTGCGTTTTCAATGGTAGTTGTTTTCATCTCTTTAATCACCAGGCCTCCTTGTTCTCTTTGTTGGATGATCACTTGTTGAATTGCGTGCATGACAGCAGCTGTACAGCAACAATTAAGAATCTGGAGATCATACCTTTGGCATCTGCAACACAGACAAATATTTATAAAATGATTATTACTAAAGTTTGCATGCTACTTCAAAACCAAAATACTAGTCTTACAAATCTGAGCCATGAAGGCGTGTCTCATAACCTATTTGGATCTTCCTTAAATAATCAAGTGGCATTTCCCCTTAATTTGCATACAGATCACTCAACTTTGCCAGTGTCTGAATAATCAGTCCTGTATCTAGTGACCATGATGGATGAGGACCTTAGGAGTACTGTGATTAAAGGGCAGGGATGACTGTGAACTATTTAGAGGCTTAAACCAACTAAGAAAGAAGAAGATAACTAAGAGTTAAAGGCAAAAATATGCAAAGAAGTGAGAGGCAACCAGAGACTTTTGGTGTCTGGAGGCTTTTGCTCGGGTGATGTTGGGTGAAACGAGTTTATGAGTCTTTTCTTCTAAAGTCCAAGAAACAGAGCAGTTTGCACTGCAGACTGGACTTGTTGCAGAGCCTGTTCTTAGCCTGAACCCGTTCAAACTTTGTAGCCTTACAAGTTATTTGGTAAATGGATCAGAGATGCACCCACAAATGTGGTATGTATTTTCCTCTGATTCCAGAGATTCCAGGTTTGGAACTGAGAGACAAAAGCTTAAAAACCAGCACAGTATTTAACCTTCTTGAACCTTACTGCTTTTAGATAGAGAAGAGAGCTGGACTTTTAATATACCAAGATCATTAAGTCTGTTGTCTTTTAGTTCCATTATAATAAGGATGTTAAAAATAATTGCTCTCAGCATATGTTGACTTTATGAAGTCCTTTATATGCACCATGTCATTTAATGCTGACCAGACTATAAGGAAGTATAATTAGGAAAATTTTCAGGTTTATCCTTAAAGATCCTTGACTGTCTTTGGAGACACAGATCCATAATTTATAAACTAGCATCTTCGCTGAAACTCAATGAGAACTTCAAGACTTCCTCAAGGCTGGTCTGAAACTACTTACATCAGAATCACCTCAAGAGGGACTTCCCTGGTGGCACAGTGGTTAAGAATCCGCCTGCCAATGCAGGGGACACCGGTTCGAGCCCTGGTCTGGGAAGATCCCATATGCCGTGGAGCAACTAAGCCCGTGTGCCACAACTACTGAGCCTGTGCTCTAGAGCCCACGAGTCACAACTGCTGAAGCCCACGTGCCTAGAGCCCATGCTCCACAGCAAGAGAGGCCACCTCAGTGAGAAGCCCGTGGACCGCAATGAAGAGTGGCTCTGCTCGCCCCAACTAGAGAAAGCCCGCGTGCAGCAACGAAGACCCAACGCAGCCAAAAATAAATTAATGGGACCTGGAATCTTCAATACATCAAGCTTCCTAGGTGATTCTTATGCATATTAAAATTTGAAGGCCAATGTTCTACTTGCATTCCTTAATTTCAGATTTCCATTGGGTATGTTAATTTTTCAAAAAAGAAATTTCCTAAATAATCTAATGCAGTGCTTAAGGAATTCTATAATATAAAGTTCTTAATAAAATCTTTGACCTTTTGCATTT
Source organism: Tursiops truncatus (assembly GCF_011762595.2). Lineage (NCBI taxonomy): Eukaryota > Metazoa > Chordata > Mammalia > Artiodactyla > Delphinidae > Tursiops > Tursiops truncatus. The sequence goes on along the minus strand of NC_047040.1, from coordinate 70,751,838 downwards.
ATTAATAACATCTTAATAAAACAGCTGTATGAGTAGGTATGTAATATGCTATCTGATAGTCTAGCTCATCTGTGAGGCTTAGGTTCCTAAAAACACCATGGAAGGAAAATTCATAGGCAAGAAATTTTAGAACTTAAAGGAATAAAGAAGTTGGAGATTAAAGTCCTATATGAAACTATTCTTTTACACATTTCTTTCTGTGAACATAAAATTAAAAGTTAAAGATATCTGACTAAGTAAAGAGACTATCATTGGGCATTTAACATGCCTCATGCTAGTGTTTTAGTTTGAATTCTGTCTGCTGTAAGTAGTGGAAGGCCAAGTCAAACTGACGTAACTTAAAAATTGGCCTATGTAATTGAAAAGTCAAGTTGGTAGTCTCCTTTGGATCAGGGGCACACGTGAGACCTTCAGGAATCTGTGTCCCTCTCCATTTGTCTGTCCCCTGCATTGTTTTCATTTCAGGTAGACCTTGCCAGTAGCGCAAAAAGATGGCCACTACCAAGTCCAGGGCACATCAGTTTGGCAATGCCTAGGGAGAATACCTCCTTTTCCCAGTGCTAACAATGAATCCCGTGGCTGATAAACTCCCCATACACACTGATCAGAGGGATGCAGAACTATTAGTGGCCAGATCTGGATCATGGGTCCATGCTGGGTGTGGAGTCATTCCCACCAAAATTTGCCCTGAGAGGCGAGGAAGATGATTTCTCAAAGGAAAAGCAGGGAGTTCTTTTCAGAAGAGAAGTATGCATCACGGGCAGATGAAAACAACAGCTACAGGGTGTAAACTGAGTAGTGTGTAATTGATTTCCATTCACTGCCTTAAGCTATTTTAGGGAAATCTTTAGAATCTTCCTCCTTTAATGTTTCAATAAGATGCTTATTAAATTTGTCTTTGTTGTGAACAACCTTTATACAAAGAGGCTTCCTCTCCTCCTTTTCTTTTTCTTTCCTGTTCCTCATCTTTCTTTCAAATAATCCATGTCTTCCTAATTTTTGACTCAGTTTTTATTTTCTCCTCATTCTGGGCCCAGAGGTAAAGAATAACTAGAAATGTCGGGGTATAAAAACCTTTATTTGCCTTTTATTTAACCTTTATGACATAGCCAACTGAGTCTATTTCATACCCTGCCCCAGTACAGAGAGTTATATAGATTTAGCCATGAGGACAGTATCGTACAGTATTTAAGCACACAGTCCCTGGAGTCATCTTGCCTGGGTTCAAATCCTGTCTTTGCCATTTGCTACCTGTGACCTCGACGGATTTTAAACCTTTCTATGACTCAGCGTCTTCACTTGCGAATGAGGCTAACAGTGCCTCTTCAATAGCATTGCCAAGAAGATGGATTAAAAGATTTGAGCTGTGTGGTGGATAAGAAGGTTCAGTGAGTTTGACAAGAGTCTTTATTCATGACCAAGCTCATGAAGTCTGTCGTTGCCTTTAGTGGTATCTCATTCTTGCTTTCCTTTCAGACACGCCTGTGCAACTCCAAACGTGAGGTCTACTTTCTCTCCACACTCTTTTCTTCTTCTCTGCAAAAAACCTCATGGCAAAACTCTCTATTCCAGTTCTGCCATGTACATTACCTTCCTCTTCTAATTCTAGCTCTCATATTCCCCTTTTCTCATTACTGCCAAGAAAACTGACTCAGCTCTCTTCTGTGGAACTGAAATTCTTGAAGTTGTTTAAAAAAGGTATATAAAAGTAAATCCACATGAACAGCTCACATGAGTTGGTGAGGTAAGCGCAAGGCAGGGGAGAATTTGTTCTGTTATGCATTGATTCTTTCATACATTTCACAAACAGTTCTTGAGTGCCACAGACCTGTGACTATAAGCGAGTTTGTAACATGCAGCTGGACATATAAAGCGAAATGCTGCATGGACTCTGCCCTTAAGGAGAGGAAAATTTTACATCCCTTTCCCATTATTATGCACTTGAGTTTAACATAAATTAAACTCATTTTTACAAAATATCTGATTTTTAAAATCTTTTGAAAGTAATTTATTATTACTTTCTCTGCATCTAATGAATCCATTGAGGATGATGAAGATAATAATCAAAATTTTAACTAATAATTATTAAATGCTTTCTGTATGCCAGGCCCATTTCTAACTGGTTTATGAATAGGAATCACTTAACTTTATTACACTTGCCATTCCCACTTAGCAGATGAAGAAATTGAGTCTCCAAGAGATTTTCTTTTCTATGGTTATGCAACTTGTAAGTAAGGATTTTGCATAACAACTATACACACACGGGAGTATTTGCTTGTTAGGCATATACTTAAGGGAAGTCGGAAAACCTATGAAATAAAATGATGTGGGACTTTGATAGCTCTTTGCCTTTATTAATCATTACGGTCATCTGCAAGATTCTTCTTTTTGAAAATTCAGTTTTTTTAAGCCTCTCATAATTTAGTATTTTCACTTTTCTCCCATATATTCTTTTATTCATTTGTTTTTTCATTGATTTATTCCATAAGCACTTATTGAGTGTCTACTCTTGCAAATTACAAAGAACCGAGGTAAATAAGGACCCTTCTTTTCTCTAGAAGAGTAGGCTGTTTTAAATCTATGGATGGTCACTTTGGGGAATTATAAGTTGTTCTCTATCAAATATTTTTAAAAACTTTGGGGGTGGTGATATTTACAGGGAAACCTAGGGTAAATTAAAAGAAGGCAAAATTTTCACTAGCACTTTATTGGCAAGGTTTTCTGGGGATAGAAAAATGTCCTTTTTGGAAGGCTTTTTCTTCATCGTGCCCTGCACTTTGTCTACATTCATAATTTACCATCAAAGAAACCTGCTGATGCATTAATAGATAAAGCAAAGGTTGAAGTTGTTAACCACCCGTTTCAGAATTTCTCAGTGTTATTGCCTTAAGGTTTAAGCTAAGAGGTGGTAAGGGTTTTCAAGGTGGCCTCTAAAATTTTTGATGTTATTACATACACTTGATAAAGGGTTTTCAAGAGGTGGTAAGGGTTTTCAAGGTGGCCTCTAAAATTTTTGATGTTATTACATACACTTGATAAAAATGATTTAGATGAATTTCTTTATTGTTGTTCACTTACCTGTTTCCAAAATTTTCCCTATTTGAAATAATGCAATAGCAAAATTATTTGCTGTAATAGATCCTGGTCACTACTTACTTCTTAGGATTGTGTGTGACTTTATTCAGAAAAACAAAAATTCTAAAAAGTAGATCCACTTGGTGATATAAAGTATCTTATTTCTGTTAATACTGCTTGTATTTTTGTTTTGGACTGTTTCCACCTCACCTCTGATGGAATTCCTAGTGAAACAAAACAAAACAATACAGCCCATACCCTTAGAAGGCATAGATACTTTCTAATCAGGAATCTGAGATATCTGGTCCAGGATGTGTTGAACTAAAAAGTTTTGGATATGGAGGTGAAACATGTGAGCCCTGGATCCAAATTCTGATGAGAGAACATCGTATTTTTAAACTGCTACAAGACAAAGTTTTGCAGGCTTCAATTTTATTTATTGATTTACTGATTTCTGGAAGCTGTGTTATTCTGTGTTGTAAAATCTGGAAAGAATAGTCTGATAAAACTTCGAGATTAAAAAATATCCCCTCCCCTCAAGGTAACCCTCTAAAATATTTATTTAACTTTTTTTCCTGTGAGTAAAACGTAAGACCTAACACAGGGTAAATATATAACACATTCAACTGAGATTTCAGGCTTCCATCTTTATCTTTGATTGGAGGTCAGTGACTGACCATACTTTATGGTTATTTAGTAACACCCATAAGCCTGGGTGCCACTTGAAAAACTCATATTATTTGGTGTAAACCTCTCAACTGCACTGACAGAGTTGGAATACGTTCCCTTTGCCAAGCAGCGGAGCCAGTTATTGAGAAAGAAACGAGGCACTGCTCCATATAATGTGAGAACGCTACTTCTCAGGCTTAAACAGAGTGCTTATGGATTGAAAACTGAGGCCACGCAGGGTATTAGCTTGTTCACGTAAAGGTGCCAGAACTGGCAAGATTTTTCTTCTTCTTTTTTTTCCCTCTCCCATTGCTTATTAATGGGGTCAGGTCTGGTGAGTAATTTGGACATCTTCAGAATTCAAATTTCTGAATTTCTGTAGAGGAACTGGTATAGAAAACTTTGATTCTTTACCCAGGTGCCATTGGCTTTTAGCAACAACATATTTATGCCTTAAATGAGCAAAGCGTCTTAAAGATTTCTTCAAGGTTTTGAGGAGAGGAAAGACAGAGTGCCTTTTAGTATTAAAGATATCTGTAAGTTTCTCATTTCCTGTCCCTGCTGTAGTCACCTTCAATATTTCTTTCATATCAACATATTTCTAAACAGTTCTCCAATAGCATTCCATGTGAAATGGAATTGATTTTGTCTTGAGGCAGCTAACGTTAGGAGCTAAGTGCATAGTTCCTGTTTAATCATTTCAACTTCATTTCCTAAAAATGAGCACACTGAGTATTTAACCTATTTGGTGTCGGGAAAAAAAAAAGCACAGACCTTTGGCCTACTGCCTAAAAAAACCCAATAAGAGCTTAAGAGGCAGCAGTTTGGGAAGCAGTTAAGTATGCAATTAAAAACAAATCTAGAATCCTCAGATTGCACTGGATAAAAATCTCAGGATTTCTCGGGGTCAGTCTCACAAAACACCTAATCCAATCACCCATCTGGGGTTTGAATCCCATTCCACCCTTCCCAGGGTGTCACCCTGATGTATAATGCCTTATCATTGCAGAGACAGGAAACATAGCATACCCCAAAGCAGCTCCCCATGTCTCTGTTCACGAGGAGGGTTTTCATTATGTGGACTCAGAATCTGTGTCATGGTAATTTTAATCACTGGTTCTAGAGAGATCAATGGGGGACATGCAAAATGAGTTCAAAATTCTATTCCACAGCTCTTTAAATTTCTAAAGACATATTGACACCTCCAACTCTGTCAGCAGTTCCTACATTCCAGTTCTGTGTTGAGCAGACACGAATTTGTTTATGATAGTTTGTGGCCATGGCACCCGATCTCAACCCCTTACTCCAGTTTCCATCTGAACAAAGCAGGGTCAATCAGGACTTTCATCAGCCTCATTTCAGACAGTAGGATTCTAATTAAATAAAGCCTTAAATGACATGGACAACTTTGGCAACTCTGTCCCACAACTGCAATCTGTTGAATGTAATATCAACCACTAAATCATTTTCGTAGCTATTTACTAGGTAATATTGCTACCAGCACTCCCACACACACGTCACTAAAAACAACTAACATCGTTTCTGTTGCTCTGTGCCAGGGACTATTCAACTGTTTTACATATATTAATTCACTTAAGCTACTATGAGTTGGTATTACTCTTCCCATTTACTGATGCAGAAACTAAGGCAGTTCAGGAGACAGGAAGTAACTTGCTCAAGTTTATACAGGTCATTAGTGACAACACCAGAGAATGAACACAAACTCTCCGATTATACAGTATACAGAAAACATCTCACCATCAGTTGGCTCTTCTGGTTTCAAGTAGAAGATTGGTCACATATATCTACTAGATGTCAATTTATATTGGTTCATCGCTCTGATTGATCAGGTCTTTCTGGATCATGAGCTCGCACCCTAGGTTTTATGTCATCAGCAGTTATAATCAGCTTGTTTTCTAATTCTCATCCAAGATACTGTTAAAAATGTAAAACTAGACAGGGCCACACTAAGACAGACCCTCTGGTGCATCATGCAGAGCCATCCTCCAGGCTGACATCTATCCATGAACCAACAACTTTGGATAGAAGCGTTCAACCATGTATGTGTCTTTATAATTATGCCACTTTTCTAGCTGAAGCTTTCTCAGTGCTAATGTCGCAATATACTGGTGTGTTGCAATCCACTGTAAGGTTTTCAAAACTAATTTATTTCTTTAAAAAAAAACAGCAGATTAAAGATTATCATCAAATTAAAGTCACTCTCATTCACTTCCATTTTATCAAACTTGCTTGAGTATGATAAATAAGGTAAGGTGTTATAACTGGCATGGGAATAATAGTGGATATGTCCTTGGGCGAGTGGGAAGTAGAAAACTCAACTCTCAGATGTGTAGTGGTGGAAGAAAATGATAAATGTTGCTCTGGCCCACATTTTTCCATATTGGTTATAAGAATTTAATGAGAAAATTTGTCAAGTTCCTTTTGAGTATTTCTTCTCTCCATTCCCTTGGCCATGACCTTGTATTTCTTTCAAAGTATTAAAATGGATTTTTCACTAACTTCTTATTCTGAAAAATTTCAAAATTACAGAAAAAAAGTGAAAGAATAGTATAATAAACAGCCATATACCACCTAAATTCAACACTTTATTATATTTGCTTTATTTGTATTTATATCTATATATTTTGTTTTCTGAACTATTTGAAAATAGGTAGCAAGCATCATGACAATTCTCTCCTGGGCCAGTCATTTGTCTATTTCATCTATTTCTTGTTCTTCCTCTGCATTGCTCTGTATTTCAGGGACTTGGTACCTGAAAACTACATTTCCCAGACTCCCTCACAACTGGGTAATACTTAGGTTTTGGCCAATGAGAAGCAGTGGCTGGAGATTGGCGGGTAAGAAGTGAGGCGAAGACAGGATATTTCTACCACCCTCCCTGTACTTTGGGAAGTATCTTTGGTGGTGTCTTTGTTTATTTTTGTCAAGCAGCTCCTTTCTCCATGGTCCAGGCTTTCCCTGGGGAGCCCCTGCCAATTCCCACAGGGACAGCCCTGGCTCCTGGGCTCTGGTAACACCACCTTTGAATTGGCAGTGACTTCTTTTGTGAATCTCTAAGTCAACCCCTTGTCCTTTGCCCTTTCAACTCTTCCAACACCTTCTTAACCAGTTACCTGTATTGAATGTCTTCTTTTGAACTCCTTTCCTTGTGAGTTGTTTCCTGATTCTGAAAAACAAAGGCTTCAAATTCTCCAATACACTTCTTCTAAAACTAAGGACATTTTTCTATTAACCTCAACCCACTATCACTTAAGAAAATTATAATAACCTCTCTAATATCATCTAATACTCCAGTCCATATTAGCATTTCCCCACTTGTCTCCAAAATGCTTTTTATAGTGATTTCTTCAAACTAAATCCAATCAAATTCATTCATTACATTTGATTATTCCGTCATTTTAGTTTCTCTTAACCTGGAAAAATTCCACCATTTTTCCCTCTATGACATTGACTTATTGAGGATACCAGATCAGTTATCTTCCAGAATGTTCTACATTCTAGATTCTTCTGATTTTGTTCTTTTTGGTGCTGCTAAACTTATTCTTTCTTTCTTTTTTTTTTTGGCCGCACCACACTGCATGCGAGATCTTAGTTCCCCAACCAGGGATTGAACCCTCACCTCCTGTAGTGGAACATCTAAGGGAGTCTCATCTAAGTTTATTCTGAAACTTACGGACTTTGTAATCTGGAATTTAGGTATAAAAGCTTGATGAAATTCAAGTTAATAATTTTTGGCATATTTTTCATATTGTGTCATACCAGGAAACAACATGACAGGATGTGATGAAATGTTTAATCACTTAGGTAAGATTATGACTATTAGATCTTATAGGTAATCAAGGATAAAGGTATATTTCACATTTGCATTTTATTTTTGCCATATTTGTAGCCCATATGATAGCTGATTGAATATTAATATTATATTTCTATTACATTTTAAGCTTATGTTTTATATATATATATCTATATACACACACATGTATATATATCTTAGTGATCTTTATAATTTCTATAGAATACTACTTTGGAGATTGTACACATTCTGCAAATATTTATGAAATTAATGGCCAGCCATGAATTTTATAGTCGTGGATCAGCTTACTCTTATATCCTAGTTTCTCTTTCACTGATCTCTTTCTTTTTTACTAATCTCTTTCACTTTTAACCTTTACATCCAGTAAAGAAACAATGACATAGAAATAGGTTGGAACTAAAGTCAACATGCTTTCTACCCATTCAAATCTGTTGACTCAACGTGTCTGAAAATGAACTCATCGTCTTTTCTACCAAACTTGCTCTTCTCCCCGTATTGCTTAACTTAGTGATTAGCCTCATTCAATAGCACCAACCACCAACTGAGGACTCATCTTTGACCCATGACTGTCACTCACACCTCTCATCCAATTATTCCCCAAGATGTGTCCATTCTGCCTTCCTGGCTGTGTCTTCCTCGATAACTTGAATCTTATTACTATTATACAAGGTCAGTTTTTCACCAACTCTCATGTAGATTACTTCAAAAACTGGCTTCCCTGCTTCCAGGCACATGCCCTCAAATCTTTCTTCCACATTACTTTCAGAAAGTTTGTTCTGATATGCAGAGCTTCTTATCCCAATCTCCTGCTTAAAGTCTTTTCATTGCTCTCATCACGTACAGGAGGCAAGGCCCTCCATATCAAGGTGCTATTCAACTCGTCAGTCTCACATCTCAATGCTCTGCTTCCTACACTCTGTACAGTGACCTCCACATGTTACAACAGGCTATGCTCTGCTCTCTTATCTACATACTTGTACCCATGCTGTTCCTCCTCCCTAGAATGCCCCTCCATGTTGTACTCACCTGGTTACCTCTGCTTTGCCTCAAATCTCAGTTAAAGGACTGTGTTTATGTGAGTCCCTCCCTGACTCCCTCAAACAATGTATCCTGGAATTCCAGTACCTAGCCCAGGGCTGACACAAGTACGTGATTAATGTCCCTCTACCCTGCTGAACTGGGTACCCAGCCACACTTCTCTCGACCACCTTCAATAGACTTTCCTTGATCCTTTTTTCCACCTGAATCAGCCCTCATCCCCGTGAATCTCTCTCTTAATACAATTTTCCTTTATTGCCTGGACTTGTGATGGCTAGATATAAAGATATTAAAAATATAAAAATATGTCCAAAAAGTGGACACTGTATGCTTAAAGACCCTCAGACCAACATCAGGGCCCCTGCCTAGGCTTGTAGAGAAAGCCTGGGGGCATAAGTCTAATGAGGTCACAGAAACCATCATGCCACAGTATGTCATTGCCAAGAGTTAAGAGCCTAGATCCAAATCAGGATTTGGGAACCACAGCAGGGCTAAAGCCTAGGAGAAATAGCCATAAGAATTCCACTGTGTCCTTCCTACCATGTCATCTTTGGGGAGATGCAAGCCAATGATGAATCTAGAAGTTTATAGTTTGTACCAGCCCTGTGAAATCACAAAATAGGGCCGAAAATAGTTGTATAAAGAGGAAGACTGAGGATTGGTCTTAAATTGCAATACATTAAATAACCTTTTTTTTTTTTTCTTGAATGAATCTGTCTCTGTTTTTCTGCCTCTTTTAGAGCACAGCAAGTGAAAACCAGGGACCTAGAAAAGAATATAAATAAACCAATGATGAATTTTAACAAGGCCAATTAAGAAGAATGCAAATACTACTGCATGAATCTGGATAGGAGAAGGAAAAATGTTCAAAGAAAAATGATTATACAAAGAATGATAAAAATAGCAGTGCAAAGTATGGGATATATAACACATGAAAAATAAGAAATCCCTATTTTCTAACTTCCTTGTGTGCTTAATACCTCGTAATCATGTCATGCTTCCTAAAATCCTCCAGTGCCTTCCTAATGTATTTGAAATACAATCCCATATCCTTAGCATGACCTGCAATATCTTGGGATGTGGCCTCTGTCTACATTTCTAGCTGCATCTCACACCTCTCTCCCTATCCCTCACCAGGTTCCAACCACACCGGCCTTCCTTCTGTTTTTCAAATACACCAAGCTCCTTCTTGCCTCAAGAACTTTGCAGATATTCCTCCCTCTTCCTGGAATGGTCCCAATTCATTGCCAGCCAATTCTCGTGCCAGTCTCCCCAGCCATACTTCTCCCTGCCACCCTCAAAAGGCTTTGCCCAATCCCTCCTTCCATCTAAATCAATCCCCGTCCCCATTAGTCTGTCTCTTAGCAAAATTTTCCTTTATTGTGCTAATCAAAAGTTGTAATCATATATTCATCTGGGTGGTTATTTGTTTAATGTTTGAAAGCTTCATAAATGTAGGAACCATGCCTGTGTTGCTTATTGCTGGACAGTAGGAACTCAAAAGATAAGTTTTCATTGAATAAAGGCTGAAAAGGAGGATGAAAAAATGGACTCATATTCATCTTTGCAGTGGAGACTGCTATTTATCCCTCAATCTCTCTCAATATCATGTCTTCTTTATTAGTAATAGAACCTTGATTTTGACCCAGACACATGCCTTGCCAGAAAATGTACACTTTTCCAGAATCCCTTACAGCAGAGTATAGCTTGGTGACTAAGTTCTGGTTAATGGGATGTAAGAGGAAGTATCATTTGCAACTAATGGGAAAAATCTTTGGAAGGAGTTGTGTGCCATTCTTTGACCTCTCATCCTTCCTACTGTCTGGAGTAGAGACACAGTTGTTGGAAACAACCAATTTGACAAGAGGTGGCATGTGAATCATGACAGTGCAAAACAGAAGGACCCGGATCCCCGATGATTTTGTGGAGCAGAGCTGCCCTACTAGGTCAGGATTATGCAACTGCTACTCACAGCTGTACCTAATCCTAATAGGTACACATAGATAGGTGCTGTGGGACAGGGCATGGGGCTTAAGGAAATCTAAATTGAGCCTTGAGAACATTGGAGTTACATGGAGGAAGGACATTCCAGGGAGAGCAAACTTCATTATTATATATACTGTGTAATGAAGTAGCATAGCATATCTAGGCACTGACAATTAAAACCCTAGGGTCATCAACGTACAAGAGATAGAGCAAAAGCAGGTTACAAATAAACAGTTTACAAGAGTACATTATAAACACATAGAACATCGTGTTTGTGGCAGAGACTGCTTCCTATCCCAACATCCATTCTCTTCTCCCCCCTTAACTGTGGCAAGTCTTCAGTCATATTTACAAAACATTTCTGTTTCTCCTCCTTTTGATAAATGGTAAGATTCCACTTCCTTGCCCCCTTGCAGTTGGAAGTGACCATGTGACTTGCTGTGGCCAATAAAATGTGAACTTTAAAAACCAGAGTGAGATTCATGTCTTCTCTCTCTCTCTTTCTCTCCTATGATGACTGTCAGTGTTTCTGACAGTGGTTCTGGGTTTCAGAGTGAAGACACGATGGATCAGAGCCCTAGCAATCCAGGATGGTCATGTGATGGGAGAGGAAAATAAGCCTTTGTTGTGTTAAGCCTCTGAGATTTTGAGATTGTTTGGTCCTGCAGCATAATCTAGTTGACTCTGATAGATGGGACCATGGTTTCATTTAGAGTGGCAGTGCAGTCAGATGAGATAACATTTCCCAGACTCTTTTGTAGCTAGGTATTGTCCGATAACTAAGTGTTTGCTGTAAGACATACGTGGAAGTGTGTCTATAATTCTGGGAAGATGCATAAAGAATAGTGACCTTTTACCCTTCCTCCTTTCTGTCATCTGCAATTCAGGCAGTGATCACCAAGAACTATCTTGGACCATGAAGAATGCAATTTCTTATAAAACTGAACATGCAGCTATCATACAACACAGCAATTGCACTCTTGGGCATTTATCCCAGAGAAATGAAAACTTAAGTTCACACAAATACCTGCCCATGAATGTTCATAGCTGTTTTATGTGTAATAGCCCCAAATTGCAAACAACCTAGAATTTCTTCAAGAAGTGAGTTGTTAAACGAACTGTGGTACACCAATAACATGGATTACTACTCAGCAATAAAAAGGGAATGGGACTTCCCTGGTGGTGCAGTGGTTGGAATCCACCTGCCAAAGCAGGGGACACGGGTTCGATCTGTGGTCTAGGAATACCGCACACGCTGCAGAGCAACTAAGCCCATATACCACAATTCCTGAGCCTGCACTCAACAGCCTGCAAGCCACAACTACTGAGCCCGGGTGCCAAAACTACTGAAGCCCATGCACCTAGAGCCTGTGCTCTGCAACAAGAGAAGCCACTGCAATGAGAAGTCCCTGCACCGCAACGAAGAGTAGCCCCCGATTGACGCAACTAGAGAAAGCCCGCACACATCAATGAAGACCCAACGCAGCCAAAAATAAATAAATACAAGTACTAATAATTTTAAAAAAAGGGAACAAACTCTTGATACACAATACATGAAACAACCTTGATGAATCTCCAGAGAATTATGCTGAGTGATAAACCCCAAATGTTTAACATACGGTATGATTTCATTTCTATAGTATTCTTGAAATGACAAAATTGCATAAACAGTGAACAAATTAATGATTATTACCTGTGCAACTTGATGAAAACGCTCTGTACCTTGACTGTTATCACTGTCAATATCATGACGTGACATTGTGCTATAGTGTTGCAAGATGTTACCACTAGGGAGAACTGGGTGAAGAGTACATAGAATCTCTCCTATGTACTCTTACATAATTAAATCATTATGTAAGATAATAAAAAATAAATAATAATTGTATTCTTTCCTACAATTGCACATGAATCTACAATGATCTGGAAATTAAAAAAAAAAATCCCACCTCCCCCCAAAATACTTAAAAAGGGGAAAAAGAATCACAAAAATCTGAGATTTACCCAAAACCAACTGTAAAAAACTCTCTAGTACCTGGACCTGCAGACATAAGATATTTTTTAAAAAGTGCTCCAGGTAAATCTAATGTTCAGCTAGATTTGAACTCTATGGAGAGCTGGTAAAAATTGGTACCATATGCTGTCCCAGAGCTTATTCTAAGGCCATGAAAACAGCCTTATCCCCAAACCCAAACCAGATTATATACAGATCTTCTTCAACTTACAGTGGAGTTACATCCTGATAAACCCATCATAAGTTGAAAATATGAGTCGAAAATTCATTTAATACACCCAACTTACTGAATATCGTAGCTCAGTCTAGCTTACCTTACACGTGCTCAGAACACTTACATCAGCCTACAGTTGGGAAAATCCACCGAACATGAAGCTTATTTTGTAATAAAGTGTTGACTAGCTCATGTAATTTATTTAATACTGTACTGAAAGTGAGAAACAGATTGGTCGTGTAAGTACTGATTGCTTTTAAGTGTATCGGTTGTTTACCCTCATGATCACACGGCTGCCTGGGAGCTGCGGCTGCCATTGCCCAGCATCACAAGAGAGTATCCCCAGCCCGGGAAAAGATTAAAATTCACAACTCGAATTACAGTTTCTACTGAATGTGTATCACTTTTGCACCATCATGAAGTTGAAAAATCGTAAGTTGAACCATTGTAAGTCTGTATGCAGAATACTATGGAAGAGAAAGGAGAATGAGAGTTGGACGCACTAGGATTTCAGTGTTCATCACCTGAGGTTATTCTACACCACCACCAAAAGGGGGGCTATTGGTGCCTCCTACCTAACCTCTGCTAAGCTAAATGGATAGGTGAGAGTCTAATATTGTCTGTAGACATCACAATTCTGTTGGAAGACCCCAGATGGATTTACCTGTCCCCTTCCAAACAGGGCAAAAGAGGATGGGACAGGGATGGCAGGGCAAAGGCAACGGAGGAGCTAGAGCTGCCACTGTTTGACCTGAGATTCCCATGCACCAAGGAAAATCACACAAGTATCATTACACTGGAGGCTGCCGGCTATTGCTCCACCTGAGAGAGGGCCCCTGGTTGAGGGAATCTTAACAGTGAGGAGGCTGAAATGCCAGTGCGAGAGCTGAGGAGGGGCGAGGGGGGTCAGGGGGAGTGGATCCGCACAGCAGGGGAGAGGGGAAGCATGAGAGCTTTCTGAAAAACTCACAAAGATGCCCTATGTGGAAGCCAGAGGATGTTGAGGTAGTTCAGTATTAGTCTGAAAAGGAGTGAAAGCAGCAGACAGAGGAGCACAGCGCTGGTAGTCATGGAAGAGGTCCTCATTCCTTGTCAAGTCCTTCCAGTCTCACCACGACGCAGCAGCTGCTCTAGGGGTTCTCAACCCTGGCTGCTCGTTAGCTTCACCTGGGAACAGTATCGCTACCCAGACCTCACCCCCAGACACCTCACCTCAGGACTGTCTGACTCTAAAACCCATGTACGTTATGTCCCAGAGACATGACACGAGGCATCTCCCTCACGGAGCTCCTCTTCTATCTGGGATGCCGGTCACCCGTCCAAGGTGAGCCAGAATGCAAGACCATTAACCACTAGCTCCTGTAGCTTCTCTGTGCTGAGTGTAACCATACGGCAGCACAGATAGAGGCAAGCTGGGGAGATTGCAAAGTCAATTTAAGAGAGGGGCAAAGAAAACATGACAAACGAAAGTCATCCAGTGGGAGCATGGATCGCGCGGAGGCTTGTAGGGCCTATTTCACATGTGCACAAGGAATGAGCTATTAGTGATAGTGACAGTAGGGCTTTCTCAGAGACGGAATATGCTTTTTAGTAAAGGAGAAAGTAAACATTAGAACAAATCTCATATCATACCTTAATGTTTACCACGGAGACAGAGGGAGAGAGGCCAGGAAAGAATAGATTCCCGGGGGGAGGAAATTGCAATGAGAACAAGTAATCTGGATCAAGCCAGAGCATGTTTGAACAAAAAGAATACCTGAGGACAGAGAGAGCTCTGAAGATAAGATAGGATTTTACACAACCGGAACCTCTACTAGACTTATTTTGGATGGTTTTAAAGTGGTAAATGTAGTTGAATGCCAGGGCAAGAAGTTCTACGAATGAATACTATTTTCTACAGGTTTTGATGCTTGAAGGCTTCTCCCAAGTTCAGAATAAATATTTAAAATTTAATTTTAAAGTTTAAGCTCTAACTTCCAACAATAGGGCAGTGGTAAAATAAATTGTAGCAATTACCATGAGATAGAATAGTCTGCAGCCTTTAAAAATAATGCAGATGACATAAACCCAGGATAATACCGATGGATTAGGTGAGAAAAAAAAAAAAACGAGATACAAAATATATGTGCTTACAAGTATGTGAAAAATAAATTTTTTCTTTTATACTTTCTTTGTTGTTCATTTCTAAATTTTCTTCAATGAGTATGTATTATTTTAATCGTCAGAATAAAAAAGATAAATGCTATGTATAATCTTGTAGTCCTCTTTCATGTTTTATATCCGTTTTTTTCCTCCCATGTACTCACAGAAGTTATTTTTGACACCTCTGCTAGGTTCCTAGCCACTTATGTCTTCCCTAGGCTATAAGTACTGCTCTTTGTTCCTTAGGCTTTCTTCTTCCAGTGCTGGCTTTGCCAAGCTTTTGGTTTCTCCTTTCCTCAGGAAAGTCTCTTAGAATACCCTGACTACCAGGTGGGCATCCTCTAATATTTAGCACATACTGTCTTCTATAGAGTTTGTATTAGTTTGTTATTGCTGCATAACAAATGAGCACAAACCTGACTTAGAATAAATTCGTTGATTATCTCACCATTTCTGTAAATCAAAAATCTACGTATGGGTTAATTGGGTCCTCTGCTCAGGGTCTCTCAAGGC
This sequence comes from Tursiops truncatus, assembly GCF_011762595.2. Lineage (NCBI taxonomy): Eukaryota > Metazoa > Chordata > Mammalia > Artiodactyla > Delphinidae > Tursiops > Tursiops truncatus. The sequence goes on along the minus strand of NC_047040.1, from coordinate 70,736,355 downwards.
TGAAATCAAGGTGTTGGTTGGGGCTGTGATCTCATCTGAGGCTCAGGGTTCTCTCCCAAGCTCCATGTGTTTTTTTCTTTTTTGCTAGAATTCAGCCATTTTGTGATTTGGGGGCTCACATCCCATTTTCTTGCTGTTAATTGTCTGGGGGTCACTCTCAGCTTCTGGAGGCCACCCTCATGTCTTAGCCAGGTAGCCCTCTCACAACATGTCAGCTTACTTTTTCAAGGCCAGTAGAGAGTTGCTTCTTTGAGTTTCTTTTAAGGGTTCACCTGATTAGGTCAGGCCCACCCAAGGTAACCTCCTTTTGATTAACTCACTGTCAACAGAATAGGATCCTTATTTACATTGAAAAAAATCCCTTCACCTTTGCCACATAATTTAACCTAATTATAAGAGTGCTATTCCATAATAGGCACAGGTCCTGCCTACACTAAATGGGAGGAGATTATATTACAGAGAGTGTGTGCAACAGGGGCTAGAAATCTTGGAGGCCATGTTAGAATTTTGCCTACTATAAGTTTACAGAGGTAAATTAAGGGCACTGTAAATATTGGATTAGAATTTATTTAAAATATGTTTTAACTGAAATTCATAATAAAAAAAAACTTTCTCAAGCATAAACCATTTTTGTGCAGATTTCAGCATAAAACTTCTTTTGCCATTTCTGTTTACTTGAAGCATTTCCCAAGAATGCAAGGTAGGCTACTTTAAAAAAAAGTACCATTAGCAATAGTTATCCCTGGTAATCTAGATTTTCTTGGTTTTTATAAAACCAGTGTATGAAAAAAATAATCAGTGAACCAACAAAACACAGCCTGGAAATAAATTGGATGCTGAGGAGAATAAAAGAATATTTACTATTTTTTATATTGGAGGGAAATTATGTTTCAGATTTTCTTTGAAACAAAAAAGTCCTGCTGTTAAAAAGTTTGAAACGGGCTTCCCCGGTGACGCAGTGGTTGAGAGTCCGCCTGTCGATGCAGGGGACACGGGTTCGTGTCCCGGTCCGGGAAGATCCCACGTGCCGCGGAGTGGCTGGGCCCGTGAGCCATGGCCGCTGAGCCTGCGCTCCGCAACGGGAGAGGCCGCAACGGGAGAGGCCACAACATTGAGGAGCCCGCGTACCGCAAAAAAAAAAAAAAAAAAGTTTGAGACTCTTTTCAGAAATATCCGCTGAGGTAGGATAGGGCTGTGTGATGGGTATTAAGGCATGGGGGCGGGGAAATGAAAAGACGTGCCTGATCTTTCCTAGCTCTGTCTGGGGTTCAAGTGTTCTCTTAACAGGTTGTGCCATAAGAAACTGCTTCTGGGAAAGAATTTGAAAATCTAGCCTGTTCTCTTACCTCATAGCCAAGTCACACTCCAATATTTCCAGCTGGGATGATAACGGTAATGGCTGGCACTTTTATAGCACTTACTACGTCTCAGGTATTGTTCAAAGCCCTTTTTATATAGTAACTCCTAGAGTCCTTCCATTAACTCTGTGAGATATGTGTACTATGACTATTATTATTACAGATTAAACCCATAGCTGGTTTTCAGCTTCATCTGTTTGTCTTGGCTGCTCTATACTTACTTTTATGTACCCCAGCACCTGCCTCTCGTGCTCTCTTTCCCTTTTTTGCATCAGCCATTTTGTGTAGTCGCTGATCTTGGGGTTAACTCCCTTACCTGGAAGCTCTGAATACTTTTGAAAGAAACATTTCCATGTCTCCACCAGTATTCAACCTATTCCATGCTTGCCTTGGTTAGATGAAAGCTGTGTTCTCTTATGTGTTTTAGAATGGCCTCGTGGACAATGCAGTCTCTAGAATATTTCCACAGCCCACAAAGGAAGAGGTCTTAGTCAGAGCATTTTTGGTTGCAAGTGGCTGAAACCAAATGATCTTAAGCATAAAATATTAGGTCTCACAGGTCTTAAGGACCTGGGGACTCACAGAAGTGAGCTCACAGAAGAAACTCAAGAAGACACAGTAGTTCACAGAAGAACTTTAGGCATGAGAACCTCAGGGACAAGCATTATGAACTCATCTTTTGAGTCTTGTCTCTTCTTGGCCTCATTTTGCAGCTTCGTCCTCTCCATATGGCAGAGAAGATTGCCGTCACTTGCTCCAGGGCTGCATCGTCCCATTTTATGTAAACCCTGTACCAACAGGGCTTCTTGAACCCAGCATCTGAGTATTACCTTCAGGGAAAGATTCTGATTGGCCCGGCTTGGTGGGGGCTGATGGCACCCTGTGATGTCCCCATGAACTTCTGCCCCTGTTTCAGGAGTAGTGGTGAAGCTCTGCCTCTAGGCTCATGGGCAGAATAAGAGCTCCTCAAAGGAAAGGGAGCCGTGTTTGAAAGCAGATGGGGAATCATGCTATGTGACAAAAACCCCGGCTGCCACTGCCCAATGTTGTAGGGAGATCTTCAAACATAACTTAGCTTCCAATCAAGTGTCTAAATAATTCTCTCTCTAAAATTCAGTTTTCATTTACATGACATGATTTAAGAGATGGTTTGCATCTGAACGGAAACTGTAGAACATGATTCAGCAAGAAGACCATAGTGCTGCCCAAGCCCTATAGGGCTTTATGCTTATGCAAACCCATAAATTAAAAATCACAGGTAGTGGGAATTTTCTGTACAGGTGCAAGAAGATCTCATCCACAGGAGGGAGAAAGTTGAAAGAGTTGGCGCAAGGAGACAAAGGAGGGCCATCTGGAACCCCGAGTAAATACTGAACGTACTACTATTTAAGATGGCAACATGTGCGACATATACGGCAGATGCAGAGCCCCACTGCCTTGCAGGTGCACCAGGGCTCAATGGGAGATGTCAGAAGGCCGCTTGAGTAGGAAATTGAAGGTGTCTCAACAAGCGACAAGGGTATGTTCACCTTGCTCAGGAATCGTCAACAGGAACCAGTAAATTCCCTGCTTCAATACTGGTTTTGCTGCAGTTAACAATTAAGAGTCTGGAAGTCATTTAAGAAGGAGATTGAGGTGTGGGTAGAGGCATTTAGGAAATACTTCACTAATCTGGATTTGTGGAGAGGGTTCTGGGATTTTCTCATAGGACCACACCTTAAAAGCTAGATGGGAGGGAGACGCAAGAGGGAGGAGATATGGGGATATATGGATATGTATAGCTGATTCACTTTGTTATACAGCAGAAACGAACACACCATTGTGAAGCAATTATACTCCAATAAAGATGTTAAAAAAAAAAAGCCTAGATGTGGGTAAAATCAAGATGCAACATTAGCAGACTGCTTATACCCTAAGGGTGGGATGTTCTTTCCATGAGCTGCTGAAAGTTTCTTTTCAAGGAAGCCCCTATCATAAGACAATAGGATGTTTGCAGTTTTCTCCCCCTTCCCCCCTTCTTTGTGCTACATTCTGGTACCTGATAATCAGAACCACGCTTTTCCATGTTTAGTTTTCTTTTACGCAGGCAGTGCAATGCTTGGACATGTCATGAACTTAGGAAAGAAAAAGAATATGCCTTTTAAAAAATTCAGTACCCCAGATTTGGAACCCAGAAAATTGGAATCATGAAGAATGCACATCTAAATCTTTAACACGGCACCTCCAGGGGGTTGAGAGTGGGAGCGGGGTGGGAGGGATGTAATTCAAATACCAGCCTGGAGGAATCATTTCGATTATGATGTGTAAGAAGAAATGGAAGATGTTATTGTAATGAGGTCAGTTCTGGTCCTTATGTTATTAGCTGACCAGTGAGGACACAGATGAGGTAGAACAGAAATTAATTAGAGTATTATGGGGGCTTTACAATCTGAGGTCTTCAGAAACTTAGCAAAACTAGGTCTGTGTTCTTAAAAAAAAAAAAAAGATTATAGAGAGACCTTATTAAAGCACAGAAGGCTCAGCTATTTAAGATGGTGACATACATAGAGGCAGGAATGTGCAAAGAAAAGCTGAAAGGCAGCCAGGCCCTGAAGGAATTTCAGTGGAATTTCTTCACCGGAGGAGTAGTTAATAAATAGAGCAGATTTCTAAGGGCAGAAACTAGAGCAGCTACTACAAATAGTTTTTTTTTTTTTTTTTTTTTTTTTTGGAAGACCGGAGTGATAGGAAGTCAGAGACAAAAATGTTGAAACAAAGAAAAACAAGCTTCTTAGTTAGCAATCCCAGCCGCTTCCCATATAAAAATGTCTGTTCCCAGACACTGAGAAAGTCATATCATTTAATAATCATAAAATGCACAGTGGAGTTGGCCTTGGGTGTTAGTTTTCGATTACTACTAGATATCATTAAGGACTGCATGTAATAAAATACTTTTCAAAAGTCTGAAAGACCATTTGCTTTGTCTTGCTGCCAACATTTCCAGAATTTTCCATTGCATGGAAGGACAGAAACAAGGGCTAGAAAATCCTTTGTGCTCTGTGGCGGTCCTTCTTCCCACCTTTGATGTGGGGTTCTTCCTTACAGTCATACACAAAGCCTTGTCTGTGGCAGTCTTAACACTGAGTGCTTATGAATCGGAGGCTCTGAGTTTTTATTTCTGTTCTGCTTGATCAGGTAGGTTGGGATGGCTTCTAGTTCATCGTCCACAAGAGTTTTTATTCTTTGGGTAGTCAAACGATGACAAGAAGGGAATGGATGTAAGTGTGTGTGTGTGTCTTTTGACCAGCGTATCTGCAACTTTATCAATATGCAGCCTCACACCTCACCACTCAAAAATTTTTTTTGACCGAGATTCAACTTGGCAAAAATTTACTTTAAAATTTGCTAATTGATCCATGGGGATGGAAATTTTAAAGTAAGTTTTTGCCAAGAACTCTTACCAGTTCTCTATTTGTGTCCAGCTCACGATCCATGAACAGTAAAAGAAGTATTTATTGAAAACCTTGAGATTTCATGGCAGAAGGATGCTGCCAGGGTACCAGCTGGAGCTGCCCCTGTGAAGGGCAAAGCTGATGGGTGTGTGGAATGACAGGAGTTGCCACTCAGCAGCATCTCCCAGACCATGTGCTTTTCGATCACCTAGGGTGTTTGTAGAGATGCAGATTCCTAGGCCTCACGCTACACCTACTAAAAAGAATTCCTGGGTTTGGGGCATGTGGATCTGCATTTTATTCATTTTATTCTGAGACATGTGGGCCTGGAGGACTGGGATGTGTAGTTGGAAGGGGAAGACATGACGGGGCTAAGGAAGCAATCTTCTGGATATCTGCTTTCATTTTAACCCAAACCTTCCTCGGAAGAGCAATGGTAGGGGTCATAGTGGGTCCTCAGCAGCAGCGATTTGGGGGTACCAGTCAAGCAGGGCACATATGGAATTGGAAGAGGCCGTGAGGCCTGAACCGGGGCCAAATGACAGGCAAGCATTCAGGGAGTGTGTTAGAAAGTATAAAATAAGCAATGAACAGAACACTCTGATATCCTGTGTGTATTCAGGGAGTGTGTTAGAAAGTATAAAATAAGCCGTGAACAGAACACTGATATCCTGCGTGTATTGGAGGATGTTGGTTGCAAATCTGGCAGACACAAGCATAAAGCAATTCACTGAAAGGCTAGAAAGGAGCTTGCAGATTGAAGGTGAGATAGCCCAGAGGAACTGAAGGTACAGCAAGTGATCTCTCTTGTGGTTCCCTTGGCTAGGAGAGCACATGGCACTTTGATCTAGAATCCCCCAGTTGGCATCAACGGAAGAGAGGGATTCCCTTAAAGGAACTCATGATGCATTTACTGAAACTAAGGATATGAAATGAGGTGGATGTGGGGTAGTCAAAACAAATGACTCACTCAACCAGAAAGCAAGCAAACCAAGAAAAGTCAATTTCACCATGAGAACAGCCAGCAGTTGGGGGCCCTCCAGTAAGCGGGATGAGGTGGGTGGCAAAAGGGCCAGAGAAGAATCAGGAACTTAGTAGGACCAGGGGTAGAAAGAGACAGAGTTAGCTGGAGGGCAGATACTCCGAAGTTAAGGGGAGACCTGCTGTAATGTGATTCTGCTTAGGAAAAATCTAGAGGGCTGGCCCCGCTCCTCCGCCACCGGCCTCTTCCCAGTGGGCAATAGCTCCACTCTGTGAGCCCTCTCTGAGCAGGGGTGCCCTCTGCTCTGCAACCTTCACCTCAGCTTGTTTGCCCTCTGAGATTCTGTTCAGCGTCTTCCTGTAATCTCCCCCTCCACGTTTTCATGGGAACTGTTAAATTGCCAGGGGCTTCCACTCTCTTGCCTATTTCCCCCTGGGTCAACCTCATTAGACTTAGGGGACCCCGTGGCTGAGGACAGCTATGCCAGCATCATGGTTGGTTAAATAGGCCTTTGTGGGCTGGCCTGGGAACCATACCACCATTTATAACAATTTTTTTCTATGGGGAAATTCTTTGAGTTCCAAACACCCCATTGACTGGTGACCTTTTAGAACACAACGGTCCTATCTAGGCTCCACAGTGGGGTGAGATCACTAGCAGTTTTCAGAGCCAAACTGGGAAGAGGAAATCAAGGCTGGGGCAGGCTGGGGTCAGAAGCCAGGAGCAGGGAGGCATCTGTGAAGGGGCAGCAAGGTCGGGGCAAGTAGGGGTTAGACAGTGAGTTCATTGCAGAGAGATGTCAACATCGAGTGGAGGTTTGAACTGGACAAATCTAAGATAAAACCTGCAGGAATAGGGGTTGGGTGGGGAGAGTGTGGGTGACATGACAAGGAGACAGGAAAACCACAGTGAGTGAAATGCGGTCAGATTGTCATGGGGCTAGAGACGTATTGTGGCAGTGCCTTTATCTCACCTCCCCCCCCACCCTTGGGGCTTGACTGCTTAGAGCTGGGGAACGTGGCCACCTCCTATTTATATATTTTCTTACTCCGAGTGAAGCACAATCGCTAGGGATCTGGGGGCAGGGAGGACTTCACCAAGAGCAATAGTCTTGTGTTGTTGGTACATCCCTGTCAGTACCGTTTCGTTCATCCAGATCCCTCAGGCTCATTGCCCAGATTCCCTGTTGCTGTTTCTTTCATTCTCCTGGGTTCTCCTTCTTTCTTCCCCTTCACAAAGAATTCCCACAGTACCAGTCTTCCGATCTCTGTGCCTCTATGAACATACTCTCTGCCTGTCCCACTGCAATGGATGAGCCAAACTTAAAGGTTGTACTTTAACATCAGACCAACTCCTCTTCTGTAATGGATCTCATTACCTACTGCCTATTTGTAAGTGTGCTCTCTCTTTCTCTCCTGCATTACCACCGGTTGGAACATTAATTAAAATACAATTCTCCTCTCATTTTCTCTCTCCCTTCTGTCAGTTGCAGCTTTATTGAGATATAATTTATGTACTTTACAATTCACATATTTAAAGCATTCAGTGATTTTTACTATATTCATCAAGTTGTCAGCCAACACCACAATCAATTTTAGAGCATTCTTGTCACTTCAAAAAGAAATCTTATACCCATTAGCAGTTAATCCTCATTTTCTCCAAGTCACCCCTAGGCCCTAGGTAATCACTAATTCAGTTTCATTCCTATAGTTTTGCTTATTGTAATGTTCATTCTTTTGTCCCCGATTTTAGTAATTTGAATATTCTCTCTTTTTGCTTGGTTAGGCTAGATAATCTGACAATTCTATTCTTTTCAAAGAACCAACTTTTGGTATCATTGTTTCTATTGTTTTTCTATTCTCATTTCACTAATCTCTGCTCTAATTTTTATTATTTCTTTCCTTTTGCTTCCTTGGGGTTTAGTTTGCTCTTTTTCCCCTCAGTGTTTTAAAATAGAATGTTAAGTTATGGCTTCAATATTTTTCTTCTTTAATAATGTAGGTATTTACAAGGATAAATTTTCCTCTAAGCACTGCTTTATCTATATCCTATAGGTTTTGATATGTAGTGTCTTCATTTTTATTCATCTCAAAGTACTTTTTGTGTGATTTCTTATGAAATTCCCTTTGTGTTTTTTCCCTTTGACCTACTGATTATTTTGGAGTGTACTGTTTAATTTCCACATATTTGCTAATTTCCACATATTTGCGAATTTCCCAAATTTCTTTGTTAGTGATTTCTAATTTCACTTCATGGTGGTTTGAGAACATACTTTGAATGGTTTTAATCCTTTGAAATATGTTGATGTTGGGCTTCCCTGGTGGCGCAGTGGTTAAGAATCTGCCTGCCAATGCAGGGGACACGGGTTTGAGCCCTGGTCCGGGAAGATCCCACGTGCCAGGGAGCAGCTAAGCCTTATGCCACAACTACTGAGCTTGTGTTCTAGAGCCCACAAGCCACAACTACTGAAGCCCGCATGCGTAGAGCCCGTGCTCCGCAAAAAGAGAAGCCACTGCAATGAGAAGCCCACACATTGCAATGAAGAGTAGCCTCCGCTCCCTGAAACTAGAGAAAGCCCAAGTGCAGAAATGAAGACCCAATGAAGCCAAAAATAAATAAATAAAATAAATTTATATAGAAAAAGAAATATGTTGATGCTCTTTGATAGCCCAATATACATGGTCTAAGTGGAGAAAATTTCATGTGCACTTGAGAACATATATACTCCTGTTGTTGGATGTAATGGTCTATAGATGTCTATTAGGTTTAGTTGGTTTATAGTGCCATTCAAATCTTCTATTTCCTTGTTAATCATCTGTCTAGCTGTCCTATCCAGTGTGAAAGTGGGGTATTGAAGTCACCAGCTATTATTGTTGAATTGTCTGTTTCTCCCTTCAATTCTTCTGGTTCTTACCTCGTATATTTGGGTGCCCTTTTTGGTGTATATATGTTTATAATTGTTATATCTTCTTGATGACTTATCCCTTTTTAAAATATAAAAGGTTCCTCTTTATATCTAGCAATTTTTTAAGTCCATCTTTTCTAATATTAGTATTGCCAGCCCTCTAATGGTTGCTATTTGCATGGTATATATTTTTTCATCCTTTTACTGTCAATCTATTTGTATCTTTGAATCTAATGTATGTCTCCAGCAGACAGCATATTGTGGTATCTTTTTATTTTTATAATCCAGTCTGACAATCTCTGTCTTTTGATTAGACTGTTTAATCCATTCACATTTAATATTATTATTGATATAGTTGAATTTACATCTGCTATCTTAATTTTCCTTTTCTATATGTCTCATATCTTTTTTTTTTTTTTTGGTTCTGTCCTTCCTTTACTGCTTTCTTTTGTATTAAGTGAATATTTCTGGAGTAATGTTTTAATTCCTTTAATGACTTCCACAAAATGTATTTTTTAGTTATTTTCTTAGTGGTTGCTCTCGGGCATACCACATACATCTTAACACTCCCATTCTCTTTAGCTTACTCCACTTGGGCTTGCATGCCCATTCCACCACTGAAAGTGCTCATCAATGAAACAGATTTTTAAGTCCAATAACAATTTTTCATTTTACTCAACCAGCATTTGATCCAGTAAATCTTTCCCTCTATTTTGAATCTTTCTTCATGTGGTTTCTGGGACATCTCTCCCACATGCTTTTCTCCTAGATCACTGGTTACTCCTTTTCAGTCTCCTTTGATAATTCCTTCTTATTCTCCAGACATCAAAACAGAGCAATAGCCCAGTGCTTGCAGCTGATCCTTCTCTCTTCTCCACCCTCACTCATTAGCTAATTCAGCTCACCCAGGTCTATGACTCTTATTTCCTTCTATATGCCAAGGATTTATAAGTTTATATCCTCAAAACCAACCTCTCCCTGAACTTGAAACTCCATATCCAATTGCCTTCTTAATATCTCCATATGACATTTAATAATCATCTAATTTTTAACATGCTCAAAACCAAAGTACCAAACTTGTTATATCCCTAGTTTGTTCATCCCAGTAAGTTCAACTTCATTTTTTTCTGAATGCTGAAGCCCAAAAAGTTGGAATCACGTTTTTCATTTCATTGTCTCATACACTACATTAACTAATCTCATCAGCTCTCTACTTTCGAATTTATCTGAAAGTTAAATACCTCTCTACCTCTTGAATTGCTACTGCTCTAAGATAAGCCAACATATTCCTTAATCTGGACTCCTGCAATTATCTCCTTCCACTATTTCCCTCTCTAGCATTGATAGATTCACAGAGCAGCCAGGGTGATTTTTTTCAGATCATGTACCTTTTCTGTGTTAAACACTCCAGTGCCTCCGTATCTCATTTAGAATAAAAATGGCAGTCCTTACTATTGCTTACTAGACCCTATATTATCTATGCATTATTTTTTATTGTTGCATAACAAATTATCTCCAAACTTAATGGCTTCAAACAAAAAAAAAATGTATTATCTCTCAGTGTTTCTGTGGGTCAGGAAATTGAGAGCATTTTAGTTGAGTGGTTCTGACTTGGAGCCTTTCTTGAGGTCGTAGTTAACATGTTGGAGGATGGTAAATGGGGCTGCAGTCATCTGAGGGCTTGACTGAGGATGGAGAATCTGCTCCTGAGAAGGTTCACTTCATGCCTGTCATGTGAGGCTGGTGCTTGGTGGGAGGCCTCTGTTCCTCCCCAGGCATGCTTCTCTCTAGGCTGCTTTATTGTCTTCACAAAACTCCAGGATGAATGATTTAAGAGAGAGGGCAGGTGCCAGCTGTCCTTTTTATGACCTAGCCTCAGAAGTCACATAACATCCCTTCTGTGACAACCTGTTCATTAGAACCAAGTCACTAAGTCTGGCTGCTATTGAAAGGGAGAGTGTCATAGAATCTTCAGACAAATTTAAAACCACCAAAATTTGCTCCTCGTACACTTCTCTGATCTCATTTTCTTCACTCTTCCCCTTGTGTGCTCAACCACAGCCATGTTTGCCTTTACTATTCATAAAACATGACAGGAATGTTTCCACCTCAGGGCTTGCGCATTTGCTGTTCACTCTGCCTGAAAGAGTTTTCCTCCAGACAACCACATGATTTATTTACTCACCTCTCACATCTCTGTTCAAATGTTACCTCATCACGAAGGGCTTTCCTGACCACTATAACGAAAATAGAGTTTTTTCCCTTCCACATCTCTCTCTATCTGCTGCTTTACTTTGCCTTGTTTTCTTCATAGTGCATATTATTACCTGACTTTATTTATTTATTTATAGATTTATTTATTTTATTAGGTTATTTGTATTGATTATCACCCTTTCTCTGGCACATCTGTTCCCCCTGCCGTTTTCCCTGAGAGCAAGGATTTGGTGTCTTTTGCTTATTTCTATAACTTTAGTGCCTTGGATATTTGCTGGGCATATTGTAGATACTTGATACTTTTTAAAAAATTGAATGAACACATTGAATTAATCTGTTCCTAATTATCTTGGTGGGCATATCTACCACAGTATACCATGAATATTTTGGAGAATCACAAGTTCAGGAAAATAGTTGAAAAGGAATGACTGTTAGGGTGGCTTTGCTAATAACTGTTTTCTTGAATTTGGGCAGCGTCTCTTCTCATACATTTATGTGGCATTTTATCCAAAATTATAGTAATAGACCTTTTCAAAATATAATTTGGGTACTTAACCAAAATTATTATTACTAATTCTGAAACTCCCAAAAGGCTTTTGGGATTGTTATAAATTGTAGTATTCCAAGAAGGCATCTATTATACAAGAATTAAAACTGTGGTGCCTGAAAATTTCCTTTCTTTCCACAAGCAACCCTTAATGAGCACTCAACTATGAATAATGCTTTGATAGACAAGATAAAGTGAATTCGATCCCAAATTTTGAAAGTTTATAGATGTATGCCCAGTTAGAAACAATTTCATCCCAGGAATCTCTAAGTCATTAAATTTTTGGTACTATTTTGCTTTTTATCTATATTATGTATTTAGTGAAAAATATGAATTAAATATTCTTTTAAAAAATTATTTATTTTATTTATTTATTTTTGGCTGCGTTGGGTCTTCGTTGCTGTGTGCGGGCTTTCTCTCGTTGCGGTGAGCAGGGGCTACTCTTTGTTGTTTCGGTGGCTTCTCCTGTTGTGGAGCACGGGCACTAGGCACACAGGATCCAGTAGTTGCGGCATGCGGGCTCAGTAGTTATGGCTCGTGGGCTCTAGAGCACAGGCTCAGTAATTGTGGCTCACGGACCTAGTTGCTCTGCGGCGTGTGGGATCTTCCCAGACCAGGGCTCGAACCCGTGTCCCCTGCATTGGCAGGTGGCTTCTTAACCCCTGTGCCACCAGGGAAGCCCGAATTAAATATTTTTGATATTTGCCTCCCTTGAAGAATTACCATTCTGCTTCTTTTAAGAAATATGAAACTTTGTGCTTGGCTTAAGTAACTACTTATTAGATGTTTATATTCTCTAATAATTTTTAAGAAGGCTCATTAGTAGGCTTCACTCTACCATATTAAGCACTGGCATTTAAAAAAATTTTATTGAAGTATAGTTGAGTTACAATGTTGTGTTAATTTCTGCTGTACAGCAAAGTGATTCATTTATACACACACACACACACATATATTTTCTTTTTCATATTCATTTCCACTATGGTTTATTCATGGGATATTGAATATTGTTCCCTGTACTATACAGTAGGACTTTGTTGTTTATCCATTTTATGTATAATAGTTTGCATCTGCTAATCCCAAACTCCCAATCCATTCCTCCCCCACCCCACTTCCCCCTTGGCAACCACAAGTCTATTGTCTATATCTGAAGCACTGACATTTTTATCTTTCATAGTGGTTGAGTGGTATCTTGTATCTTAGAATATTTTTCTGTATCTTGGCTCTTTTTCCATGTCACATAAAAATTATCTTTTTTGTTAGTGAAAATTTGTGTTAATTTAGACATTCTTTTGAAATAAACATATTAGTTTATATCATCTTCATTTTCTGACTCTTTGCTAGTGAATAGTCTCAAGGACATTTATTGCTGCATTTGGTTACAAGTAACAGGAACCATGAAACAAAAAGGGTACATTATTATAAGGATTCAGGGATATCATAGACCTTAACTGCATGAAGAGACTAGAAACAAAAAAGTAGAAATAGGCTGGAAAATTAGGAAGTCTTATTCTTCATCTCTAGTCTTTGTTTCAGGAGATTTGCCTTTTTTTTCCATTCTGAAGAGTAGTTTTAGCTGTTACGCTAAGTATGTGGCAGAAGATGGTTGACCCAGAGTTCTTAAGTTATAACAACTTCTCCTTCCATCAGAATAGCCCAGATCAGCCTGGAAGTGCCTAGTCCCAATTTCATACTCTCAGGAGGGAGAATCTGATTGGTTGGGAATCTGCTCATCATCCAATCAGCTATGGCCAAATTTGTGTAGTGCAGGCATGCCTGCTGGGGGTCCCAACCAGTAAAGGAGTGGGGGGCAGGCAGATTCTAGAGAAGAGGGGATAGGCAGCAGTCCAACAGGTGCTCACTACTCCCAATTTTCTTTCAATCTACGTGCTTTAAAAATTTGAGATACCGTCCTAAATACTCTAATATTGTGGAATTAATTTAAAAACTAAGCACTTGCCTTAAGCAAACAGATTATGATGAGGGTTAATATTGATCAGAGGCTCTCTTTCTACCCACAACCAATGAATCATCAACTGTCACTGATTTAAAAACAAATTTTGGTTTACTGTGTACTACCCTGGTGTGACTAATGTTGCTCTAATGCTAGCTAATATTTGTTGAGTTTGAGCTGCATGCCAGGTAGAAAACTAGGGTTCAATAAAGTTAAGTATCTTATCTAATGATATACCCCTAACTGGTTCTGGGTTGAAGCTACAGCTCTTGTTACTATCTCTGATCTCTCATTTACAACTAACAAGGGATAAAGGAACAACCTACATGACACCATGAGGCAAATCCAGAAGACGGAACATTTAATAGGACAACTGGCTTAGTCTCTTCAACAAATTAATGTTATTTAAAAAAAAAAGAATTAAAAGAATCCATATTAAAAGAATCTTGAGTCATAAACAGATGCAGTACGTGGTCCTGGGACGGATAGTCATTTAAATAAATCATCTGTAAAGAACATTGTTGGGTCATTGGGGAAACTTGAATATGTTCTCAGAATTAGATAAGAAGAAAATTTACTGCAGTGCTTGTTGACTCAAAAAGCAGGTTTTTGAACTAGATGACAGTATGATCTCATTTTGATAAAAATAAATATGTGTATATAGAATAAGATCTGGAATTATTTGCTCTGCATGTTATGGTGATGACTTCTAAATAGTAGGTATTTTAATCTTTTCATATGTGCTTCTTTGTATTTAAATTTTTTTATCATATACATAATGCTTATGTATTACTAAAATGTTACATTATAAAAATAGAGAGTGCAAGCACTGGATTTCGAATGCTTTGGTTCCAGTCCACAGTTCTGGTCCTGACTTAATAGTGTGACCTTGGACAAATCATTTACCTTTGTAGGCTTTGCTTTTCTCAGCTCTGAAGTGGAACTGACCACAGGACATCTTTATACAGTTACTGTGAAGATTAGAGAGATAATGAATGGGAAGTGCTTAACACAAAGTCTGTTATCTAGTCATAACTTAATAAATGTTAATTAATATTACTATGCTCAAGTGTTGCCAGCAAACTTTTGAATACAGCCTTCATCCAAGAAGCTGAGCCTAGTCAATGCTTAAAATCATGACTCTGGGTCATCTTGAGGCATATTATAGCGTGAGATGTCCATGAATGAGTTTCCTTAGATTCACATGCTAAGGGCTATTCTTTATGGCTTAACTTTAAACCAAATAAGGGCCCTGAACCAAAGCACACTCTGTTCCTAATGATCTGTGGGATCCAGACACATGCCAATGCATGTCAGGCATCTGATGAACTTGGGAGTTTATCCAAAGCATGCTTCTCTCCAGTACCCTTAATCATCATTCAAAGGCGTAAGTTTCACAGAAAGGAATTTCACCACGACAAGGGCCCTATTGCATACTACTTACATTACAGAGCTATGCCATCTGTCTAAAACCACAATTTTATAAATTGTTTTTGATGACATATTGTAGGATTGCTCTGTATATGAAGTTCAAGATGAAACCCTTTTGTGAGGCCTGTTTGGTTGAATCAAAATCAACACATTAATGACTTAAAAAAAAAAAAAAAAGAGCAGACATCCACATTCTGCTTGATGAATCAAGGACTCAGATTGAAGATTTTGTGAGATGAAGGTTTGTTTTCATCAGACTGACATCCAGAAACTGTGTTAGTATTCCAGATCACCTCGAGTCAGGTAATCTTAATTGTCCACATGCCACTGAAGGGCCCCAGGAGTTGCATCAAGTTCAGTGGAATCATTGGCTTCACATCTTACCCTTCACTCACCCTCATCCCCTTAAGATGTCCTGGTAACCATCAAGAAAATATAATACAGGGATATGTAGAAATAAATGTAAAGAAGACCCACTAAAGGTTAAAAAATGGTGATGAAGAAACTTTGTCAATCAGTCAATCTAACCAATACCGTAAGAGACAGCAAAAGACTAGAAGAAATGGAATATTTCGGCTCTAAAGAGAAAATGGGGGCAGTATTCTTCTTTGTTTGTCTTATTAAGACCAGTTGCTATAACAGAGAATGCCTGAAATCCCAGTAGTTCAACCCAATAAAAGTCTAGCTCCTGTCATAGTCCATTGAAAGGTTTCCTGGTCAGCAGGCTTCTGTGGGACTATTCAGAGACCCAGGCTCTTCCATGTTGTATGGGCCTCACTATCACTTATTAACCACTTTGGTCTGGAAGAGGCTTCTGTCACTTATGCTCACATTCTTTGGGGAAGAACTATACACTAACCACGTAAAGAAGACTGGGAAATATGGTTCCTGGCTTGAAAGCCATTTAACATCAACAGCTGTACACTGTAAAAGAGGATCTCTGTACATGTGGCAGGGGGGTCAGCTAAACATCTCTGCCACCCTTTCCTTCTTTGTCGCCTTTTAGGAAGCAGACACCCCATGTGTGGGGTGGCAGTGATGGTAACACCTTTTATGGTATGTCAATAACGTAGTTTCACGGGGCATAGTTGATGATTATTGACATCACCAAGCACTACCCAGTTTAATAAATGTTTGTTAAAAATCTAGTCTGTGCCAGACTCTACTGGGTGCTAAGGGAGAGAAAGATGAATGAATTTGGTCTGAGG
The DNA here is from genome assembly GCF_011762595.2 of Tursiops truncatus. NCBI lineage: Eukaryota > Metazoa > Chordata > Mammalia > Artiodactyla > Delphinidae > Tursiops > Tursiops truncatus. Next base: position 70,720,325 of record NC_047040.1, on the reverse strand, counting down.
GAAAAGTGAGGAGAAAGATATATGCATAATTGACGTAATTGAAGGTGGGATAGTGCCAAAATTGAAGTGTAAATCAAAAAGGGTTAGGGGATGCCAACCAGGAAGATTTTAAATCTTGAGCAGTGAGCAGAGAAACCTGATCTCTAGGCAAGGCTCTTTGTTTTCCAGAAGAGACCTACTCAAGCTAACTCAGGTAAAAAGGGGTTGTTGGGCTTCCCTGGTGGCGCAGTGGTTGAGAGTCCGCCTGCCGATGCAGGGGACTCGGGTTCGCGCCGCGGTCCGGGAAGATCCCACATGCCGCGGAGCAGCTGGGCCCGTGAGCCATGGCCGCTGAGCCTGCGCGTCCGGAGCCTGTGCTCTGCAACGGGAGAGGCCACAACAGTGAGAGGCCCGCGTACCACAAAAAAAAAAAAAAAAAAAAAAAGGGGGTTGTTGAAGGAATATGAAGATCACGTGAATGAAAATGCACTGCAGGCTTCCTGGAAAATGGGGCCTGAGGCAGATGAACTGTGGTAGAAGCAATTTCCAGTCCCTCTTAGCTGTGTTTTTCTTTGTTCCCTCTCTGTTTCTGCTGGCTCCCTCTACATTCACTCAGCTCTACAGTGTTGCTAGCCTTAGTTGGACAGGACCTTTTGGGCTTGGTATTCAGTACGATTTGACTACAGTCTCTATATTTGGGAAAGAATCTGGCTGGTGGCTAATCAGCTGGTAGACAGGCTGGTCTTGGCTCAGCCATTGCTGAGAGACGGGAGTATGCAGAACAGTGAGAACCCATGCCCCAAGGGGGCTGGGAGCACATTAAATGCCTCCCTTAGGAGACAGCTTTTCATTCACCATCAAAAGAGGTACTGACTTTCAGTTGGGGTTCAAGATTGGAGGACAGTTCTGATTTGAGCAGAGCATGAGCAAAAGAAAGAAAAAAGGAAAGTCCAAGTATATTTGGGGGATATTTAAGTACCTCGATTGACTGGAGTATAAGTACAAGATTGGGGCCACTGGATTATGAAGTTGTGAGGCCAAAGCCAAGGAGTCTAGAGTCTATAGAAAATGGAGAGATCTTGAAAATGTTTTTCCAGGAGATAATGTACAAAATATAAAAACAATGCTCACACAGGTTATGCTGTGAGCAGTCAGTAGGGTTTCTTCATGAATAACTTGTCATCCAGCAGCTTAATGGTCACAAAAAGCCTCTTGGTATGAAACTGGTTACTGTAACAGGAAGAAGCATGGGATAGTTAAAAAAAAAAAAAAAGGATCTCAAACTTTGGAATCAGGCAGATCTGTGTTCAAATCCCGACTTTGCCATTTTCTAGCTGTGTCTCTTGGGCAGGTTACTTAGTTTCACTAAGCCTGTGTTTTCTCACCTGTACAATGTGATTGATTATTCAGCTAGTTTATACTGGTATGACATAATGACTGGTTAAGTGCCCATTAAATTAATTTGTCAGTGCCAGTGTTGGATTATGGTGGAGTGTTAGGAATGTCATCCCTACTCTTAGCTTTGTAGTAAGGATTAAACGGCACAGTGTTTATAAAATGCTTAGCAAATTGTCTAGCTCAGAGCAAATAGTCATTACACATTATTATTCTTTTTCTTTCTTCTGTCCATTTCTCTTTGAAAATTTCAAATCTCTAATATCATGAGAGCTTGAATCAACAAGGAATCTTTGAATTGGCTAATTATATGATGACAATCTGAGGCACCTAAACAGCCCCCAACCCAGTTCAGAGAGGTAGGAAGCTCCTCACTGTTCTATGAGAGGAATTAGTCTTTTCAATAATGGCCGTTGCTCAAGATTTTGGATATAAATACTGCAGATGTCCAGTCATCCCTCCTGGACACTTTAATGCCTCAACCAGGTACTGATTTCTAGAACTCAGATGTGGTACCTCATTTCAGTGATTCCTTACTTTTGCAGTTGACAGAGGACAAACTCATGGCTAGACTTTAGATGGTTCACGTCATTACAATACTTAACTGTTGGGGAAAAAATGTGATCACCTTCAGAAGTAACGAGCATGAATTCCGGTCAAGAAAGAGAAAATGGAATCTGTGATAGGCCCAGGCTACAAAGAAAGCAAGAATGTGGACCTCCTTGAGCTCCTCAATTTTACAGATTAAAAGGAATCTAATAACTTTGGATTTCCAAGCACGAGGATACTTTCTGAATTTTTTTTTAAAAACTCCATAGCTTTTTTTTTTTTTTTTTTTTTTTTTTTGCGGTACGTGGGCCTCTCACTGCCGTGGCCTCTCCCGTTGCGGAGCACGGGCTCCGGACGTGCAGGCTCAGCGGCCATGGCTCACGGGCCCAGCCACTCCGTGGCATGTGGGATCCTCCCGGACCGGGGAACAAACCCGTGTCCCCTGCATCGGCAGGCGGACTCTCAACCACTGCGCCATCAGGGAAGCCCTCCCCCATAGACTTTTGAATCTGTAGTGTTGTAACCCTCACAGTTTTGGGTGAGAAGTGGTCCGCTGGGATTCCTGTGGTTGGTTATTGTAAGGGATATTTATTAGTATTACAAAGAAAGTATGGTGTCCATTTTTTTAAATTCGAGAGGTATGACTATCCCCATTGCTGTGGCTTAAAGAAGAATGCTACCTTTTCACAGAGAATACAGATTCCACAGCAGAATTTGGCAAGAACGAGATACAAATTTTGAAAGATACTGCAAAAGTGTAGGCTCTCTTTCTTGTCTCTTGCAACTCTCCCTACTGAGAATGGAGATGGAGCGAGAGAACAAAGTTCCAGGTCAGTGGGCTACAGGCGTGGAGACTCTGTGGTGTCCCATGAGGAACCAACTTCTTCCCTCTCCCTCTTTTTGTTTTACCTACATTTTCATGAGTCTCTATTTAAGTGAGAGCACTTTTTATGCTGTTTGCCCCAGGCACAGAGATCTCAGGGTGACGAAGGCTGCAGCTCAAGAACTGTCTAGACCGTCGGACTAGCACATATCAGAAAATGTAGGAATAGAGCAATGCAAGGCTCTTAAGAGGATCCAAACTGGACCAGAATTATTCTCTTAATCACTCTGGCTAAAGATTTGTCATCAGTTCCACAGTGAGGCAGAACTGGAGATTGATTCCAGAATCACTATTTATTCTATATAGTTTATTGTATACAAGTGTGTGAAGTAAAAGGAATCTAATTCTCACACTGCATGTGGTTTAGTCATTTTCAGTAAGTCCTTCTGTCTTCTTCATACAATTCCAAGCTAGAATTCAAAATCCTTCAGGGATTGGTGCTTGTGATTCCTGAGTTGTTGTATCTGCCTGACCATGTAATCAATGTGTTGGTGTCCAGAGCAAGAAAGCACTGATTGCTTATATTCAACAACAGTGTAATTGGTAAAGCAGAACTACACAGAACTTGATTACAAAGCCCTTGCTCTTGAGAATTTACGTAATTACCACTAAAGGTGCCTCTAAAATTTGTGTTGATGTTAAGTCTCTGTTATCTTCTCTTTCAGGAAGGAACCAAACTCTTTAATTATGTCCCTCTGAAGAAGTTTAGAATCTTTTGTCCAGTCTTTATTACTGCAGTGTTGTTTGTAAGTCTGGAAGAACATTGTCAAATGTCTTTGTCCTCAGCCCTGACTCTCTACAGATTCCAGACCATATTGTGCTAACTTTACTGGAAATGTTAGTGTCAGAAGACTTCCCTGATCCATGTGCTACAGCTGATCAACCTCTCTGATTGATTAACTATATGGAATCCCACATATCAAATCTTAAAATAGATATGGAGGTAGTGGAAAGCCATCCTGGGGAATTCAAGTCAGTCAACATGCCTTGTCATTCATAAAGGATCCCTTTTATGGTAACTTGACAGTTCTTCTGGAAAATAATCATTGCTTCTTTTTTTAAAGCCGTGCTACTTAACAACACTTTCAGGGATTATTTGTGTAGAGGAAGAAGCTTTAGCTCTTGACAATGAATTCTGATTTTTATATCACTGTAAGGGGAAGTGTATTAATACCTCCTAAATTGATTGGCAACCTATGCCAAAGACATTGATTTTTCCATAAAAAAGAGAGCATAAATTCTTGATATATAATTGATTATTGATTGTGGTATAACAACAATAATTTGACTGATTATTTAAATTTGGAAGAATTTGTTGGTTATGGTATCCTGTATTTTGGAACAAGTAGCATTTTGAATTATGTAATTCCAGGTATCTGTATAACAAATCGAGTATCATTTGTAGCATACAGATTGCAAAACTTTGTACTATCTGGTAAAAGTTCTGCACTTACTTCATGAGACCCTATAGAGTAGTATTATAGGATTCTTACAAGGATTTTAGTGGTCATTGATGGGGACTGCTGGGAGGACAGCTCTGCCCTTTCTGGAGCAGGATTGCTTGACAGATAGTGGAGGCTTTATTACTATAAGTAGTAGAGCAGCATCAGCCTTGAGAAGCACCATGAAATTAAGGGACAGCTCCTTTCCCTGTTTTGAGGCATTACATAGGCACCTTGGATGTTGTAATGCTGGAACGAGAGGCTCCTGAAATAGGACACTTCATTCTGATGAGGGGAACTTGGTGCTAGTATTAATTTAATTTAAAGATCTATAAATTATTGGGATGCTTTTTGCTCCCAAGTACGATTGAGCAGATTCATACTCTCTACACAAGGTAAAATTTCTAGACAATTTACACATGTAATCTCTCTTTTTAGTTTCAGTATCACTGGGCCTTGTCTTCCCTTTAGTTGTAAAAGTTGTGTTGAAGAATTCTTTATAAAACACTCATTCTTTCATATATATCTGTTTTCAGAATTCACAAACACACTGCCATTAATTCTTATTGTAGTTTTGTAACTTTGTCAGCTCTTTCTTTGGACTTCCCTTTTAAAGCCGGCTTTCAACAGCCCCAATTTTTGTGTTAGTCTTTGTCTACTGTTCAGTAACTGTGGTCATTAATTCAATAATAGCACTGGAGAGGTGCTAAAGTTTTTCAAAACTGCAGATTGACCTAATTAATGTCTTTTCTGAGTTGTGCTAATTCCCCCATTAACCACTCTGGGGCCTCTTAAAACTCCCCAGTCTCTGCCGCCATCTATTCAGAAGTGTTATGAGCTTAGAATAGGTTGTGATTGCTTTGATTATGTGTAAAATAACAGTGTTTTAAAAACGTTTGCAAAGTGTTTTCCTTCTTGTCATTTATTTCTTGGATTAATCATAACTCTCATTTATTACTTTGCCAGCTTTTAATTGTTCTCCATTCTGCTTTCCTGTCCTTACCAAAGTCTGCTCTACCACTGTCACTCAGGAGCTACTATTTCTTGATGATTGACAGTGAAGATGATTAAGCATAGACCTGGATCAGAAGTATTCTCTTAACCACACTGATTAAAGATAATTATTTTACAGTGAAGAGAGACTAGAGATCGGTGGCAGAATCATTGTATGGCCTTCATTGTTCTTTACTTAGGACTGTGTATAGCAAACTGTATGTAAAAATAAGTTGTTCTGTCATCTCTCTGCTATATTTTCATAGAGCTATAGCTAAACATGGATCCTGAGGTAGGGGTGCTGACCTGACCATGAGATTAATATTTGAGTGCAGAGAATGTAAACATTCAGTGAGCAGCTGTTCTGGCAGAGGGATGACTTAAAGCTTATGTCTGGCTGGATGGCTTCTACGCTACATGAGCACATAGATACTACAAGCCACAATCTCTTATTTTATTTTATAGTATTGCTCTTAATCACAAAATATGATTGAACTTTCATATGCAAGATGTTTTTTCCTCTATGGGAGAGTTAATTCTGCGTGGACAGCTAAGAACCAGAATAAAAAAGCAAAAGGAAACATATAAACTTAGTCCAACAAAAATTCAGGTATGCATTTCGTGATTTGTTTGGTGAATATTCTAAATTTGGTGATGGTTTTAGTTCCTCACCCTTATTTCCTATCCCCTGCCATCTTTGTTTTTCAGAGCAGTGTATTAACCGTATGTTTCAGATGTTTTGACATCTGGTGCCTTGCTGACCTGGAGAGGCTGTCCCTACCAGGGTTAGCTGATTCCTAAATATAGTAACTGATTGGCCTGTGGAAGTACTTTTTACATGCAAGTCAACCAATCTAAAGCCCATATGCCCAACTGTCTGCTTTAAACAGCTCTTACACTCTGGGACAATATTCCCACACCCTAATCATCCCAGGGCCAGGCATTTACACCTTCGGAGCTGCTGAAATTATTCAAAGTAGTCAATCCTAAACTTGCTTAACCTGTCTCCCCTGTTATTTCCTGCAGAAACTGCGATGAAGGCTTTTGCCCACATTTTTCGCTTGCTTCTCCTGATTAACCCTGGCGCTTCCCCTTGTGTCCTCCCCCCCACCCCCCCCACCATGGTGTGGTGTGTCCCCTCCTTTTGGGACTTGTGAGTATAACAACTGCCTTTTCAATGGCAGTCATACCTTGATCTGTTGGTCTCACCATATCTGAATAGTAATAAAACCTATGTTTTACAAGAACCTATTACTTTCAAAAACAATACAGATTATTTAATCATGTTAATTTTATCTCTCCCATTCCTTCTCTCCTCTCTCTGCCCTCTGTCTGCTAGAATAAATTGGAAGACAGATACTTTTCTCTTTCGTTTACTGATGAAATTCTAAGGTGTTGAATGGTACCTGGCATATAGTATGTGTTCAGTAAATATTTGTTGAAGTGAATTAATTACTTATTTGATTTATTTTGTTATCCTTTTTTCAGAGCCACTCTGCAGAGACTGGTTGGGCTGTGTCTCTAAGAAGGATCAGAGTGAAGGAGAAATTTCTGCCTTATCTTGCGTTCTTGACACCCATGGAAGAAGCAAACAAGATAACCCAAAGGGCATCTTGTGTTTACTTTCAGTTCACAGTACAGTAGCTGCCCTTGCCTGTGAATGCTATCCAATATAAGCCTAAATTCAGGGATCCCTAAATTCAGGGGTCCATCGCATCTCTGTCTCTTGGTTTGTTCATTTGTAAACTGAGGAGATGGACTAGATTGGCAAACATATACTGTGCAAAATAATTTTCATGAATTTTCCCATTTAGTAATGCAAAGCCAATAAGCATTATTATCTTCTTTTTAAAGATAAAAGAAAAAAATTGAAAAAAAAAGATAAAGAAACTGAGGCTCAGGGAAATCACATACATTGCCCAAGGTCACACAATTTGTCAATGAGAAATCAATATTTCAACCATTTGGAGTCAGTCTACATCTCTAAACATATGGTCTCTCCCTCTTTTAACTTTTATTTTAAAGTATATGCTTAGAACAGTACACAGTGAATTATCACAAAATGATTGCATGGGTGAAACTCATGCCAAAACTCTTATTGAGAAACAGAAAACTCATAGGATCACTCCTCTCTTGGATCCCATCCTAACCACTATCCCTTCCATCTTCCCCAAAGGTAACCACATCTTAAGTTCTAAAGTCACAGATTAGCTTAGCCTCTTTTTGAAATTGATATAAATGGATTTCTAGTTATATTCTTTTGTGTCTGGCTTTTTTGCCCAACATAATGTTTGTGAAATTCACTAGCTTTTTGCATGTAAGTGTGGTTTGTCATCTGATATGCCATTGTATGAATATACTCACATATGTTTATCCATTCTACTACTGATGAACATTTGGGCTGTTTCTAGTTTGGGACGATTATGACTAATGCTACTATGAACAGTCTTTCGTACGTAATATTTGTGTACCTGTGCATGCAATTCTTTTGAGTACTTACCCAGAAGTGAAATTTCTGGGTCCAACTACAGGTATATTCAACTTTCCTCTAAACAGTATATGAAAGTTCCAGTTGCTTCACACCTTTACAACATTTGGTACTGTCAGCCTTTTCCCATTTTTGTCTTCTAGTAGATAATGATATTTAATTGGATTGGAATTTGCATTTTTTGATGACTAATGAGATTAAGTATTTTGTCTTACATGGCTATTGGATATCTTCTTACATGGCTTTCTTACTAATGAGATTAAGTATTTTTTCTTATATGGCTATTGGATGTTTTCTTTTGAAATGTGTCTTCACGTATCTTCCCCTTTTTTCTCCTGAGTTGGCAATATTTTTCTTATTGATTTGTAGAAATCTTGGTAAATTCTGGATAGATTTGGTTTTATGTATTGTAAATATCTTTTCCCACTGCAACAACACTCTGTCACTTGGTTGGTGACATCAATACTGGAACTAATATCAGTGCTCCAATGTTTAGCAGATTGACTTAGTATTTACCACTTTATCTTTTTTGTGTGTCCTCACTAGGCATATTAAATTTCCCAGAGTAATTCTGGGCTGATTCCCTCAGCATGTTTTTTTGGGGGGTAGGTAAAGATCTCTTTATACATACATGGATTTTACAGAGACTGAAAACCAATTCCTGGAATTCAAATTTTGGTAAAAGGACTAAGGGAAAAATGTGTAGATTCAATGATCTTTAAATAAAAAGTCCTTAACTACAAATACCAACCCATCCTTTTCACGCATTTCACCCCTGAGCCTCACCTTCATACTGACGGTCTCCCTGTCTCCCTTGATCCTCACTTATGATAGTCGGGGATATTCTTTGTCTAAGGGTAAATTGAGGGTAAGGATTATAGTATCAAGGATGAGTGTCACAGATAAGCATGAGGGTTTTCAAGAATATTACACTATAATTTTAAAAGCTGAAAGAGTATTTTAGGTATGATGTCCAATGTTTTGTTTCTTGGGTTTCAAAATGGTGGAAGAAAGAACTCCACAGCATAGATCAGCATAGGCACTATACAGAAATGGAAGGTGGTCAGTGTAACTAACACTGTCCTATTACATCCAGACTCTGTGACACCACTCCGTAAGCCTTTATTGAATGCAAACTGCCTGTACTTACATCCTTTGAAGTTCTGATCTAGTCATATAGGTAGGTGGGCTTATTTCATGGTGGTACACATTGGTACTTGATGTACTGGAATACGTGTTAACTTAAAGCAAAATCTCTCCATGCCCACCCATACTGTGTAGAGGCAGCTGACATGAAGAAAGGGGAAAACATCCATCTCGGTCAGTCAAGAATAGAGCTCGGAATAGGAATAAAGATGCAGACGTAGAGAATGGACTTGAGGACACAGGGAGGGGGAAGGGTAAGCTGGGACGAAGTGAGAGAGTAGCATTGACATATATACACTACCAAATGTAAAACAGAAAGCTAGTGGGAAGCAGCTGCATAGCACAGAGAGATCAGCTCGCTGCTTTGTGACCACCTAGAGAAGTGGGATAGGGAGGGAGAGTGGGAGGGAGATGCAAGAAGGAGGGGATATATGTATACATATAGCTGATTCACTTTGTTATACGGCAGAAACTAACAAAACATTGTAAAGCAATTATACTCCAATAAAGATGTAAGAAAAAAAGAAAGAATAGAGCTTAGGAATGCACCTAACTCTGATGTCTATAGAACATTATCTCCACATAGAACCTGGTCAAAAAACCCAAATCATAGAAGGTCTTAAAGCTTAAATTGCCTTAGATTGTCTGGTTCAGGGGTTTCAAGATCTGGGATTCTTGACTAGGATTCTGTTGCTTTATTGCTAATATTGTTTGCCACGTGTCCTCTGCATGTGTTTACACGCATTTTTTTTTCTGGGGAAAGGAGCTAGAGCTTTCATAAGATACTCACGGGTGTCTAAGATTCCTCAACAGTTGCATCAAATGATTTTTTTTTTTTTTGCTAAAAATGATCAATGTTTATTAATTAAAAAAATGTTCTGTGCTGGGACTTTCCTGGTGGCGCAGTGGTTAAGAATCCGCCTGCCAATGCAGGGGACAAGGGGTTCCATCCCTGGTAGGGGAAGATCCCACATACAGTGGAGCAACTAAGGCCCTGTGCCACAACTACTGAGCCTGCACTCTAGAGCCCAAGAGCCACAACTACTGAGCCCGTGTGCCATAACTACTGAAGCCTGCACGCCTAGAGCCCGTGCTCTGCAACAAGAGAAGCCACCGCAGTGAGAAGACCACGCACCGAAACGAAGAGTAATTCCCACTCGCCGCAACTAGAGAAAAGCCCACACGCAGCAACGAAGACCCAACGCAGCCAAAAAAAAAAAAAAAAAAAGTTCTGCGCTGAACTGAGGTATAGTTTCATATCCAAGAGATGTGGTGCAGGATTATGGAAATTGCTCAGGTAACTCTAAGCATTCAGTGGGCATTTGTTCAGGATTTACTACTTAAGTGATCCGTAGCAGGTTTCTTAATCTTTTTTATGCCTCAATTGCCTCATCCCATAGGGATGTTGTATGGATTAAACAATTTAAAATTGTAAAGAATAGTGCCTGACATATGTCAAGCACTAGTATTTAATATTACAGTACTATTATTGATAGACACAGCCTTGGAAGTGAATGTGCTCACTGAAGAAACACTGAATAGGAAGGTCAGGGACAAAGGCTTGGGGGATCTCACAATTAGCGGGTCAGGGAACCAGGAAGAATAAATACAGGAGACAAGAGGGACCAGTGTAAGAAGTGGGAGAAATGAGAATGTGTAAACACCAGAATCACTGCTCTCAGATGTTGCATCAATTGATCTTGTCCAACACCTTCCTTTGGGCAGATGAGGAAACCATCTTACTTAAGATCTCACGTCTAAAGTCTGGAGAAACCACAAGCAGACATCACTGTTCCTAACCCCTGGACAAGCAATTCAGCCAGAACTAAAGATGACAAGTTTAAAAGTGGGAAATTGAATAGGGAGATATCTCACAGTCCCTACTAATAGGATTAGACATTTAAAAAAAAATCAAAACTCACTTTCAATTACAATAAGAGGATTCAGTAGAAATCCAGGATTCAATATACCAAAAAAATTGCTTTATTGCCAAGGCATCCATTTATTTTGTAACTTGGGGGAAGCCTATAATTAGACTTAACAGTAGTTCTGATTAATAAGTTCTATCTGCTCTCACACTGTGCTAGGATTCCTTCGAGTGCTGGGACATGTTTTATTAACATGGAAGGGTTGTTGCAGCTCACCTCTTGTCACTTGAATCAGTTGCCTGCTGGCCTAGCACTCAGTTTCGTGGGGCAGAACCTTACTGAGTCTGCATGATAATGGGCCTTTTAAATCCTAAACAATAAACATTCATTTTACCACTCCACCCAGCACAGAAATGCTCTCTAACCTCAAATCGGCCACAAATAAGACTTGGAAATCAATTCATTGTGCATCAGCTTCCTGCCTGGTTCATGCTTTGCAGCAAATAATTTTAGTGAAATACCCACAGAGCATGTGTGTTTTGAATATGCACAAGTTGAGATATTGCGTGTAATGGGGTCTTCAACCTTTTTGCGGCTTTTCTATTTTTATCCATAGAACAACATTTATTGCACAAAGCTGATTTGTATGCATTGGTAACTAGGATTTGGAAGCCCCGAGATGGGTTTCAGGGGAGGAAAAAGTCCTCTGGTGATTTCCCCAAAGTTTAGGGAGAATTTTCAGCATTCCCAAATCCTCTGGTTGTTTGAAAAATTATGTTTCATGGAAAACAAATTGATTATATTTGTGCTTGTCAGATTCATTACAAGGTTCTCATGCATAAAGTATCAGTTGTTGAAGAAGCCAGGATAAGTGCCCTTGGCCCTGAAGAGAAATATCTTGTCAGGTTGAGAAAGAAGATCAAATAGTTATGTCTCAGATTCCCTTCCACTGGGGTTTGAAGTTTGAGCCAGACCTTCTTCTTCGTATCTCCTAGGCCCGAGTTCCATTATTTCATCATGCTCCGGTGCTCCTGGGAGCGTCCAATTTCTTAAAATTCATGAGAACTCAAGGCCAGGAGGGGCAAGTCTCAAATGTTTTCAGTTAGAGGACCACTCAGGGAGGTGAAGGGCACTGTCCCAACTCTTGCTATTGTAATCACTCCCCTTCTTCCTCCACCACCCCAGCAGGGCTGCAATTAGTGGCAAAACTGATGCTACTTTTGGGAATTTCAAGGAGCTGATGTGTGGTTTTCATTAGCATAAGAAAATTAGTAACTTATGCCAGAAACTGAAGCCTGGGCTCTGTTAAACTATAACATAAACCTTAATATGCAGGAGACCAACCTGAAACAACATGGAGGTCCTCTTGGTCCCACTAGGATAGATGGTTTAAAACAGGGCCTGTGGTGCAGCCATTGAAATCAGCTAACCCTTTCATGGTATTCATCCCTTCTCTCTCTCTCTTTCTCTCTCTTGCTACACGTTTGCTATCAGGTAAGGCTTTTTCCTAGTTCTAATCATACATTCTAATAAAAAATGGGGACCTCTCCAAGTTTATCGTATGCTTTTTATTTGGTTTCAAGAGAATCTTGCAAAAAAAGAGAGACAGAGAGGACACGTGCCAAAGCTATTGTAAGGTATGAATTCTATTTTAAATCACTGCAGTGGGTTTGAGATAGAGGCATGATACAATGGTCTTCCTTATTGCAGTTATGATTAAATATAATGCATAGGATCAGTCTGCAAACTTATCAGTATTTTGTGTTGTAAAATTGCTCAACAGTAAAATGCAAATATAAACAAGGAGTTTTAATGAGCCAATGTAATAGAAGATTCAGGCAACAGAAAGCTGGTGGCTGTGCTTTGGCCCCTTCCCAACGGGTGGTATGAACCTGATTCCTTTAGAGCAAGTCTGAGTTGGGTCGAGTCAGTTTCCGAATATAAAAATGTCGCACATTAGCTCTAAACAATGTTATTCATTTAGAAGGATTTTTTTTTTCATTTTCATTCATGTGAGAAGTAACACTGAACTAAACTGCAAGATATAAAAAAGAAGTAAAGCCAATTTCCTTATTTTTTCCTTTATGAGTTAGTATAAATATTTGGGGCATTTTCATTGACTATAACCGATAATGCTGGGTTAGGGAAAGGGCTTTTTTGGACCATTAGAAGTAGAATTCTCTCTCTATCACCCAGACAATAAAGCTCTAATTGAGGTTTATACTGTTATCTTTATAACTAAAGATTTTGTGTGTGTGGTGAGAACACACCTTCTTAGCAAATTTCAGTCTGTCGCTATGCTGTACACTAGCTCTCCAGAATTTATTCATCTTGCATAACTGATACTTTGTACCCTTTGACCAACATCTTCCCATAGCAACCCCTGCAGCCACCCTGCCCCTGGCAACCACCATTATGCTCTCTCCTTCTATGAAATTACAGTTTTAATACAATATAAGTAATATTTTAATGGTCAGACTGAAATGGATTTCAGTCATCTCTTTGTAGAACAGCAAAAGCCCTTTAGCTTCCTTCTTCTTGAATTTACATACTTTGGCCTGTATATAAATATTCTAAAATTGCCAAAGATGGACCACGATAAATGGAACATTCAGACTGATTCTAGCATATGATGTTTTCCTTTCTCCTCTTTTTTTTTTTTTTTCCACAAGAACTGGTTGTGAATTTAGACTTTGGCAAAATGGAAGGAGGTGGTGATGTAAATCTGATCACTGTAAGTTGTATCCCCAAGGGACTATGTTACTGATAAAGGTTCTGTGATGGGTAAATATGGACATTCAGTCACTGACATGGGAATGTGCTTTGAAAGGCTCAAGGCCATTCTGGATATTGTGTTTGTAAGGGCTTTGGAGGACAGCGCGGAACATCCGCAATAGTGGGAGAGACATCCTATGGCTTTTTCTGGTGGGTTTGTCAAAGAATGCTCACATATTAGACATTTGGATTCCAGCTGGAAACTCTCAGGGAAGCTGGGACATAAGCTGGCTTGCTTCATGGTGACATTTTAACTTTTGAAGAAGAAAGTTGCTTTCTAATCTTGTTCATGATTATTTTTTAACCTGGGTGCACATCCTGGAACTTTGGAATTTTAACGGTATCCTGTCTTTTGTCTAAACTTTCTCTCGACAGAAATATTTAATTCAATGATGATGCATTTCTCTTTGTGATTGCAGAGTCTCTGCCCAGGCTGACCAAGAGTTCTTACCCAAAATAGATTCCAAAATGTGAAGGCAGTAAATCAAGTCACCATTTTAAGAGGTGCAACTCATCTTACTACCACACTTGGGGAACAAATTTGTTGTTAAGGAGGATTTTCTACTTGTTTTGAAGCCGAGAATATAATTATCACTTGATAATTTATGGGGTGCCAACTCTTTAATGGCAACTCTTTAAATTGCTTTAAGGGGCAGAGACATTGTGTCACCTGCAATTCATTAGAAGGTCACAGGACTTTGTAAAAAAAACAAAAGCATGTTTTAGCTTCTGCAGTGATTTGATAATATTGTGTTCTATCTGTGAAGATGCCGGAGTCTGAGGTTTTTCTGGAGCCCCCATTTCCTGAGGACATGATGCTGAGGATCTACTATGAATTGGGATGTTTGAATGGAACCAAAGAGTGGTTTTGTTTCAAAGAGATGCCCTTTAAAACTCCAGAGGACCCAAACCAACTGGCTTTCAGTATATGTTGATCTGACCTCACTGCTCACACAATTTTGATGAATGATCTCTTGTTTATAACCCTTGATTAAAAAATTCCTTTTGTGTTATGAACTTTCAACCTTATGAATATGCCAGAAACTTCAAAAATGTTAAAGGAATATGTACTGCTACAAAAGTACATATTTGGGGGAAAATAAAGGGATAAAGAGAATAAAATCTTTGTGATACTAAAACCATCAAGTATCTGCCAAAAGAAAAAAAAAACCCACCTAAATTTAGAATGGAATATATTTTCATGGGGCTTAGGTACAGATGTAGTGTCACCAGAGAAAACTTGATTGTACACCTGTAAGTGTGGCAGCTGTTACTCTTTTAGCTTCTTTCACCTTCTCTTTTGAGTCAGATTTCCCTGATGGCCCTTTTATTATCCAAGAATCTCTCTGTTGTTCCCTCAACTGCACCACTGAAAGTTGTCAGGTACATGCACACAGCATATGTAAAGAGTCACACATTTCCTAAAATGTTGACAGGTGTCTGCAATACTCATCATTGGAGATACTGCTGAAGTTAAAGCACAATATTGAATTTGATAAAGATCGAAAACGATGGGGGAAAAGAGACTGAGCTTAGTTCATGTAACAGCTGCCACCATTCCCAAATGTTTTTCTGCATAATCATGCAAGAAATTCATCATGCATTTCCTATTAAATATTTATGCAACTTGCTCCATAGGAGGGCTGTGGTATTTAGTAATTCCCTGGTGTTGGTACGTTTTGGTACATCTACTGCCAGCAATAATTGTGTCATGCCTAGCAAATTCAATTCTTGGCAGAAAATATTAGAAGATAATACTTACTTACAGGATATTGCAAACTTTAATTATGCCTAAATGATTTTCAAGACTATTTTGAAATAAACAACTGATTTCATTTGCTTTTAGATGAAAGGAAGAGTCAGTGGAGTGGGAAGTGGACAGACAGACAGAAGCATTTCACTTTAAGTGCTCTATCTTTGTCAGAGTTGATCCATTTCTACAACATACTAGTTATTACCGCAAAAGGTAGTTAGTTAGGTCTAATGACTATAGGCAAATGGAGTCATCTGCTCTATACAACTGACAGTTCCTTACTCTAAGATTTTATTAACTGAAAGGATGAAATAGGAAAACCTAATTATCAAAACTTGTCCCCCAAATTAGTCAGCACAGAACACTAAAGTCTCTTAAGCTGAGATTTTACCAACGTAGATTGCAAAAGATCAAAATGAGGCTTGTTGCCTGCACTTCAGAATACTTCAACATGGGCAGACACAGGGTAAATTGGCATTTTTTCAAAACAATGCTTATTTTGTGAATCATGCTAAACTGGATACTGCAGGAAATAAAATGGAAACAGAGGACATAGGTCTTGTCCTTGAAGTGTTAACAGTTTAGCTGGGAGAGAAAGACGTTCATCCAATGAACAGCTAGAGAAAAAAACCAAATATTTGATCATGTACAGCTAACTGATTGTATTTCTAATGTACATCATGTTTACCTTTCCAAAATGCTTAAATAAATACTTTTTCTCATGACAACTCCATCAAATAAGAAAAGCAGATAAAGTCCTCATTTATTAGATGGGGAAAGTTGAATGGCTGGTCTCTGTTTATTCAGCAGGTTACTGAAGAGTTGTGGTTACAACTAGTTATTCTGACTTGTGGATACATAAGTAAAACATCACCCAAGGAACCCCCAGAGGATGTATCTTCCAGTAGCTCCTCTTTTGTTCCATAGCAAACCAGAACCAATTTTAAAAACAATATAGAGTTTTGCTTCTGTTTCTGTTGAAGTAGTTTGCAGCAGAGTTGCAAACTAGCTGGAAAAAAGTAGAAAAGCTAGATAAAACAAACAAACAAAAAATAAAACAATCAGTTTCAAGGTATAGGAGAACTGTTGAAACAACCAGGAATGGGGAAGGAGGGAATTTTCCAAAAATGGGGAAAACCTCATAAATTTCAACCAATAGTCTACATTTTTCCCCCTGGGGGCATTTGCTGATTCTGGGAGTGGGAAACAGGGCTGAGAATCAGGAATTTGTCATCCATAGGGAGGGTTGCTGCAGGGGGACAGAAAAACCAACAGAGATTTTTTTTCAAAAGTGGGGGAATGACTAAGAAAAGAATGGAATGGAAAACTGAGATTGACCTAAGGCCAGATTTCAGCTCAATACATTTGTTAAAAGTAAAACAAGCTTCTGAGCTTCTTGTAGCTCAGAAGGCTAAGAAGCTAAGCAGAAAGCCTGCAAAAAGCAGAGATAAGTTCTCAGCAGTCTTGCCATGCTGAAACATAAGGATTAAAATTTGGGACGCATCCAGAAGAGGACTCTGTCTTAGGAACTGAAGTCAACCAGAGATAGACTGAGCTGTACCAAAACTGTAACCAACCTCAGTTCACTCCCTAATTGGATTAAGTTGATCAGTTCTCATTCTCTCTGCCTAGCAGAGGAAAGTCAAACTCTCTCAGTGAAGTTAACATTATATGGAATCTCTATTCTCTCACTCTCCATTTATATATATATATATATTCCTCATGTATATTTATTTATTTTTCTAGTATTCTATAAAACAAATTACTGAGTATACACTGAGACAAAATCATATGACTGAAAACAAGAGGAAAAATAGAAAACAGAAACAGACCTACAGGTGGTGCAAGTATTGGTGTTAGCACACAAGGATCTTAAAAATGATTAGGATGTTAAAGAAAAAGAGAAAAGATAGAGAAAACAGAAAAGATGAAAAATTTTACCAAAGACTTGGAATCTATGTAAGAAAGAATTAAGTGGGAAATTCCTGAATTGAAAAACAGTTAACTAGTAGATGATTTTCACAGCAGAACAGATTTAGCAGAAGAGATGGCCATGTTGACTGGAAGATATATCAACAGAAAAATATCTAAATTGCAGCACAGAGAGAAATAAGAAGGGAAAATATAGGAAAGAGAATTATAGACACATGCAAAACAGTAAAAAAAATTCTATCATATATGTCAATTGAATGTATAGAGAAAGGTGAGAGCACTAGCATTATTTGAAAATACATTTGTCAGAAATTCTCCCGAACTGATAAACACACAGATTTAAGAGGTGCCTAAAATCCAAACAGGGTAAATAAGAGGAAAACACATCAAGGTATGTCACAGTAAAACTCCTGAAAACCAAAGATGATAAGAAAAAGTTTAAAGCACCAAAAATAGGTTAATTATCTTCAAAGAAACAAGAAGAAGAATTATACCTGAGTTTTCATAGAAATGATGGAGGCCAGAAGACAGCAGAATGACATCATCAAAGTCATGAAAAATATATATCTTCAGACTTAGGATTCTATGTTCAACAAAAATATTCTTCAAAAATAAGCTGAAATAAATACATTTTTAGAGAAACACAACAAAGAGAATTTTTTAGTAGTAGATATCCATTAAAAAATTAAGAGAGTTTTTATGAATGAAATTTTAGCTAAAAAAAAAAAAAAAAAAATGCCTCCGGAAGGAAAACCAGAAATGCAAGGAAGAATGAAGAACACAGAAAGGTATATACATGAGTAAAGGTAAATAAATCTTGACTATAAAAACCATTAATACTAATATCTACTAGGTTTATAATATATGTAAAAGTAAAATGCATGATAACAATGCAAAAGGTAAGAGAGGCTGGGCTGTATAGACTTCAAGTATTCTAAGTACTAGTGTTGTAAAGGGTAGTTGTAAAATAAATAATTTGATCTTATTGTACTAACTCAATGATGCATGCTATAATCTCTAGGGTTACCACTGAAAGAATATTAAAAGAAAGGATAAATACAAGGTAACACAGAGAAAAATGAAATAACAACAAATAGATTTGATTATTTTAAAAGAAGACAGGAAAGGAGAGAAAAAGGAGAATAAAACAGGTAGGACAAATAGAAACCAAACAGAAAAATGGTAACTGTAAGCCCCAATTTATTATAATTACATTAAATAAAAAAAGGTTAAATGCTATCAAAAAAATTTAAGAATTTCAGATGATAAAAAACAAACTCAACAATATTTTTTTAAATATTAATTTTAAAACACATGCCTTAAATATAAGGACACAGAAAGGTTAAAATTAAAAAGATGGAAAAAGATATATCAACACTAACCAAAAGAAAGGTATAAGTTTCAGACAAACTAGACCTTAATGTAAGAAATTTTCAAACGGTTCAAAAGAAATAGATTCATAATGTAAAAGGGATAAATGCATCAGAAGATATCACAATTCTAAATCTGTAGCCACCTAGTAATGTAATTTCAAAATGTAGAAAGCAAAAATTGAAGTAAAAGAAGAAACAGACAAATCCACAATCAAATCCATAACTCACCTTTCCCAATAGGTGATTGTATAGACAAAATAATCAGTAAGGTTATAGAAGTTCTGAACAATAAAATTAACCAACTTGGGTTAATTCATATTTATAGAACAATGCACCAAACAATGTCAGAATACTCACTTTTTTCAAGTGCAAATAAAACATTTGCCAAAATTGTCCATTTGCCACATCATTAAGCAAGCCTCAATAGATTTGAAAAATTCAGTCATCTAGAATATGCTCTCTGACCATGGTGGAATTAACTTAGAAATCTGTTAATTAGAAAATTCCCAACTTTTTAAGAATTAAACAATGTATTTCTAAGTTGTCACATATAAAAAATTAGAAAATACTGTGTACTGAATGATAAGGAATATACAATTTATCAAAACTTGTATGATGCACTTACAGTCACAGATTAGGAAAGAAGACGGAAAAAGAATAGTTTAAGCTTTCCTTTCAAGAAACTAGAAAAAGAACAGCAATCAAATAAAATAGAAGAAAGATAAAACAAGTGATCAATCAAATAGAAAACAAACTTACAATAGAGAACAATTTCAGCAAAGCTAGAAATTGGTTCTTTGAAAAAATAGGTTAAATTGTTAAACCCTAGCAAGACTGTTCATGAAAATGAGAAGACAAAAATTATCAATATTAGGAATAAAAAGCAGGTATCATTAAAGATCATGCACATATGAAAAAATAAAGCTAGGATGGTATAGACAATATTATGCCATAAGTTCAATAATTTAGAGGAAATCAATAAATTCCTCAAAAAATGTAACAACTAAATCTGTTATAAAGGACCTTTTAATTTTATTAAAGAAATCAAATCCATTATTAAAAACCTTCCCACAAAGAAAACTCTAGGCCTAGGTCACTTTGCTGATAAATTATCCTAAACGTTTAAGGAAGAAATAATACCACTCTTTTATAAACTCTTCCAGAATACAGACAAAAAGAAAGCATTCTCCAACATGTTTTATGAGGCCAGTATAAATGTGCTACTAAAACCTGAAAAGTTCACGATAATAGAAATTATAAGCTAATCTCTTCCATGAATTTAGAAGCAAAAATCCTAAACAAAAGAGCAAATCAAATCTAGTGATATACAACCTAGAAAGTTCCATAAAGCCAAGTAGGTTTATTACAAGAATGTAGGTGTTCTTTAAGAAAAATTCAGGCAGGCAGCCTGAAGAAAATGGACAAAAGAATTGTACATGCATTTGATAAAGTTAGATATCTGAATTTCCATAAATATATAGAAAGATGCTCAACTTCATTGAACTTGAGGGATAAGCAAATTAAAACCGTAATGATATATACTATATACTCCAATTAGGTTTTAAAGTAATTGGTGGTGGGAGTGTAAATTGGAAAGTCATTTGGCAGCATCTACTAAAGCTGGTCCAGCAATCCCACTCTTAGATATATATATATATATATGGGAGAAACACATATATGTTCACCAAAACATATATGTTCACCAAAAAATATGTATAAGATTGTTCAAAGCACACAATTCATAATAGCTCCAAACTAGAAATAAACCAAATGTTCAAAAAAGTAGACTAGATAAATACATTGTGGTGTATTTGTAAAATGGTGTGACATATAGCATTGAAAATGAAAAAACTATTGCCACACAAACAACATGAATGAATCTCACAAACATAATGTTGAGCTAAAGAAGGCAGAGAAGAGTACACAGTACACAAATTGATTTGTATAAATTTCAGAAACAAGCAAAATTAATGTATGGTGTTAGAAATAAGCGAGTGGTTTTCTTTGAGTTATGACTAAAAGCAGACACAAGGATGATTCTAGGATAGTGATGATGTTCTCTTTCTTGACCTGGTGCCAATTACATGGGTGCGTTTGCTCTGCACACTTACGATTTGTTCACGTTTTGGTATTTGTATTTTGGCACAAACTTTACTTTAAAAGACTACAAGGAAGCTCTTAGATAAATTTTTTTTTTGATAAATTTTTTTAACATCTTTATTGGAGTATAATTCCTTTACAATGTTGTGTTAGTTTCTGCTATATAACAAAGTGAATCAGCTATATGTATACATATATCCCCATATCTCCTCTGTCTTGCATCTCCCTCCCACCCTCCCTATCCCACCCCTCTAGGTGGTCACAAAGCACGGAGCTGATCTCCCTGAGCTATGTAGCTGCTTCCCTCTGAGCTATCTATTTTACATTTGGTAGTGTATATATGTCAATGCTAGTCTCTCACTTCATCCCAGCTTACCCTTCCCCCTCCCCATGTCCTCAAGTTCATTCTCTACATCTACGTCTTTATTCCTGTCCTGCCCCTTGAGGGTAAGTTCCCTCTGTGCCTACTTTCTGGAGAGTTTTTATCATAAATGGGTGTTGAATTTTGTCAAAAGCTCTTTCTGTATCTATTGAGATGATCATATGGTTTTTATCCTTCAGTTTTTTCATATGGAGTATCACATTGATTGATTTGCGTATATTAAAGAATCCTTGCATTCCTGGGATAAATCCCAGTTGATCATGGTGTATGATCCTTTTAATGTGCTGTTGGATTCTGTTTGCTAGTATTTTGTTGAGGATTTTTGCGTCTATGTTCATCAGTGATGGTCTGCAGTTTTCTTTTTTTGTGACATCTTTGTCTGGTTTTGGTATCAGGGTGATGGTGGCCTCATAGAATGAATTTGGGAGTGTTCCTCTCTCTGCTATATTTTGGAAGAACTTGAGAAGGATAGGTGTTAGCTCTTCCCTAAATGTTTGATAGAGTTCACCTGTGAAGCCATCTGGTCCTGGGCTTTTGTTTGTTGGAAGATTTTTAATCAGAGTTTCAATTTCAGTGCTTGTGATTGGTCTGCTTATATTTTGTATTTCTTCCTGGTTCAATCTTGGAAGGTTGGGCTTTTCTAAGAATTTGTCCATTTCTTCCAGGTTGTCCATTTTATTGCCATATAATTGCTTGTAGTAATCCCTCATGATTCTTTGTATTTCTGCAATGTCAGTTGTTACTTCTCCTTTTTCATTTCTAATTCTGTTGATTTGAGTCTTATCCCTTTTTTCTTGATGAGTCTGGCTAGTGGTTTATCAATTTTGTTATCATCTGAAAGAACCAGCATTTAGTTTTTTGATCTTTGTTATTGTGTCCTTCATTTCTTTTTCATTTATTTCTGATCTGATCTTTATGATTTTTTTCTTTCTGCTAACTTTGGGGTTTTTGTTTTTTGGTCTTCTTTCTCTGATTGCTTTTGGTGTAAGGTTAGGTTGTTTATTTGAGATTTTTCTTGTTTCTTGAGGTAGGATTGTATTGCTACAAACTTCCCTCTTAGAACTGCTTTTGCTGCATCTTATAGGTTTTGGGTCATCATGTTTTCATTGTCATTTGTTTCGAGGTGTGTTTTGATTTCCCCTTTGATTTCTTCAGTGATCTCTTGGTTATTTAGTCATGTATTGTTTAGCCTCCATGTGTTTGTATTTTTTACAGTTTTTTTCCTGTAGTTGATATCTAGTCTTATAGCATTGTGGTCAGAAGAGGTATTTGATTTCAATTATCTTTAATTTACTGAGGCTTGATTTGTGACCCAAGATATTATCTATCTTGGAGAATGTTTCATGAGCATTTGATAAGAAATTGTATTCTGTTGTTTTTGGATGGAATGTCCTATAAATGTCAATTAAGTCCCTCTTGTCTTTAAATGTGTCATTTAAAGCTGGTGTTTACTTATTTATTTTCATTTTGGATGATCTCTCCATTGGTGAAGGTGGGGTGTTAAAGTACCCTATTATGATTGTCTTACTGTTGATTTCCCCTTTTATGGCTGTTAGCATTTGCCTTATGTATTGAGGTGCTCCTATGTTGGGTGCATAAATATTTACAATTGTTATATCTTCTTCTTGGATTGATCCCTTGATCATTATATAGTGTCCTTCTTTGTCTCTTGTAACAGTCTTTATTTTAAAGTCTATTTTGTCTGATATGAGAATTGCTACTCCAGCTTTGTTTGGAGTTCCATCTGTGTGGAATATCTTTTTCCATCTCCTCACTTCCAGTCTGTATGTGTCCCTAGGTCTGAAGTGGGTCTCCTGTAGGCAGCATATATACAGGTCTTGTTTTTGTATCCATTCAGCCAATCTTTGTCTTTTGGTAGGAGTGTTTAATCCATTTACATTTAAGGTAATTATCAATACGTATATTCCTATTACCATTTTCTTAATTGTTTTGGGTTTGTTATTGTAGGTCTTTTCCTTCTCTTGTGTTTCCTGTCTAGAGAAGTTCCTTTAGCATTTGTTGTAAAGCTGGTTTGGTGGTGCTGAATTCTCTTAACTTTTGCTTGTTTGTAAAGTTTTAAATTTCTCTGTCAAATCTGAATGAGATCCTTGCTGGTAGAGTAATCTTGGCTGTAGGTTTTCCCCTTTCATCAATTTAAGTATGTCCTGCCACTCTCTTCTGGCTTGCAGAGTTTCTGCTGAAATATCAGCTGTTAACCTTATGGAGATACCCTTGTATGTTATTTGTTGTTTTTCCCTTGCTGCTTTTAATATTTTTTCTTTGTATTTAATTTTTGATAGTTTGATTAATATGTGTCTTGCTGTGTTTCTCCTTAGATTTATGTTGTATGGGACTCTCTATGCTTCCTGGACTTGATTGACTATTTCCTTTCCCATGTTAGGGAAGTTTTCAACTATAATCTCTTCAAATATTTTCTCAGAAAATTTCTTTTTCTCTTCTTCCTCTGGGACCCCTATAATTCAAATGTTGGTGTGTTTAGTGTTATCCCAGAAGTCTCTGAGATTGTCCACAATTCTTTTCATTCTTTTTTCTTTATTCTGCTCTGCAATAGCTATTTCCACTATTTTATCTTCCAGGTCACTTAGAATTTTTAATTTCATCTATTATGTTGTTCATCATAGTTTGTTTGCTGTTTAGTTCTTCTAGGTCCTTGTTAAATGCTTCTTGTATGTTCTCCATTCTATTTCCAAGATGTTGGATCATCTTTACTATCATTACTCTGAATTCTTTTTTAGGTAGACTGCCTTTTTCCTCTTCATTTTTTTGGTCTGGTAGGTTTTTACCTTGCTACTTCATCTGCTGTGTACTCCTATGTCTTCTCATTTTGCTTAACTTACTGTGTTTGGGGGTCTCCTTTTCACAGGGTGTAGGTTCATAGTTCCTGTTGTTTTTGATATCTGGCCCCAGTGGGTAAGTTTGGTTCAGTGGGTTGTGTAGGCTTCCTGGTGAAGGGGACTGTTGCCTATATTCTGGTGGGTGGGGCTGGATCTTGTCTTTCTGGTGGGCAGAACCGTGTCTGGTGGTGTGTTTTGGGGTGTCTGTGAACTTAGTCTGATTTTAGACAGCCTCAGTGTTAATGGGTGGCGTTGTGTTCCTGTCTTGCTAGTTGTTTGGCATTGGGCGTCCTGCTCTAGATCTTGCTGGCCATTGGGTGGAGCTGGGTCTTAGTGTTGAGACAGAGATCTCTGGGAGAGCTCTTGCTGATTGATATTACATGGGGCTGGGAGGTCTCTGGTGTTCCAATGTCCTGAATTCAGCTCTCCCACCTCAGAGGGTCAGGCCTGACACCAGGCTGGAGCACCAATACCCTGTCAGCCACATGGCTCAGGAGAAAAGGAAGAAAAAAAGAAAGAAAAATAAAATAATTAAAATAAAATAACAAAAAATATTAAAATAAAAAAAAAGAGGAGAGCAACCAAACCAATAAACAAATCCACCAATGATAACAAACGCTAAAAACTATATTAAGATAAACATAAAAATCAGAACAAGTCAGTCGCAGACAGCAAACCCCAAGTCTACAGTTGCTCACATAGTCTACCGCCTCAATTTTGGGTTGATTCGTTGTCTATTCAGGTATTCCACAGATGCAGAGTACCTCAAGTTGATTGTGGGGATTTAATCCACTGCTCCTGAGGCTGCTGGGAGAGATTTCCCTTGCTCTTCTTTGTTCGCACAGCTCCTGGGGTTCAGCTTTGGTTTTGGCCACGCCTCTGCGTGTAGGTTGCCCTCAGGCTTCTGTTCCTGCCCAGACAGGACCGAGTTAAAGCAGCGGCTGATTAGGGGGCTCTGGCTCACTCAGGCCAGCGGGAGGGAGGGGTATGGTAGTTATAATTGGAATGCAGGCCAGGCCTGCGGCGGCAGAGGCCAGCATGACGTTGCAACAGCCTGAGGCGCACCATGTGTTCTCCCTGGGAAGTTGTCCCTGGATCACGGGACCCTGGCAGTGGCGGGCTGCACAGGCTCCCGGGAGGGGGGATGTGGATAGTGACCTGTGCTTGCACACAGGATTCTTGGTGACTGCAGCAGCAGCCTTAGCTTTTCACGCCCGTCTCTGGTGTCCGAGCTGATAGGCATGGCTCATGCCCGTCTCTGGAGCTCTTTTATGTGGTGCTCTGCCTTCCGTGGGCAGACAGGGGAGGAATCTCCTCTCCTTTCTCACCCGGAAACAATGGTCTCTTGCCTCTTAGGTGGTTCCAGACTTTTCCCTGGAGTCCCTCACAGCTACCTGTGGCACACTAGCCCCCCTTAAGGCTGTGTTCACGCAGCCAACCCCGTCCTCTCCCTGGGATCTGACCTCTGAAGCCAGAGCTTCAGCTCCCAGCCCCCACCCGCCCTGGCAGGTGAGCAGACAAGCCTCTCGGGCTGGTGAGTGCTGGTCGGCACTGATCCTCTGTGCGGGAATCTCTCTGCTTTGCCCTCTGCACCCCTGTTGCTGCGCTCTCCTCTGTGGCTCCAAAGCTTCCCTCCCGCCCACACACCATCTCCACCAGTGAAGGGGCTTCTTAGTGTGTGGAAACTTTTCCTCCTTCACAGCTCCCTCCTGGTGGTGCAGGTCCCATTCCTATTCTTTTGTCTCCGTTTTTTCTTTTTTCTTTTGCCCTACCCAGGTATGTGGGGAGTTTCTTGCCTTTTGGGAAGTCTGAGGTCTTCTGCCAGCATTCAGTAGGTGTTCTGTAGGAGTTGTTCCACATGTAGATGTATTTTTGATGTATTTGTGGGGAGGAAGGTGATCTCCATGTCTTACTCCTCCGCCATCTTGAAGGTCTCCCTAGATAAATTGTTGAATGTCCTTCAACTAAAGGGCAATTATTTCAATTGACTTAAGAGAATTTTTTCCAGTAAAGAGAACAAGGGAAGATAGGTAGGAAAGCTTTTCTTTCTTTACCCACAGATCCTGTGCATGCACAGGTATAAGAGGATAACGTCAGCGTGAGGCAGGTGAGAGAGAATTCCAGATAAATGGAAGATTGGTGTTATATGAAAGAAAAGATTTGAGACGGAGGCTTTCTGGGTGAGATGAGGGCTCTACTTGAAGCAAGTTATCTTGCTCACTGTTAGCTAGAACTATGTGACAGTAGATAGAGAGGTCCTTGAGTTGTGGTGGATGGGGACATTTCCTCAAAGCAGCCTCGGAGTTGGTTGAAATGATCCACCATAGGGTGGATGGAAGATAGGTAGATAACTCACTTCTTAACGTAGATTATCTGATTGCCTTCCATCCATCTAAATCTAGGGAAATTGAGTCTTCCCTAGGAGATGAAGAGCTAATTTACTTGTTTTATTACTTTGATATTCCAAGTACACTTGTTTCAGCCATAACAGGAGGTATTAGACTGTAAGAGAAAGCCCAAATTCCACCTTGAAAAATAATAAGCTTTTGCAAGTTTTAAACATCCGTTGAGTTTGCATCATTAGCTTATTTTTTCCCCTAATTTTTTTTTTTTGGTGTGTGTGTGTGTGTGTGTGTGTGTGTGTGTGTGTGTGTGTTGACACATACTCTGCTAACACAGTGGGATATTAATTTTCTCCTCTTTTCTTTGATCATAAAGAAAGTTCTTAGTGTATATAAGGTACAAAATCTGAGGTTCCTTGATCTCTTGGGCAATTTAAATCTTGTTTCTACTTGTGTTAAGTCCTCTGAAAGTCATTGTTAGCTTCTTAACAGAAACACAAAATGACATGAATAAACTTGTTTTACTATAGGCCACAAATATAAGCTTATTTGTGTCTAAGACTAATGTTTTTATGTTGCTAATACACACTTAAATGACCTGAATGGCTATATTAGAAGAATCAATTTAAAAATATAACCGAAGATGAAAGGCAAACCCACTCAAGACAGTTTATAATTTTAGCTCTCAGAAAATTGTAAATGCTCAGATTTGAAATGCATTAGATTTTTAAAAAAAAACCCTTCCATAATATTAGCTGAGAAAATAGTACATTGTAATAACGTATATACCAATTTACCACTCAGAAGTCTTATGTAAGTAAAACAATAACTTGGAACTCAACAATATACAACCTAAAAGCCTTTCAGAAAAGTCCTCTGCGATAACAGGACATTATTTTCAGGAGCTGTACCAATGCCGGTTTGTTAATCCTTTCCTGAAAGGAAATAGGGAACAAAGGAAACAGGTAACAAATGAAATCCCCATGGATACCCATGACAAGAGAACCAGCAGGCGGCTGAGCTGAGGCTTCTGGGCTCCGAGCACCTAGGGATGGACGGTTAAAGCTGGAAGAGACCTCTAAGCATCACCTGGGGTGCTGTAAAATAAAACCACACTAACACAGCAGAATCCTGGAATCATCTGAGTTTTAGATTTTGATCCAGAATCTCTGGGTGTGGGGCCTGGGAAACTGCATTTTTATTTATTCATTTTACCAAGCTTCCCCCAGTGATACTGATGCTCACTGAAGTTTGAGACCTGCTCCCTTAGTTGCTATCTAGTGAACCTGCTCATTTTCAGATGAGGAGGTTGAGGCTCAGAGAGGGGAAATGACCTTCAAAAGGTCACCCAGCCATTTAGTGGCAGAGCTTGGGTAGATTCAGCTTCCTTACTTGTCCCAGGCCAAGCTCCTTTCCACCACACCTTGCTGCTTGTGAAGTATCAATAATTTGTTTCTTCCTTCAGTGAATGCTATAAACATCCCAAGAACCGATGCTATATAATCAGAAATATGACTCAGGATAATTCTTAATTTCTCTAAACATATTTTATTTAATTAAAAAAAATACTGTTAAAGGAAAGTCCAAAGAATATGGAATGATTGAAATTAACCCTTTCCTTTCTGCTCTTCAGAAAGTGGTAAGGCTAGGAAAGTAGGAAATTCTCCCTTCTACCACTCATGGAAGTGTGGTAGAGATGTAAATAATTTTCACCCAGCAACAAAAGATAATTCCAAAGCTTATAGATTATTACCCAGTAGTGACATGAGCCAGTTTTGTATGTAACCAAGTTTTTCCTAAGATTCTTTTATTGATTAAATTGCCTATAAGCACTTACTCTTCCAATTCTTATTTGAACCAGGTTTAACACCTGTGAATGTATGAACTGGTTCCTTCATTAATGAATGAGTTAAATACAATCTTTGACACGTATTCATTATGCAGTTGGAGTGTTGTCTAAACTTTTAAAAATTGTGCTTAAACATGAGAAATAAATCACCGTAGAAGGCATGGAGGAGTGAGCAGCAACTCTGTGAAGTCTTCCCTGACTTCACTAGAGTGTCTGGTGTTTCCTCTTCTCTGTTCCCATAACACTTCACTCATGCAGAACACGCCTCTCATGTGCATTTATCGCATGGTTGCAAATGCTTCCTCAAGGCAGGGGCTGTTAGTGGGCTTTGCTTTTCACTTTTCGTGTTTGCTTAATGGTGGACGCTTTTTGTTTCAAGAAAGATTAAGTTGACTGGTTCTCTTAGTGAATGACCATCCATTGCAGGAGTGAATACTGAATGAGGGTGAGGACCCGATGATACACGTATTTTGCACTTCTCACTGTACACTATTCCAAATAGACTCCCTGAAACAGGGCAAATATGGGGAAAATTGTGAAGAAGTTGCTTTGGTTTTGGAAACATCCTTCTTAGTGCAAATAGTAATAATAGCATATACTACTACTATTTAACACATATTACATACTAGGCAAAGATAAACACCTCTAGTTATATATATAATATTGCAATCTCACAATATCCTAGAAACTAAATAAATCTTCTTATCCCCATTTTCCAGAGGAGGAAAGAGAAACACAGAGAGCGAACTTACTTGACCAAGTTATACATCTAGTAAGAAACAGAGGATTTGAACCTGGATCTCTCTAATTCCAAAGCCCAGGAGTCTATCCAGAGATCATCAATTGCTGGCTTTAGACGCCAGGCAAGTCACCTAACCTCCCTGAGCTTCCTTATCCTATCTGCCTGAAGTTATGATGGAGATCAGAAACAATGCATGAAAATCACTACCATAGCACCCGCCATTGTCAGTGTCTAATTAAAGCTAGCATCACCACGATTGTCGTTGTTACCCTCCTGGTACCTTCTTCCCTCACTTGAGCTTGCCTGTCCCATTCACCTAACCTCTCCCTCACCTTCAGCATTTATCCCTCATCCCCCTTTCCCCAGCTGTGCTGCCCCCCTTTCCCTCCCCAACCCAGTCTTATTCACTCAAAGGCTTGTTTTTGGCTATTGTGATAACAGAAAACTATAGCTATTCATAATTTTCCCACGTACAAAATTTGCATTTTGACCATTTCCTGCAGTTTTTAGTTTCCCTCTTTCTACCACCTCCACGCATAGGAGGAAGAGTTCACTGATAATTTTAAACACCTGTGAAGAGGGAGTAGTATTTGTGAGTGAGTTGGGGTAAGATAGAGGATAGGGAGGAAGCTTTTCAGACTGTCAAGTCACATGTCCTCACGGCCATTTACTTGTATGGGTCTATTTATCAATTAAATAATTCGGAGTAGCTTCAAAATTCCTAAAACAGGTTAACAAATTATCTTATAAGCTTATCTTTCATCTTAAAAGTGGGTTATGGATGCCAGCACAGTCTTCCTGTTGAAAATGTTGATTAACTTTTTTGTGTAAAGGCACTGTTAATAGGCAGTACTGTAGCTTTGGGAAATCTGACAAATATTGACAGAGCCCAGTGAAATGGCGTGTTGATTATTATATCCTTTCTCCCAAGACCAACTGGGGCCCTCCCAAGCCAACCCTCAGGCAAACTCTGCCCAATCATTGACATAATCAATTCTTCTTTATCCAAGTTTAGAAATAATTATCAGAAAAGAATTCATTAAAAAATTTTATATATTTACTGTCTTCAAATGTTACCCATTTTTAACAGATGGGGACATTGAGTCATAGGGTTTAAGTATCTGGATAAGATCCTGAAGGAATTGATATCTAAGGCAAAAAACCAATACCAAACCCAAAAACAATGACAACCATTCAGAAATTCCCAGTTTTATTGACCATTACTTAGAAATATACTTTCTTTTTTGTTTTGATTGAGGTGTAGTCGATGTACAACATTATATATATTTCAGGTGTACAACATGGTGATTCACAAATTTTAAAGATTATATTCCATTCACAGTTATCATAAATATTGGCTATATTCCCTGTGCTCTATAATATATCCTTGTAGCCTATTTTATACAAAGTAGTTTGTACCTCTTAATCCCCTACCTCTATTTTTCCCCCTCTCCCCTTCCCTCCCCCACAATGGTAAACATTAGTTTATTCTCTATATTTGTGGGTCTGTTTCTCTTTGTTATATTCACTAGTTTGTTTTATTTTTTAGATTCCACATATAAGTGATATCATACAGTATTTGTCTTTCTCTGTCTGACTTATTTCACTAAGCCTAATACTTTCCAAATGCCAGTCAGTATTTTGTGCATTTACAGTCAGCATCATCATCATCATCATCATCATCATCATCTGGAAGGTAGCTATGCCTCCCTCATTTATTACCTAAGTGTGCAAACATAGCAATGCATGCTGGTAAAGGATGTTATTGTAAGTACAAAGGAACATACTTTAAATGTTTATGTTTAAATGGAACTGCCATTAAAAGCAGTTAACTTTCTGCCAGTGGCACTGCTGGTTGTCCACCCAATTGCCCCCTGCAGCTGCTCCTGCTGCCTGCTCAGCCACCACATCTATCTTGCTGTCAGACTTTGACAGGCAAGAGTGAAAGACAAGAAAATGATCAATACTGCTTTCCTCGCCTACAGCTAGGAATTGAGCAGGTACCCAAATCCCACGTTGAGGGACCTGAAGGTCATTCAACAGGGAGCTTTTGAGAAAGGTCTTCCTCTAAGATAAAAAGAGGTGCATGGAAAATCTGTCTTTCTTCTGCATTTGGGAGTGACTGTGTGAAGACAGAATACACCGGGACTGAGGCAGCCATCTTGTAATCACCAGAGAAAAAGCCTGAGGACAAAACCCAAGGTCTGAGTAAAACAAATAGAAAGATGAAAAGAAGCTGGGATCTCGGTGGCTTCGTGGAGCTCTTGCTTCAGTTGCGGAACTGCCACTGCTTCCAGACTGATCGCTCTGTGAAATGATAGATGCCCTTTTTTGTTTCCATCACTATCAGCTGGCTCTTCCGTTCCTTGCAGCCCAGAGCATCCCAGCTGGGATTCCGGTCCTGGGGAGCTGTTGGGGTTATGGCTGGGCCCTTCAAAGCAGAGTAAACTTGCTGTCTGTGCTCTTCCTGAGGAGGCAGAGCGCATAGTTGTGGTCAGCGGCACTCGGAAACAGACTCTGTCTAGTGGAAGCCGTAGGAATTTTCTCTGCCGGCCCTGATCAGGCAGCCTGACCCTGCTTTCTCTCTGTGCCAAATTCCTGGTGTCGTTTGCAACAAAATTTTGGGGGCCAGTGAGGAAGTCTGTTTCTCTGAATGTAGCCTATATACACTATAGTCTCTTCAGTCGTATGAGTGGAATAAAGTTTAAAAGCAGACTATTAACAGACAGTGGCCATTCATATCCTTTGCAAAGGATGTCAGACTACACTGTGATGCGTTTCTATGTGTTTATGAACAAGATAGTAACTCTGAAGTGATCCACACTGTTTCTGGAAACTTAGAGGATCTGCTTGTGAAAAATAAATGATAAGATATGTTGATGCTGCCTGTCCACTTCCCTTTTGATTTTTATTACACCCAAAGTTGCTTTTTGATTTAGACTGATCCCCTTTTACACAGATAACTTCTGACTTTCTATAATCACGTGTTATTGCAGTTACTACTTGGGTATCTGACGTTTAACATTCCCCCCCAAAATGAAGATTTTAGAGTTAGTAATTCCTGGCCATTTTGGACTTAAAGCCTCATTGGTTCAAGATGTTAAATGCCTCCATAGATCTTAGCTCTTGCATTCCTCTCTACCCCACCTAATTTTGATCTTCAAGCCCAGCTCCGCTTGAATATCCAGGGCCACTTCCAGCCAGATGCTGGAGATGCTTATCCAGCCCCGACCACATGGTCTCATGGCTACACCCTCAGCCACCCTTGCTGCCATGCAATGTGTGTGAACACCTTGCATTCTCTAGCCACCCTGTCCTCAGCATCTTTGCTATGCTTTCCTTCTGAAGGTCCCTCTCCACATGGCTGGGGAAAAATCTTACCTCAGGGATCTGCTTGAGGGTCATCTCCTCTATGTACCTAGTGTAACACCTCTGGGTAGTAGAGTTGACCATCCCTTCCTTTGGATTCTTCTGAACCTTGTCTAAATTTGGATTTGGCAGTTAATATACTGAATTTCACTTACATGTAGACTCTTTTCCAATATCCAGAGTGATGACCTACAGGAGGTGGTTGGTAAATATTATTGAATGGTTAAATTCTGATAATTAAAAATCTGCCTTATTCTTGGGCCCTATCTTCCTTGCCACATAACACAATTCTTACAAATGACTTGAAGAGGAGATGATGAGTCCAGTTTTGGATATATCCAGGGGTGATATTAAAATATTTAATGAGGTATGATATGGCATCATCCAATCAGCACAGATGCTAGCATTAGGCTACCTGGGTGCCTATCAGCCTGGGATATATTATGCTGGGTGAAGGAAGCAAGTAAAAAAACTTACCAGGAGTTCAGAGGGGTCCTCAGCCTGGGCCAGGGTCAGTAAATTCCAGATAAATGTCCCATTTGAACTTCAACCTTCTTTTCCCTTTCCCTCTATATGCCAGTGGATAATAGTCTTAACCATTTTTGAGCCTCTTATCAATGCTTAAAATTACCCGCCCCCCACCCCAGGGAATTCGCTGGCGGTCCAGTGGTTAGGGCTCCGCACTTCCACTGCAGGAGGGAAGGGTTCCATTTCTGGTCTGGGAACTAAGATCCTGAGTGCCGCTCAGCTCAGGCCTCCCTCCGCCCCCCCAAAAATTACCCCCCGGGCTCCTAGTTAAAGCACTCCATTACTTACACCCTCATACCATTTTTCATGACTTTGTAGCAGCATGGCCAGCCCTTTCCCCTTCAGCACATAAAGACCTTTTTTATCCTCACCAACAAGAGACGGCTGACTGCTATGAATTTATGCAAATTCAGTTTTTAAACTGCCAGCCAAAGAATAGGGCATAGAGATTGATTCTTAAGATGCTTTTCAGCTTTTGAATTTGGTGTTCCAGAGAGGATGTTTTTGATTTTTCTTTTTGGCAGATTTGATGTAGACATAAAGATGGGAAGTTAATCGTTAGCTCTGGGCATTCAAAGGTGAGGATTTTTACCCACCCTGCTTAGAAAGGACATACTTACTGCCTAAGGATTTAACTCTGGATTAGTAGTGTCTGATTCAATTGAAAATACAATAAATGTCAAATAACCAAATTGGTTGCATCGGGGGTGGGGGTGTCACTCATTAGAGAGAGAAGAGAGTTAGCGTTGCTAATGAGAAATATTTCTAGCAGGGGAAGCAAGAATGTTGGATTCTTGTCTCACTTTTGTTAGTGTCATACTGGGAACCCTGGAGTATGAGACTTTGAGTTCCCCCAATTCCTTCACTTCCAGCATTGACCAAGGAGAAATACAAATTTGTTTCCCCTCTTACCTCACGGGTGTGTAGGAGGTTTGGGTATCTGGAAAACACTAGCTTGTGCGCCTATTGGCACCTCAGGCTGATTACAAGCTTTTGTCCTTTTGTTTCAACTGGTTTAATGAGTATAAGGGGCACTGATAGCAGGGCTGTTTGTCAGGCAAGGCAATCACTTGCTTATTCAGTGGAGACAGACTGCCACCTGGGTCTTGACTCTGCTGTGAGATTTGCCAAGTGATGACATGGACACCCACTCAAATGTCTGTGAAATGTCTGCCTCTGGAGTGTTTCATCTGATCCACTCCCCCTCTATCCCCTAACACTTGTTTCCTCACTGACCTTGCTCCAATCCCAGGAGTGAGCTTCCTGGCCTTGATCCTGTGCTGGCAGAATCAGCCACCTCCTCTGAATGTTCAAAAGGTCCCTCTTGGCAAGCATCTCTCTTCCAGATGAGTAGCAGGGAGTCAGAGTCACATCACTTCTTACTGATCTTAAGAATTCACTTTACTTGGCTTTAGGCCCAGGGTTATCTTGAAGGAATGATATGTTGGCTGACTACCACATTTGCAGAGATAAATTTAATGGATTTCTCAGTGTTTGGAGGTATATTCTTTACAGTTAAGATTGACATCATGAAAAAAACCCTACCTATTCTCTGCCTTTAACTATTCCTTCCTACCTTCTCACAAAGTAGGTTTTTCCTTACCTTGGACTATAAAGCTTTACTTCACCTCATTACCTTATCACACTACTGCATCAACACAGCCACCTTCCAAATTCCTGAACAGATAGTACCTATTTATTAATTGTGTTAATTTCTTCATCACCTATTCTCATATTAAGCCTTTGCAATCTGGTTTCCACTCCTACCAAACAACTGAAATAATTTATTCTGTGCTTCTCTACCAGCCCTTTGTCCTTTTCTTCAGTTATTACCCCATCAAATTTCTCTAGAGCATTTGGTATTATTGATTATCATCTTGCCTTAAAAATTTGTTCGAGGCTCTGTCTCTGTAAAGGAATTCTTTCCTCCTCCTCTGCAACTCTTCCTTCTCTCCTTTGGTGAGCCCCCTTTCTCCTTCTAGCCGTTAACTCAAGGCTTTGTTCTTGTCCCTGTGCTCATCCATTTTCAAAATTAATACTTTTATCAAAATGGTAGTGAATCCCTCCAAGGGTCCTTAACCACTCACAAAAAAATTTGTTCCATTCTTTAATCTACCTACTAGTCATTTCCATTTGGATATCCAGTCTTCCCTCCCAAGTTCTCCATTCCAGGAAACAGATGGATTGAACTGGGTTTAAATCTTGGATCTAAACTTATTTGTTGAGGGACTCTGTGCACGTTACTTTATATTGTCTCAACTAGAGAATGGGGCAACGATGGTGAAGTCTACCTCAGTGAATTTAATGAGTAATATATGGAAAGACCTTAGCACAACACCCTGGCAACCTAATAAATGCTAAAAAAGTTTATTATGATTGTTACTCATTATCTACGAAACTGTCTTCTCCTTAATCTTTCCGTCTAATAATTCACCAAATTGTTTCCCTTCCATCTTAATTATCTCTCTATTTTCCATCTTGTCTTCATTTCCTCAATCTATTGAATGAATGTTTTCATAGCTAGAATTTCAGAGACTCTTTGCTGTGTGCTGTATCATTTATTAGGCTGTTTCCCGGTTCAAAAAATTTTACCACTATCAACGAATCATATTCAAATTCTTCAACTAGATATCCAAGTCTTAGCATCATCGTTCCTGCTTTGGTGGTCACTTTCATCTCCTACTACTTAAGATATAGACTTCTGCTCCAGTTTAGACAATCAACTTCCTTGTCCCCTGAAAATGCCATGCCCATTTCCACTACCTGAGAATATCTTTTAGATGGCAATACCTGCCTTGGATGGGGGATAGGTGACATGGTTCCCATGTATTTGCCATCTTTGAAAACTTCTTAACAAATACATCTTAAATCAACTGATTTTGAAGGAGGAAGAGAATCATTTGAAAGTTTTGGAAACAGGATACAAACTCCTAGAGGGCATAAAAAGTGTAAAAAACTAGAAATACTTGGCTCATATTATCGGTCCTCTGAATTAGACTGGTAGTGGAAGGTATTGTTTAATGGATTGAGCATTACAGTTTCCCAAGCATTGTACAATAAATACGAGCAGCCCTGTTTTCCTCTAGTTGTTATCCAACCTTTTTTTTCGGTATCAAGACAAAAGACTGCATAGCATGTTGTGACCTCTAGATCCTCTTTATAGAGAGAAAATTAGCTTTCAGATTATATGCCATGGGATCCATTGCTAAATCCACTGAACTAGCATTTGAGTGGCCATTATTAAACAACATGTATTGATTGAGTTCCTAAAATATTCAAGGCACTGTTTGAGCTTGGGAACCTCAAGAAGAATAAAATATGTCCCTTCACTATACATGTTCTGACTTGACAGTATTTTCAGTGCAGTGTATATTTTTCAAATATTAATTTTTATGAAAGAAATACACTTACAAAGTTAGGAATATAAAATATTATTTCAAGACTTCTGATGGAAAATGGCAGTCTGCTGCTCCACTTCTTCCTGAGTTTCGTTACCCAGAGGCAACCACATTCAGGTCTTGTGGGTGTTTGTTGAGCTACTTAATTCAATATTTATAAATAGCGTTACTTGACTTTTTAATTATTGCAAGATGAGAATTTAGCTCTCTTTTTATGCCCAACTTCTGTTATTTCTCACTTTCCTCTTTTTAAAATAATTATAATTTTTGGCAAAGTAAATATTCAAGTTGATATTACTATATTTATATAAGCATTGTTCCCCATTTACTAACAGTATTATGATTATAATCTCTTTACGACTTTTTGTTTTTCTTACAATTAATAATTGTCTCACTTTGTCATTTTAAAATCATCTTTGTTTCTATCTCTAGTTTAAAAAACTATAAAATCCTTTCTGCTGTGGTCAAACACATTAAATAATCTGTCAGTTTCAATCCTGACCATACTCCACTCCCAGTAACTCTCTCTTGGAATCCTGAATTTCATGTTCCTATCTGGGCTGGCTGTTCTCTTAGTTTCCTGAACAGCTAGCATCATGGAAATCTCTTGATCTTTCTCTTAGGTTGGATCTCATGTTTTCCTCTTTCTTGTTTTACTCTTTTTTTTTTTAAGGACATCCTTTATTAGCTTCCTGAAGAGGAATGGTGAGAATCAATTTTTGAGATGTCTTTTTCTAGTTTCAAGCTTGAGTGATAGCTTGGCTGGGTATAGAACTCTAATTTAGAAATCACTATTCCTCAGAATTTTGAAAGCATTGTTTCATTGTCCTCCATTTTTCAATGTTGCTACTGTTAAGTTCAACAATTTGTTGACATCATTCCTCCATTGTTAACACTTCTTGTCTTTTCTTCAACTTTGTCACTTCTTAACTTTTAAAACATATTTTAGTTTTAGTGGTGGCTGGAGATAATTGCATGGGTTCAGTTTTCCATCTTTATCTGGGAATCTTTAACTTCATATTAGTTCTGAAATACTGAATTATATCATTGTGTAGAGTTTATTCTTGAATAAATCACAGGGAAGTGTCCTTATATGACATGTACTGATTATTTAGTGGCTATCAATCTCACATGTTTCCTATTCCTGCCTTATGTTTGAAATTAATTACCCCTTTCTCAGTACATCCTATTATTTTTCTCATCACTTTTAGCATATAGTTAATTATGCTATTTATGCTGTTTTAAGAATGTATCTGTGTCTGATTTTTTAAAACATTTATTGAGACAATTTAAATACCATAAAATTCACCTATTTCAGTGTACAATTCTGTTTTTTAGTATCTTCATAGAGTTGTGCAACCATCGCTGTAATCTATTCTGTCACTCCCAAATAAAACCCTCTATCCATTAGCAGAATTTCCCCATTTTCCATTCCCCCCTGTCCCTACAACCACTAATCTAATTTGTATCTGTATATATTTATCTATTCTGGACATTTCATATAAATGGAATTATACAATGTGTGTTTTTCTTGTGATTGGTTTCTTTCACTTAGTATGTTTTCAATGTTTATTCATATTGTAGTAGGTATCAGTACTTCATTTCATTTTATTGCCAAATTCTACTAAATTAAGTTCTCTGAAGACAGGTTTCATCTTTGTATGCCCAACACCTAGCATAGTATCTAGAAGCCATTAACATCTAACATATTTATTAAATAGATATATGGATAATTTTAAGTTCATTTCCGAATCTGCCCTCACAGTCTTTCTTTCAAAATTTTAATCTAATCATGCTCCCCTCCCAAAGTTTTTATTTCAAAAAGGTTTGGATACAAATTAAGGTAGTCTAAATACACATAATTCTTAACTTATCTTCACTGTAAGAATAGTATACTAGCCACAACCACCTTTTTTATACTTATAGCATCTTTAGGGTTTTTTGGTCTATAACTCAGGCATTTAATCAAGTCCATAGTCATGACCAGGGTAAGACTGGAGCAAATAAGAGTTTTCAAGCTTGGTTCTAGAGTCTCTTTACTTTGCTGAAGGGGATTGCCTTGGTCACCAAACTAATATAATAATTTAGTTCTTGTGGAACTCTGTTCTGATTTAGCAGCATACTATTTTGTTTGTTTGTTTGTTTTTCCCCCCTGTGAGCACTAAGTATTTCCTCTTTCAATCTTTTCCATTTCTTTAAACCAAATGGAATTAGGTCAGGGCTGGGGCACTGGCATTCCTTCCAGTGTTCTGTCAAGAATAAGGTCAAATTTTGTGGGCTCCTTTCTTTTTATCTCTCTGTCTAGTCGACATTTGAGAATGAGAGGATTTTCTAGGACTTCTAAAATGTCCTGTCCTGGTTCCCCCAAAACCCTGCACCCTCAGAAGGAAACACATATACCAATGGTTTAGAAAACCTTAATATCTAAGGATAATTTAAGGAGACTGAAGTCTGAAGAAAGAGGAATAGAATAAATGACTTCCTCAAACTTGCTTTTCTGTGATTCTAAAGTATTTCAAGTCCTAACATAATGATACTAAAATATGTGGAAGATAGTGGTAGGGTAAGTATGAATTGAGCGGATATTAAAAATTAAACTTATATCTATTTGTGGGTTGTAGTTTCCATCTATGTTTATGATTTCAAAAACAAGTATTTAATTTTTAAAATGAGTTTAATGGCCTTGAATTGCTTTTGAACAGCTGGAAATCCTTTAGAGTAACATCAAAGGTGATTACTCCTTCATGGCAAGAGATCAGGGGGTTTGTGTCTCTTGGATTGAGGTTAGCTCAAACTTTTTTTTTTTTTTTTGCTGAACACACACACACACACACACACACACGCAGAATATTCTTTTTTAAATAAATCTTTTATTCTGAATTCAAGGGGTCTGAAAAAGCTTTAAATGCCCCCTGTAGAGGAGCTCAAACCCAACAATGCAAACATCTGACTTTATCCTATGTTTCTTCCTCAAAAAGATGAGAAGGACTCAGGGGGAAAGTTTGCCTATTTTTATCCATGAAACAAGGTCACTAAATATGTTATGTCAGTTAAATCAAATTCCTTTCTTTTAAAAACGTTTCTGTGTAATATGTTGGGTCTTCTTTTTGCTACAATTTAAGAGTGACATGGGTTCTGTAACTACTATTTTCTTCATTGGTTATAAGCATCTGAATATTTGGTTGATATTTCTGAAATAAATATAGCTACTGGAGCACTAGCATTCTGATTTTAAAATCTGACTACATTAGAAGAAAATTAACCTTTTCAAAAAGTCACTGTTCTAAGGAATGATTTTAATCAAATGAGCTTTAAATGTTGTACCTGCAGTTAGAAGTTTTAGAGAGATTGCAACTCCCCAGTGATCTATGTTTTGTATGAGGAAAAAAAAATCAAATAAACTATGGGAAAAGTAACTATGAAAATTATAAGAAGATCTCAATGAAGCTAAGTTTCTTTGACATTGTTTTTAAAGTAACATCAGGTTCAGAAAGTAGAAAGTGACTTTATTATAAGTAGTTTTGATATCTTCACAGGAAAATATCAGGTTTCTGATATTGTATGTTTTGATATTGTATGAAATTATATGTTTTCTGTTGGAATCTTCCATGATACACTTATTTATCTATTTATTTCATATTTGACAGATACTTTCACTGTGCTAAACAGAAAAACTGCGGGTGGGGCTAGGGAGCTGTTGTAGAGAAGCACCAGATCTATTATACATGACAGGTTGTTAAAATATTAAGTACTTTATATACATATTAAACATTTGAATGAAAATTATAGTGCACATGATTTTCAGTCTACAAACTTAAGTACGCCAGACATATTTTTCCTCTTCTTTTAACTTTCTTTCGATTGGTTTACTTGGATATCGAAGTCCTGATCCCACCAGTTAGTGGAAAATTTCACCTCGAGAATTCTTGGGGTTCCTGCTCACTCTGGGCTTCAGTTGAGGTGTTGGAGCCTGTTATGGATTAAACTGTTTCTCCCCAAGAGATATGTTGAAGTCCTAACCTGCGGTACCTCAAAATGTGACCTTACTTGGAAATAGGGTTATTGTAGATATAATTAGTTAAGATGAAGTTATATTGGAGTCAGATGGGCCATTAATTCAATACGACTGGTGTCCTTTTGAGAAGAGGACAAAGACACACAGGGAGAAGACAGCCATGTGATGATGGAGGCAGAGATTGGAATGATGCAGTTTACAAACCAAGGAACACCAAGGATTGCCAGTGCCACCGGAAGTAAGAAGAAGCAGGGAGTGATTCCTATAGGTTTCAGAGGGAGCATGACCCCACCAACACCTTGATTTTGGACTTCTAGCCTCCAGGGCTGTAAGACAATAAAGGTCTGATCCAAGTCACATGGTATGTAGTACTTTGTTAGGAATGGATACAGGGCTTTATACCAGGCAAGGTGCTGATGTGGATGGCAGGGCATCTGGTTTCTGGTCCTCTGGACACATAGATAAATTCTGAGCAGGCCACTCTCCCTGTTGACTCCCAAGGCCTGGTGGTCCCTGTGGTTTGTATACCATGCTTGGGGTTCAGGTACTGTTCAGGAGGCAGGGACCTCTGATCTCTTTACCTGGTACATCAAGTGGCTACCATTGCAGCTCTGAATCACCCTAGGGGCACTGCCCAGAGGAGTAAGACTTCCTCACTTCCTCTTCTAGCCCTGGGAGATTTTTAATATTTTGGAAGGTAGCTCCCTTCTCCTGCCTGCTCTTCTAGACTACTCTGTTTCTTCTTTCAAAATTGTGTCCCCTTTACCTTTTCCTCAAGTCTTATAAATTACCCTAAGGGATTAAGCTTTGGAAAAACATCAGAGATGGAGTCTTTCTCTGTGTGCACCCCCAAAACCCCTATCCCTCCTTTGGCAATGAAACCACAAACAATGGAAGAGAGCCTGATGCAGGTAGATTGGGGAAGGAAAAAGTGGAAAATATAAATTGGAAAGGTTTATAAAATACTCTATCAAACTATTATCCAGCCACAAAATTATTAACAAGGCTACATTAAATTATCCAGTGGAGTTTTGTACAATTTGCCCAGTCTCCTTATGTTCTGACAGTAAATTAAATTTAGCAGACTGAGCCTGAAAAAAGAGATCAAGAGAGTAGTGTTTACTGCAGTGTTTCAGTGATGGGAACCATTAATGGGTCTTTCCAAGATTCAGTTTTAGGAAATTTTTGCATGAATAATTGACTGAATCAACCATATCCATTATTGGTCACCAGATGACAGGTATATTGGTTTTTAAGACAGGCAAAGTAACCAGACACAACAAGTTATGAACCAGCTATCTTGGTCTTCTTAAGTCAGTGATTCCAAACCTGGCTCAGACACAGTGAGACTCATTTTAAAAATACACGCCCAGACTTCACTACTGGACATTGCCATCTGGAATAAGGTCAGGGAATCAGTGGTTTTTTGTTTTTTTTTTTTTGAATCGGTGGTTTTTAAAAATCCCTGGGTGGGTTTCCCTGGTGGCGCAGTGGTTGGGGGTCTGCCTGCCAGTGCAGGGGACACGGGTTTGAGCCCTGGTCAGGGAGGATCCCACATGCCTCGGAACAGCTGGGTCCGTGCACCACAACTACTGAGCCTGAGCTCCACAACTACTGAGGCCCGCAAGCCCTAGAACCCGTGCTCCACAACAAAGAGTAGCCCCCGCTCACCGCAGCTAGAGAAAGCCTATGCACAGCAACAAAGACCCAACGCAGCCAAAAATAAAATAAATAAATTAAAAAAAAAGATCAGTGCTGTTTAAAAAAATAAAAATAAAAATCTCTGGGTGATTTTGGCCAATTTGGGGGAAGCACCAACCTAAAAGATGAAGTTAATAATCTGAGCAATGATTATTAAATATATGTGTATTCTGAATAAACTTGTGTATTTAGTGGTTTTGGATACTGTCTTCTATTACCTACATAACCTTTGCCCTAGCAGAATTAGCTCCATAGGTTATAATACCCATCTTTATTTTGAAGTTTATAATTGGTATTAAAAGGAATTCATTAGCTTCCTGTACATAAATCTTTATCACTGTCCCATCAGGCTGGTAGGAAGACTTCTTGCCATTTGATAAAAGGAAAAACTGAGCCAATTTCTAAGTGACACCAAAAGTTAGTCAATTACCAAGATATTCCCAAATATCCTTTAGCAGAATAAGTTTAAATGTGTCCTCCCATATTACCCCAGGCCTTTGAATGCCTATTTTGACCTCAGTTAACACTATCTAGTCCTCTTAATTTA
Organism: Tursiops truncatus; assembly: GCF_011762595.2. Classification (NCBI taxonomy): domain Eukaryota; kingdom Metazoa; phylum Chordata; class Mammalia; order Artiodactyla; family Delphinidae; genus Tursiops; species Tursiops truncatus. Next base: position 70,677,921 of record NC_047040.1, on the reverse strand, counting down.
ACACTGTTATTATTTCTGAAGCTAATCATCAAAGTATTCTAAATTAATTATGCTGTTTGACTGCTGATAAAAATGACTCATTTTCAATGAAAAGTCATCTTTAAAATACCACTACTTTTGTAATAACCTATTAGGGAAAAGAATCTGAAAAAGAATATATATATACATAGTGTATATATAACCGAATCAGTTTGCTGTACACCTGAAACTAACACAATATGTAAATCAACTATATTTCAATAAAAAAAAATAAAATAAAATACCGTTATAATACAAGAGTCTCACTTGCTTCAGCAAGTATTGTGGATGTGCATGGGAATATGTGTGTGTGTGTGTGTGTGTGTGTGTGTGTGTGTGTGTGTGTGTAGCAAGTTGTGCCTATCACACTCCTTTTCCCATTCTTGGCTAAGATGTATGCCAATTAGGAACAATAACCCACCGATACAATGATGAAACTAGACAAGATAAGGTGAATTGCTTAACTACGTGTCTGGTAAATTTAGAAAAAACCGTTAGAAAAACCTAAATTTAGGTTTAGAAAAACCTAAATCTGGTAGATTTAGGAAGACATAAAGTCTATCCAGGTGCTAAAATTCACTGGATAATTCAGATAAAAATACACCTATGGAGAAGCACCTAACAAAAAGACACTGTCTAGTTAATTGTAGAGCAAGAAAGAATCTTTGTTTGTTGGGGGACTTGATACAGAGCCCAGCCCAGAAAGCCAAAGCGCTGGTGGAAAAGGCTTTCAGGAAAGCAAGGAAAGGAATGCTAACCAACCTAACCTACTGGGGCTTATCACTTCTCCAGAGTTGCGGTATTTAGAATTGTTTGTGTAAGAAGTAATAAAAACCTGGCAGGCTGGTACCTGTTAAGCTGCTGACATATGTTGTCCATGCAGCTTGCGGATTGGCTCTGCATTCCTTCATGTGGGAGCCAGAGTAGCTACACAGCCCTCATGTCAGCAAAACAAAGTAAAGCTTGACAAAAAACTCAACTCTGACCTCAGTGCCACCTCTTTTTCTCTCAATTCCTGCTCAGGAGTGATGCAACTCGTGTGTGGAGGTGCATGCTGCCTTTGGGAAGGCATCAACTTGATGCTTTGAATTGCTTTGCTCTTTTTTTCTCATGTGGCTGTTTTTCTGCATAAGATTTCTGGCTAAGGAGCTTCTTCGCCTTGGTTTCCTTTCCTAGACTGATCTAAATCTATGTCCTTTGTTCTTCACTGGGTTTTGGGACTCAGCATCTGGTTACTTTGATGTGATTCGGGAGTAGACAGAGAGCATTTGAGGAATGCAAAATGCACACCCCCCCCCCCCAGAAGGAATTCTGAGCAGGTTGCTTAAGATGAATATTTGCCACAGATTCTGCTCTTCTCCATGCAAATACTTTAGGGAGTACGGGATTCCAGCTTGGTTTGGAGTACGTTTAAATGTTTCCAATCAGTTTATTAGGTTTTTAATAGAAGGTTTGCTCTAAAATAATCTGCTGAACAAAATGAAAACAGGGACAACCTGCTCAGTAAAAAAAATAATATATTTTCAGAAATCAGTGCCACTCATTACGGCTTTTACCTTACAGTTTGTGAATAGGGGGGCTGGTGGAAAGTGGAAGGCAGGTTGACAGCATTGTGTAGGTGGAACGCCTACAACCCTAGGGTATATCATTTATGCAGTTGTCTCTGAGTAATGACAAAGGGATTCACCTTGCTCCTTGGGAAGTTTCATCTCACAGGAGGAGTTTTCCAGAAGCAGATTCATACATGAGGGAAAAAATCCTCTGAAAATCAGAGAAGCTGGTCACCATTAAAACACCGTGTTGGAAAGTTATTTTCTCATATCCGAGCTCAAAGTTTCAGATGATCCGCAACTTGAACACATTTCACTTATTAAATGGTACCGCCATGTGTTGCTCGTGCCAGCACCTTGGGACTTGTCTTGGACAACTCTGTTTCTTTTGCCTTTGTAGCCAACGCATTACTAAATGTGGTTGTGTCAGCCCCTGAAGAATACTGTAAGTCTGTCAAATCTTACCTCCACTGCTGCCATCTTCTGCCCAGACAGAACCCCTAACCAGCCCTCCTGCTTTCACACACTCCTTCCAATCAATTCTGTACAGAGCAGCCAACATGATCTTTTACACATGTGAACTTTTATTTTCATCAGAGTTTTCCATGTGCATAGTTTAAGAAGTCATAATTCTACAATTCTTACCATAACTACCCAGAAATAACAGAGCTGTGTCCTACCTACCCTTCATTCTCAGTCCCAGCAGTAACTATCTTCAACCCCTTTAGTTGGCCTCTCTCATTTCTCTATATTTCCTCTATATTTCTAAACTGCAAGTTTATACTACTTTTACTGGATTTTTCTGTTTTAGACGTTATTTTCTGACTTTCTGTTTACTGTTGAAGCCGAGAATTTAAGTCGTCTTAAATTCTTCCCTGCCCCACCCCATCTTCCGAATAGAATGATATCATAATTTCAAGTTAGATCAAAATTCAGTGTTTATATTGCTCTGAATGTGATTTTTAGTCACAGCTGAGTCATGTGGCCTACTATTATTATATTTCCTTTCCAGTTTGACTCGTTTATCTTGTTAATAATTGTTTGGGTTTTGTTGGCTTAGTTGTCTATATACATATCACTAATCCATCCCTCATTCTCTGCAAAAAGTGGAGACCCCAGTACTAATACATGCTTATGTTCCAATATGGTCTGGTGAGTTTCAAGGCCTGCTACATAGAAGGTTGCCAGGGGTTTTATTCTGCCGTTATCCTGCCAGGGGTTTTATTCTGCCGTTATCCTGAAGATTTCTATTGCTTCTCTTTTTGTATTAGATCCTCTGTTTCCTAAGACACTAAAATGATTAAATGATTTTGTTCTATCTTCATACTTGATTGAGAGAATTAATACTAGGTTGGAAATTATTTTTGCTCAAAATTTCAAGTAATTACTCTGTTGCTTTCTAGCTTCCAGAATTAACCTTGAGTAATCCAATGGTATTCTGGCTCTGCATACTTTGTACATGACACTCCCCTCTTTTATGCCATGAGTCCCTTTTAGGACCAGTGTGCCTTTGTGTGGGTTTCTTCTTGCTCCCTGCATTGGCTTTACTGCCTGCTATTTCTATTTTTTTTTAATTTATTTATTTTTGCTGTGTTGGGTCTTCGTTTCTGTGTGAGGGCTTTCTCTAGTTGCGGCAAGCAGGGGCCACTCTTCATCGCGGTGCGCGGGCCTCTCACTGTCGCGGCCTCTCCTGTTGCGGAGCACAGGCTCCAGACGCACAGGCTCAGCAGTTGTGGCTCACGGGCCTAGCTGCTCTGCGGCATGTGGGATCCTCCCAGACCAGGGCTCGAACCCGTGTCCCGTGCATTAGCAGGAAGATTCCCAACCACTGCGCCACCAGGGAAGCCCTCCCTGCTATTTCTTTATTTTGGTTTTTGACTCTCCCAGTAGAGACTTCCCTCAACCAGCGAGTGATCTCTGGCTTTCCATTCATATTTCAACAAGCTGCTGGAAGCTTTGTGGGGAGGATTTGTATACTGGGGAACTTTACTCCAGAGCAGGGTTTGGCAACCTGAGGCCCATGGGTCAAATATGACCCATTGCTTGTTTTTGTATGGTGCTAAGGCTGGTTTTTACAAAGTATTAAATGTTGGAGAAAATCATGAGGATAACGATATTTTGTGACATGTGAAACTTCTTCATATTTTACTTCAATTAACTTTCTGTAGAGAACAATGAATCCTCATAGCTAGAATTCCTGTATGGAAGAAAATGATCTCACATTTCGTGCCAAGGGATTGGGGTGGTATTCTTCATTTAGAATATTCCTGACCTTTTCATAGTCTGGATGCCAACTGCTAGAGAGTCCTAGTACCAATGCAAACATAGATAATTCAGGAACCATCCCTTCAAGCCTGCTTCCGCCTGAATGGTTGGAGAAGACCGTGCTGCTCTGTAAAGAATTATACTATGCCCAGAGTGGAAATGTGCTGTACCAAGATTTGCAAGTCCCAGATGGGTCCTGAGGGATATTCTGCACCATAGGGGAAGGATAGGAGGCAGAAACACAGCAGAGACTCATGGGAACACATGCACGCTCAGCATCTGAGGTTACTTTTAACGTCAAGGTAAGTGGAACCTCTCAAAAATGTTGATCAGTTCACATCACTGCACTACTCAAACATTCCCATGGTTTCCCTCCACATTTAGCACCAACTCCAAGTTTCTAACCTAGAAGACCCGGCATGCTCTGGCCTCTCCTCTCTCTCTCGACCTCCTCTTTTGCCCTTTTACCCTTTGCTTAGTGTGCTCCACCCACACTGGTTTCCTCACTGCTCCTTGATCACGCTGAGCTAGTTTCCTTCTCACAGTCTTTGCATTTGCTCTTCTCCCTACTTGGAACACTGTTTCTCCAGATCTTCAGATGCCCTAAGCTCTTCCTTCATTCAGATGTCTGTACAAATATCACCTCCTCAGGGAGGTCTTTCCTAACCATCCTTTCTGAAATTGTCCCCACACATCGTCTGTCGCTCCAAATCCTCCTTTCAATGAGTTTTGTCTGTTTCATCTCAGACCCATTTCCCACCTTCACCTGGCCTTTATGGACTGTGGAGATTGATCCTTGCAAATTACATCTCCCAGCCTCCCGTGCCAATTGACTTCCAGTTAAGTTTGGTCAAGACAGACATTAGTCTTTGGGGGAGGGTGTTGGGGGAGAAGGAAGGAAGGGAGAGAAAAACCCAGGAAATTTCTCCCCTTTTCTCTTTGGGGGTGGCATCACCAGAAATGACTGCTTCTCTTCCACGGTTCCAGGATTTCATGGTCCTTTGACCCCTGGGCTTCAATAATACCACTTCTTGCTTTTATTCTGTAACCTGAGGGGAAATTGCAAATCTCTGAATTGCCTCGTTGTCACCTGTTTGTTCTTTAAGCATTTCTATGTCGTAACTAATTCTTGAGATTAAATTCTGGACTATTGTTTATTGGGTTACCACTTTCCTGCCCAGATCCTGATTGATATATCCTGTTTTATGTTTTCCATGGCATTTATCACTCCCTGTTATATTGTTTTCGATTTACTTGTTTACTTTCTTTCTCCCTTTTTAGAATGTAACTTCCATGAGGCCCACATGCTTGAGGATCTTGGAGCAGGCATTTGACCCTGCTGAGAAACAGAGGGCCACGTATTTCTACTTCCTGATCATTTAGAGGTGAGCTGGACAGAAGAACCAGCTGTGTGTTTCTCCTGGAGAGCGGTAGGGAAGGAAGCAGGCACATTCAGAAACATGGAAGGTCTAGCTCTACAAGGAAAGCTCTAACTGCTCTAAAAAGTTCTCTATAGTATTTCTAGCTTCAGAGAAAGATGTCCAAGTTCTGGCTCCAGGAGCCCATTGAGAGGAATGGGAAATGGCGCTATGGAAAGGGCAGAATGGAGCAGGTAGGAACTCATGTATTAAACCAATAATAGCTAATGTTGGACACTGTTTTGTGTCCTGTCCTAAGGTTTTGCATTCTTAACTCTAATATGAATAAATGTGAATAACAATGTATAAACGGTATAAAAGTACATATTTGAAAATACCCAAACTAACCACATGCTCTATATGTTTTTAAAAAGTTGGGCAGGGCTTCCCTGGTGGCGCAGTGGTTGAGAGTCCACCTGCCGATGCAGGGGACACGGGTTCGTGCCCCGGTCCGGGAGGATCCCACATGCCGCGGAGCGGCTGGGCCCGTGAGCCATGGTCGCTGAGCCTGCGCGTCCGGAGCCTGTGCTCTGCAATGGGAGAGGCCACAACAGTGAGAGGCCCGCGTATTGCAAAAAAAAAAAAAAAGTTGGGCAATTTAATTTGTTTTTGGATTCCTGATGTACTTTTAATGAAACAAATCAATGATATAAATAAATAAACTGGTGAATATTAATCCCAGACACACACCATCATATAAGATGAGTAAGTGTAACTGCTTTGCTAAAGGTGAAAATGACAGATGGGATGAAGGATGATTTTTTTGTCTCCTCACAGAGGGCTTTGTACATGTAATAGGTGGGTCTCTTGTATCTATTTCATACCATTTTTAGTAGCCACTTTTAGTTCCAAGTGTTATTTAGGAGTTATGGGTCTTGATTTCCAAGTAGGTAGAATTGCTTGGGTATTTTTATTATTTATTCTAATTTTATTGGATTATGATTATGGAATATGGCCTGTAAAATCTCTACTGTAAAATTTTTGCTAAGGACCTCTTTTTGTGGCCATTACATAACTGATTTTGTAAATATGCCACAGGCATGTAGGAAGAAAAAGACTATTGTCTGTTTGAAGTATCTCTACTTACATTATAATGAATTTGTTTACTGTATTATTTAATCCCTTTTTTCTTACTTACATCTTCTTATTATTACTTTTCAGCCCACTTCTGAAAGAGGTATTTAAACATTTCCCACTGTGGAGATTTTTTTCTTGTTTATATACACTTTTGCATATATAGAGCTATGAATATTATCCTCTTTGAAAGATACGAATTTTGTCGTATGACTTTTATCATCATGCCCTCTCTTTATCTTGTTTAATACTTGGAACCTGAAATTTAACTTACATGAAATTAATATTTCCCCTGCTATTTATTTTTGTTTGTGATTGTCTAGTATTATTTCGTTCTCTCTTTTGTATTTAGCCCTTAAAAAAAATTCCACTGTTGAAAGTACTTTTGTACGCGGGCCTCTCACCTTTGTGGCCTCTCCCGTTGCAGAGCACAGGCTCCGGACGCGCAGGCTCAGCGGCCATGGCTCACGGGCCCAGCCGCTCCGCGGCATGTGGGATCCTCCCGGACCGGGGCACGAACCCGTGTCCCCTGCCTCAGCAGGCAGACTCTCAACGACTGCGCCACCAGGGAAGCCCTGAAAGTACTTTTCTTATAATCAATATATAGCTCAGGCTTAAAAAAATTTTTTTTAAAAATGTCGAAGTATCAGTACCCGTCTTTAAATATAAAGATTCAATCTAGTCACATTCAATGTTAAAATTGATATACTTGGTTTTATCATATCTATTTTAATTAATATTTACAATTTAATTTGTTATGCCTTTATTTCTTATTTTTGTGTTTGGCCAAGTTGCTTTTCATTTTTAAATTTCCCTTGTCAATTTGGAAGTTGTCTTTAATATTTCCAGATATCATTGGTGTATTTCCTTTTTGTCACCCTTTGGATCAAGCACATATTTATCTATTGGATTGACCTCAAGTTTTGAACTATGCAAAACCTCAAGGCTTATGGTGAATTCATAAGTGAATGATGCTCTTCAATGATGTGGTATTTTCCTTTCCACTAATAGGCTTTCAAGAGTTTGAGCCATTAATGGGAAAGAGTAGGAACGTTCCAACTTGTGCATTTGTGAAGGAGGCCAGGAAAAGACGAATGAGAGACACTGTACTCTTTGAGTATCAACACAGGGCTCACAAGGAAAGCCACAGAGGCCTGAAAATGGGATTAAGAGTCATCTGTCACAGATGCAGTGGAGGGTCCGCACATGGGCCTTTAGTCTGATTTGACAGGACCGCCCTCTCCAAGTCTTCCAGGGTATCACTTAGGAGAAAGCTTCTAGTTCAGTACAGCCAGGTGGTCAGAGGAATGCTGACAAGTATGGGGTTTGGAAATACAAATTGGTCGATCCCTTTATGGTGGGAAGCCTAATGATCAGTAGTAAGAAGAACGATCAGAGTTTTATACGAAAGAGGAATAGCAGTTAAACCTGTTACTGAGTCCTCATGTTCCTTAAGTTAAACATGACAGCAATGAACTAACAAACATAACCCTAAAATGCACCAGTATCATTAAAAATATAAACAAGTTATTAATTAGTGAATCTAGTTTTCATCTACTTATGAGGCACTGCTGTGTTTCCCTCCAAGTCTCTGAGACCAGCTCCCCCAGGCCTCTGTGGCTTTGAATTTCTACTTCTCAAGACCGTCACTTTTTTCTAAAGGACAGGATATAAAGTGGGGTTTCAGTGGAGGCTGCAGCCCCCCGAGACCATCTCTGTGGCTTTTCCTTCTTTCCTAATCTTTTTTTTTTTTTCAATTAACCCTGGAAAGCCCATCTTGCTGCTTTCTCCCAATATATTTGGATTTTAAATTTGGCTCAAAATATTGCTCAAGATGCAGCTTTTTCAAGAGAATTCCACGACTAATCTTAGCCCAATTTATAATTTTGGCTTTATGTGCCCCTCTCAACTTTAAATATGTATAATATTTTCTCCCAATCTATATAATAAGCTCTTTAAGGTTATAAAATGTGTTTTTTTGCTTGGTATTCTCCTTTTAATCTCTAGAGTAGGTATAAATGGGCCTTACATGGTTTAAAAATGTGTGTTTTGTTTTTGTTTTTGTTTGCGGTACGCGGGCCTCTCACTGTTGTGGCCTCTCCCATTGCGGAGCACAGGCTCCAGACGCACAGGCTCAGCAGCCATGGCTCACGGGCCCAGCCGCTCTGCGGCATGGGGGATCTTCCCGGACCGGGTCATGAACCCGTGTTCCCTGCATCGGCAGGCGGACTCTCAACCACTGCGCCACCAGGGAAGCCCAAAATGTTTGTTTAATTGATGTTCACAAAAATGGAATGAAGACACCAGTAGAACAGCATTGCAAATTATTTTAGGAAGAGCTATTGAAATATCAATGAATAAGAAAAACTATTTTTAGAACTATAAGGAATCAGTGAAGTAGAATTCTAGCATTAAACGACATTATTGAAAATGGTGAAAGCACCAACAACACAATAAAAATAGCTGAAAGGTATAAAAACACTCACGAGACAGAAATACAAAACCCTCTTCTTAAACACACGAAGAGATACTCAACCTCACTTATAGTAAGAGAAATTCATATTAAACTGATAGGAAATTCTGACTGTGGCCAAGACAGTGTAAGAAGGACCAGATTTAATCTTACGCCTTAAAAAAGTAGAAAACTAGACAAAATATGTGAGACAATAATTTTCAGATATTGAACAACAAGCAGCTGGAGTCTGTGATCCTTGAGAAAAGTTAAACAAACAAACAAACAAACAAAAGTTAGACTTATAATTACTCTAGCTTACTGTGCCTGGAGAGTTTTCAGTGTAGAAAGAGGGAACCTAACAGAGCTAGGCTCTCTGCTTGAGAAGAGGAGAAAGATTGGGATTCAGGGAGACTAAAGGCTAGAAACTGTGGGGCAGATACTGCAAAGGAGATACTGGGAGAGAGTTCTGGAGATCTGCAGTGGGGTCCCTTGAGTATTTTACTCATCACTAATCTACATATGTATGAAAGGAAACCATGCTCAGTTACAAACCACTGGATGTCAGTTGGCAGACAAATTCCAGGATCTCACACAAGCCTGGGAATTTTTGCTTACACCAGCCGGAGTGGAAAGAGCAAATACTTGGACGTTAAGTAATCGTAAGTAGTAGAGCTAAATTGATCCTAGATTAAAATTTGATCCGAACATATCCTAACAAAGCTTAAAAGCAAACCTTGAAATAATGCAACTGATTTTAAATTACTTAATTGTGCATAAAAGTAAAATACAATATTATTTAAAGGAATATAAGAAATCCTGCAATAAACAACATAAAATCATCATGGCAAAAAAGAACTACCAGGCATGCAAAAATGCAGACAATATGATCCATAACCAGAAAAAAATTATTCAATACAAACACACAGAAATGATGGAACTAGCAGGCAAGGATGTTAAAACGGCTACTATAAATATGCTTCATATGTTTAAGAGAACAAAAACAGTATGAGAAGGGAAATAGAAGACAAAAAAAAAAAGGTATTTGTATAAAGTACATTTTATAGTTTTCAAATAAATGAAAATTCCATCTCCAAAATGGAAAATGTCTTGGATGAGGTTAATATCAATTAGTAACTGTAGAATAAAAGATCAATGAACTTGAAGACATTGCATTAGAAACTATCTGAAATGAAGCACACAGAGGAAAAAAAAGATTTAAAAAATCCTGGGTAGCAATAACTTATAGGACACTATTGTTGGTTTAATATACATTTATTTAGAGTCTCAAAAAAGGGATCGGAGGTAGAAAAAATATTAAAACAATATTGATCAAAAACTTTCCAAACTGATGAAAACTCAAACTCATATGTTTATAAAAGCTCAGTGAATCCAGCAGATTAAAACCAGGACAGAAAACCAGGCAAAAAGCACATCATAATCAAATTGTTGAAAACCACTGCCAAAGAAAACAATCTTAAAAGCAGACAGAGAATACAGACACATTATGCACAGAGGAACAAAGATAGGAATGATAGAAGCATTATTATCAGATGCTATGCAAGCCAGAAGACAGTAGAGAGACATCTTTAAAGTACTAAAAAGAAAAGAAATCTGTCAACATAGAATTCTTCAACCAGTCAAAATGAAAAGTAAAAAAATACATTTAGACATACAAAAGCTGAAGGAATTCATCATCAGCATATCTGTACTTCAAGAAATATTTTAAAAAAATCATCAGGGAAAAGGGAAACAATACCAGAGGGAAATGTGGATCTATGCAAAGAAATGATGAGCACTAGAAATGGGTGATATAACAGGCATATTTTTCTTACTTTTAAAATGTCTTTAAAAGCTAATTATCTGTTTAAAGCAAAAATATCAGCAATGTATTGTGGAGGTTAAAGCACAAGTAGTAGTAAAAAGCATGACAAAATGACACAAAGGACAGAAGATGAAACAGAAGTATAGATCTATAAATGGTATAATATTATTTATTTATTATATGAATTTTATTTATTTATTTTTTATACAGCAGGTTCTTATTAGTTATCTGTTTTATACATATTAGTGTATATATGTCAATCCCAATCTCCACCCCCCGCTACTTCCCCCCTTGGTGTCCATATGTTTGCTCTCTACATCTGTATCGCTATTTTGCCTTGTAAACTGGTTCATCGATATCATTTTTCTAGATTCCACATATATGTGTTAATATACAATATTTGTTTTTCTCCTTCTGACTTAGTTCACTCTGTATGACAGGCTCTAGGTCCATCCATGTGTCTGGAGATGACTCAATTCCATTCCTTTTTATGGCTGAGTAATATTCCATTGTATATATGTACCACATCTCCTTTATCCATTCATCTGTAGATGGGCATTTAGGTTGCTTCCATGACCTGACTATTGTAAATAGTGCTGCAATGAACACTGGGCTGCATGTGTCTTTTTGAATTATAGTTTTCTCTCTCTATATATACAGTTTTCTCAATCCCAGTAGTGGGATTGCTGGGTCATATGGTAATTCTATTTTTAGTTTTTTAAGAAACCTCCATATGGTTCTCCATAGTTGCTGTATCAATTTACATTCCTACCAACAGTGCGGGAGGGTTCCTTTTTCTCCACACCTTCTCCAGCATTTGTTGTTTGTAGATTTTCTGATGATACCCATTCTAACTGGTGTGAGGTGATAACTCATTGTAGTTTTGATTTACATTTCTCTAATAATTAGTGATGTTGAGCAGCTTTTCATGTGTTTCTTGGCCATCTGTATGTCTTCTTTGGAGAAATGTCTATTTAGGTCTTCTGCCCATTTTTTGATTGGATTCTTTGTTTATTTAATATTGAGCTGCATGAGCTATTTATATATTTTGGAGATTAATCCTTTGTCCGTTGATTTGTTTGCAAATATTTTCTCCCATCCTGAGGGTTATCTTTTCATCTTGTTTGTAGTATCCTTTGCTGTGCAGATGATTTTAAGTTTCATATGGTCCCATTTGCTTATTTTTGTTTTTATTTCCATTAGTCTAGGAGGTGGATCAAAAAAGATCTTGCTGTGATTTATGTCAAAGAGTGTTCTTGCTATGTTTTCCTCTAACATGGTCTGCTCTTATATTTAGGTCTTTAATTCATTTTGAGTTTATTTTTGAGTATGGTGTTAGGGAGTGTTCTAATTTCATTCTTTTACATGTAGCTCTCCAGTTTTCCCAGCACCACTTATTGAAGAGGCTGTCTTTTCTCCATTATATATCCTTGCCTCCTTTGTCATAGATTAGTTGACCATAGGTGTGTAGGTTTATCTCTGGGCTTTCTATCCTGTTCCATTTATCTATATTTCTGTTTTTGTTCCAGTACCATATTGTCTTGATTACTGTAGCTTTGTAGTATAGTCTGAAGTCAGGGCGTCTGATTCCTCCAGCTCTGTTTTTTTTCCCTCAAGAATGCTTTGGCTATTTGGGGTCTTTTGTGTCTCCATACAAATTTTAAGAGGATTTGTTCTAGTTCTGTAAAAAATGCCACTGGTAATTTGACAGGGATTGCAGTGAATCTGTAGATTGCTTTGGGTAATAGTTACTTTCACAATATTGATTCTTCCAATCCAAGGACATTGTATATCTCTCCATCTGTTTGTGTCATCTTTGATTTCTTCTTCAGTGTCTTATAATTTTCTGAGTACAGGTCTTTTACCTCCTTAGGTAGGTTTATTCCTAGGTATTTTATTCTTTTTGTTGCAGTGGTGAATGGGATTGTTTCCTTAATTTGTCTTTCAGATCTTTCAATGTTAGTGTATAGGAATACAAGAGATTTCTGTGCATTAATTTTGTATCCTGCTACTTTACCAAATTCATTGATTAGCTCTAGTAGTTTTCTGGTGGCATTTTTAGGATTCTCTATGTATAGTATTATGTCATCTGCAAAAGGTGACAGTTTTACTTCTTGCTTTCCAATTTGTATTCCTTTTATTTCCTTTTCTTCTCTGATTGCCATGGCTAGGACTTCCAAAACTATGTTGAATAATAGTGGCAAGAGTGGACATGCTTGTCTTTTTCCTGATCTTAGAGGAAATGCTTTCAGTTTTTCATCGTTGAGAATGATATTTGTTGTGTGTTTGTCATATATGGCCTTTATTATGTTGAGGTAGGTTGCTTCTATGCCCACTTTCTGGAGAGTTTTTTATCATAAATGGGTGTTGAATTTTGTCAAAAGATTTTTCTACATCTATTGAGATGATCATATGGTTTTTATTTTTCAATTTGTTAATATGGTGTATATATTGATTGATTTGCATGTATTGAAGAATCCTTGCATCCCTGGGATAAATCCCACTTGATCATGGTGTATGATCCTTTTAATGTGTTGTTGGATTCTGTTTGCTAGTATTTTGTTGAGGATTTTTTGCATCTATATTCATCAGTGATATTGGTCTGTAACTTTCTTTTTTTGTAGTATCTCTGTCTGTTTTTGGTATCAGGGTGATGGTGGCCTTGTAGAATGAGTTTGGGAGTGTTCCTTCCTCTGGAACTTTTTGGAAGAGTTTGAGAAGGATGGGTGTTAGTGCTTCTCTAAATGTTTCATAGAATTCACCTGTGAAGCCATCTGGTCCTGGGCTTTGTTTGTTGGAATATTTTTCATCACAGTTTCAATTTCATTCCTTGTGATTGGTCTGCTCATATTTTCTAATTCTTCCTGGTTCAGTCTTGAGAGGTTATACTTTTCTAAGAATTTTTCCATTTCTTCCAGGTTGTCCATTCTATTGGCATAGAGTTTCTTGTAGTAGTCTCTTATGATGCTTTGTATATCTGTGGTGTCTGTTGTAACTTCTCCTTTTTCATTTCTAATTTTATTGATTTGAGTGCTCTCCCTCTTTTTCTTGATGAGTCTGGCTAAAAGTTTATCAATTTTGTTTAGCTTCTCAAAGAACCAGCTTTTAATTTTATGATCTTTGCTACTGTTTTCTTTGTTTCTATTTAACTTATTTCTGCTCTGATCTCTAAGATTTCTTTCCTTCTACTAACTTTGGGTTTTTTTTTTGTTCTTCTTTCTCTAGCTCCTTTAGATGTAAGGTTAGATTGTTTATTTGAGATTTTTCTTGTTTCTTGAGGATTGTATTGCTGTAAGCTTCCCTCTTAGAACTGCTTTTGCTGCAGCCCAAACATTTTGGATCATCGTGTTTTCACTCTAATTTTTCTCTAGGTATTTTTGATTTCCTCTTTGATTTCTTCAGTGATCTCTTGGTTATTTAGTAATGTATTGTTCAGCCTCCATGTGTTTGTGTTTTTTACATTTTTTCCCTGTAATTGATTTCTAATCTCATTGTGTTGTGGTCAGAAAAGATGCTTCATATGATTTCAATTTTCTTAAATTTACCAAGTCTTGATTTGTGACCCAAGATGTGATCTATCCTGGAGAATGTTCTGTGTACATTTGAGAAGAAAGTGTAATCTGCTGTTTTTGGATGGAATGTCCTATAAATATCAACTAAATCTATCTGATCTATTGTGTCATTTAAAGCTTGTGTTTCCTTATTATTTTTCTGTCTGGATGATCTGTCCATTGGTTAAGTGAAGTGTTAAAGTCCCCCACTATTATTGTGTCACTGTTGATTCCCTCTTTTATACTGTTCGCAGTTGCCTTATGTATTGAGGTGCTTCTACGTTAGGTGCATATATATTTATAATTGTTATGTCTTCTTCTTCAATTGATCCCTGGATCATTATTTAGTGTACTTCCTTGTCTCTTGTAACATTCTTTATTTTAATGTCTATTTTATCTGATATGAATATTGCTACTCCAGCTTTCTTTTCATTTCCATTTGCATAGAATATCTTTTTCCATTCCCTCACTTTCAGTCTGTATGTGTCCCTAGCTCTGAAGTGGGTCTCTTGTAGACAGCATATATGTGGGTCTTGTTTTAGTATGCATTCAGTGAGCCTGTGTCTTTTGGATGGAGCTTTTAATCCATTCACATTTAAAGTAATTATTGATATGTATGTTCCTGTTACCATTTTCTTATTTGTTATGGGTTTGTTTTTGTAGGTCCTTGTCTTTTCTTGTGTTTCCCACTTAGAGAGTTTCCTTTAGCATTTGTTCTAGAGCTGGTTTGGTAGTGCTGAATTCTCTTAGTTTTTGCTTGTCTGTAAAGCTTTTGATTTCTCTATCGAATCTGAATGAGATCCTTGCCAGGTAGAGCAATCTTGGTTGTATGTTCTTCCATTTCATCATTTTTAATATATAATGTCACTCCCTTCTGGCTTGTAGAGTTTCTGCTGAGAAATCAGCTGTTAACCTTATGGAAGTTCCCTTGTATGTTATTTGTTATATGTTACATGTTTTATTTCCCTTGTTGCTTTCAATAATTTTTCTTTTTCTTTAGTTATTGTTAGTTTGATTACTATGTGTCTCAGTGTATTCCTCCTTGGGTTTATCCTGCCTGTGACTCTCTGTGCTCCTGGACTTGGGTGGCTATTTCCTTTCTCATGTTAGGGAAGTTTTTGACTCTAATCTCTTCAAATATTTTCTTGGGTCTTTTCTCTCTCTCTTCTCCTTTTGGGACCCCTGCAATGCGAATATTGTTGCATTTAATGTTGTCCCAGAGATCTCTTAGGCTGTGTTGATTTCTTTTCATTCTTTTTTCTTTATTCTGTTCCGCAGCAGTGAATTCCACCATTCTGTCTTCCAGGTCACTTATCTGTTCTTCTGCCTCAGTGATTCTGCTATTGATTCCTTCTATTTTATTTTTCATTTCAGTTATTGTATTGTTCATCTCTGTTTGTTTGTTCTTTAATTCTTCTAGGTGTTTTTTCTTTAATTCTTCTAGGTCTTTGTTAAATATTCCTTGCATCTTCTCGATCTTTGCCTCCATTCTTTTTCCAAGGTCCTGGATCATCTTCACTATCATTATTCTGAATTCTTATTCTGGAAGGTTGCCTATCTCCACTTCATTTAGTTGTTTTTCTGGGTTTTTATCTTGTTCCTTCATCTGGTACAAAGTCCTCTGCCTTTTCATTTTGTCTATATTTCTGTGAATGTGGTTTTCCTCCCAGAGGCTGCAGAATTGTAGTTCTTCTTGCTTCTACTGTCTTCTCTCTGGTGGATGAGGCTATCTAAGAGGCTTGTGCAAGCTTCCTGATGGGAGGGACTGGTGGTGGGTAGAGCTGGGTGTTGCTCTGGTGGGCAGAGCTCAGGAAAACTTTAGTCCACTTGTCTACTGATGGGTGGGGCTGGGTTCCCTCCCTGTTGGTTGTTTAGCCTGAGGCAACCCAGAGCTGGAGCTCTTTGGTGGGGCTAATTGCAGACTCTGGGGGGCTCCTTCCAAGGAGTATTTCCCAGAACTTCTGCTGTCAGTGTCTTTGTCCCTGCCATGAGCCACAGCTACCCCCTGCCTCTGCAGGAGACTGTCCAGCACTAGCAGGTAGGTCTGGTTCAGTCTCCTATGGGGTCACTGTTCCTTCCCCTGGGTCCCAATGCACACACTACTTTGTGTGTGCCCTCCAAGAGTGGAGTCTCTGTTTCATCCAGTCCTCTCGAAATCCTGCAATCAAATCCCGCTAGCCTTCAATGTGTGATTCTCTAGGAATTCCTCCTCCCATTGCCGGACCCCCAGGTTGGGAAGCCTGACATGAGGCTCAGAACCTTCACTCCAGTGGGTGGACTTCTATGGTATAAGTGTCCTCCAGTTTGTGAGTCACCCACCCAGCATTTATGGGATTTGATTTTATTGTGATTGTGCCCCTCCTACCGTCTCATTGTGTCCTTTGTCTTTGGATGTGGGGTATCTTTTTTGGTGAGTTACAGTGTCTTCCTGTCGATGATTATTCAGCAGTTAGTTGTGATTCTGGTGGGAGAAGGAGAGAGTGAGCAAGAGGGAGTGAGCACACGTCCTTCTACTCCACCATCTTGAACCAATCTCCTATAAATGGTATAATGTTATTTAAAAGCAGACTGTGATAAGTTAAAGATGTAAATTGCAAACCCTAAGGCAATCACTGAAATAATAAAACAAAGAGATATAGCTAGTAAGTCAATAGCGGAGATAAAATGGGGCCATAAAAAACAGTTAACCTAAAAGAAGATAGGAAATGGGCTGGTGGTGGGGAGAAAACAAAGAATGACTGGACCATAAAGAAACAAGTAGGAAAATAGTAGATTTAAACTCAACCATGTTGTTAATCACATCAAATGTAAGTAGTCTAAATGCCCCAATTAAAATACAGAGACTGTCAGGCAGGCTGAAAATGCAGGATCCAAAGGTATGCTGTTTATAAGAAAGCCATAAATTTAAAGACACAGATTAAAAGTAAAAAAAATGAAAAAGAATATACCTCACAAACACTTACTAAAAATCTTGGGTAGCTTTATTAATATCAAACAGTAGAATTTACAACAAGGAACAATAACAGGGAAAGAGGAATATTTCTTTAATGATAAACATGTCAGTTTATCAAGAGAACAAAACAATTCTAAATGTGCATGTACCTAATAACAGTGCTTCAAAAGATAAGAAGTGAAAACTGATAGAACTTAAAGGAGAAATAGATAAATTCACAATTACAGGTTCTCTCAGAACAGGAACAAGGCAGAAAATGTTAACTCCATTTTTCCCCAACGTGATACTGGAGATATTAGCTAGTACAATATGGCAAGGAAAATAAATAAAAGGCATAGAGATAAAAAAATTAAAATTCTGCAGATCTTCCTCAATTTATGACAGGGTTACATCCCAGTAAACCCATCATAAGTTGAAAATATCCTAAGTCAAAAATGCATTTAATACACCTCACCTATGAAACATCATAGATTAGCTTAGCTTACCTTAAGTGTGCTTAGAACACTTACATTAGCCCACAGTTGGGCAAAAACATCTAACACAAAGCCTATTTTATAATAGAGTGTTGAAGTACTCATGTAATTTATTGAACACAGGCATACCTCGGAGATATTGCTGGTTTGGTTCCAGACCACCATAATAAAGCATATATTGCAATAAAGTGAATCACATGAGTCTTTTTGTTTCCCAGTGCATATAAAATTTATGGTTACACTATACTATAGGCTATTAAGTGTGCAATAGCATTATGTCTAAAAAAACCAACGTATATACTTTAATAAAAAATACTTTATTGCTAAAAAATGTCAAAACAATTACAATAGTAACATCAAAGATCACTGATCTCAGATGACGTAACAAAATAATGAAAGTTTGAAGTATCATGAGAATTATCAAAATGTGACACCGAGACACAAAGTGAGCTAATGCTGTTGGAAAAAATGGAGCCAATAGACTTGTTCAATGCACGGTAGCCATGAGCCTTCAATTTGTAAAACAAAACAAAACAAAACAAAACAACAACAACGTCTGTGAAGCACGATAAAATGATGTACGCCTGTACTGTACTGAGTGAAAGACAGAATGGTAGTGTGGGTACAGAATGATTATAAATGTGTTGGGGTTTACTCTTGTGACTGCATGGCTGGCTGGGAGATGTGGCTCGCTGCCACTGCCCAGCGTCACAAGAGAGTATGGTACCACATACTGTTAACCCCAGAAAAGATCAAAATTTACAATTTCAAGTATGGTTTCTACTGAATGCTTATTACTTTTGCACCATAGTAAAGTTGAGAGATGAAAGTCGAACCATCATAAATCAGGGACTTGTATTTCCAGATAACAAGATCAACTATTTAGAAAATAAGTGAATTTAGCAAGACCTCACAATAAGATCAGTATTAAAAACTGAAATCTATTTCTATGCTATGTATTTCTATGCAATTCTATGCTAAACAATTGAAATTAAAAGTGCCATTAGAGTGTTAAAATATGAAATATTTAGGATTAAGTTTTGAAAAAATATTCAAGGTCTGTGCAAAAATCTGCAGAACACTGATGACAGAAAAGAAAAATCTAAATAAATGAAAAGAAAGTCCATCTTTATGGACTAGAAGACAATATGGATTAGAAAAATAATTTCAGCATGATCCCAGTAAAAATTCCAGCAGTACTTATGAAATTGACAAGGTGATTCTACAGTGTATGTAGAAATAAAAAATACCTAGAATAACCAACATGCTTTTGAAGAAGAGCAAAATTATAAAACTTACACAATCTGACTTCAAGACTTACTATATAAAGATAAAGTCATTAAGACAGTATAACATTGGTGTAAAGATAGACACATAGAGCAATGGAACAGAAGAGTGTCCAGAAATAAACTTTCATGTAATGGCATTTGATTTCTGACCAAAGTGTCAAGGTAATTCAGCAGGGGAAGTATAGTCTTTTCAACAAATGGTGCTAGACCAAATGGATATCTACATGTAAAAAGATGAAACAAAACCCTTACCTCACATCATACACAAGAATTAACTCAAAATGAATAATAGAAATATAAAAGCTAAGCTAATAAACTTTTAGAAAAAAGTATAGATGAAAACCTATGTGGCCTTGGTAAGCCAAGATTTGTTAGCACAAATCATAAAGTCATAGGTGGTCACATTGGACTTCGCTAAAATAAAAATTCAAACCTTTTGTTCTTCAAGAAACTCTGCTAAAAAAAATGAAAGGAAAGCCATAGCTTGGAAGAAAATATTTGTAACATATATCTCTAATAATAGACTTTAACTAGAATATATAAGAACATCATTTACACTCAATAATAGGAAAACAACATAATAAATACTGGGCAAAATATTTGAATAGACATTTCGCCAGAGAGGATACATGAATAGCAAGTAAGCACATGAAAAGATGCTCACCATCATTAGTCATGAAGAAAAAGCAAATTAAAATCTCAATTACCATTACATACCCACTAAAATAACTACAGTTAAGAACTGGCAATATTTTGTATTGGTAACAATATGGTGCAAATGGAATTTTCACACATTGTTGATGGGAATAAAAAATGGTATAGCAACAATTTGGCAGTTTCTTGTAATGTTATAAATACACATCATACAACTCAGCAATACCACTTCTAGTAACTTATCCAAAGAAATAAAGACATTTTCATACAAACACTTACATTCAAATATTCATGGTGGCTTTATTAATAATAGTTCCAAATTGGAAATAACCAATATGTCCATCAACTGGTAAGTGGATAAACGACTTTTAGTTTATCCTTACAATGAAATACTGCTCTGCAACAGAGAAGAATGAAAGATTGGTACACTCACATGCATGATGCCCAGAAGCATTTTGCTAAGGGAAAAAAATACAGAAAAAGAGTATATACTACATAAAGTTTATATGAAGTTCTATAAAAGACAAAACTACAGTAACTGAAAGCAAATTAGTTGTTAGGGGCTGGGGATGGGGGTAAGGTGTTGGCTGTCAAGGAGCATGAGGGAATTCTTTTGTGTGATAGAAATGCTCTGTATTTATTATATTTGTGGTTGTGGTTATAGGAACACATACATTTTCCAAAACTCATCAAATTGTACACTTAAAATGAATGTTATTATATGAATTACACCACAGTATAGGTGATTTTTAAAAAACTATCTGTAATCAATTTTTCACCTATTAAACTGGCAAAACCCCAAAAGTTTGATAATGTACTATATTGATAGGACTTTGGAGAAACAGGCACTGTTAGGCATCGTTTGTGTGGGTATTAAATAGTTTATTATAATTGGTAGTATCTGTCAAAATTGCAAATGTATGTAGCCTTAGATCCAGAACTTCTATTTTTTTAAAGTTAGCCCATTCATATACTTGCATATGTGCAAAAAGTTTATATAAAAGTATACATGCCACCTTGTGTAATAGTAAATAACTGGAAACAACCCAAATGTCTATCAGTGGTGAACTGCTTAAATAAATTATGGTACATCATATTTTGGAATGCCAGATAGTTGTTGAAAAGAATCTGGAAGACTTTTTGGACTTGAAGATACATTGGAAATTGAAAAGAACAAGGTGCTGAAAAATATGTTTTAAAAAAAATGAAGAAAAGTAGGTGGAAAGAAGAAGCCATATTGGCTTGCACATGCTTAAAAATTCTCAGAAAGAGTAAAAGAGAAGTTAATAAAATGGTGACCCATTGGGAAGAAAAAGGAACTGAAAATGTGGGACAGTATATACACTTTATACTTTTTGAGTTAGAATTCTAAAAATTAAATAATAGTTTAAAAAATAATAAAAATGAGATTTAGTAAAGCATATGTAATATAAATACATATATAGGAGAAAAAAAAAATCCCTAAAAAGAAAAAAATGTATCTAAGGGGAAAAGAATGAACATGGACTCCAAATAAGGATGTGGATGATGTTAATTATGATGCAGATTGATTAGAAAGATTTAAGAATTAATATTCTTAAATCTTTCAGACATGCATGAAAGATGAACAAATGATGTCTATAAAAGAAGTTATGAAAATCCCCAAAACACACTCATTAAAATGTATTAAAAATATTCAACTCAGCATACAACTTAGTAGCTATGGATGACATTATTAAGATAATTACCATCCTTATTCATGAAATAATTATAGAAAACCTTCTGTGGCTGTATCACTGTGACTACAGGAGATGTGAACCAGAGACATACTTCTTGTCTTTAGAAGGCTAGGAACTCTTGATGAGGACAAAGCCCAAACACATGAAAAATTAAATAAGTACAACAAAAATATGGCAGGAGCTGTCTGTATGATCAGGAAAGGCTTTAGCAAGGAGATGGGAATCAAGGTAGTGAGTAGGAATAAAATGGGAACGGGCACCCTTTCTAGGGTGAACTGTGTTGTTTGAGCAGTAGAAAGGAACAAGGGGAGAGAATGAGAGATGGCATAGATCAGACCAGAGGGAAAGACTTCGTAGGAGAAATGGGGAGATGTGAGGAAGATA
This sequence comes from Tursiops truncatus, assembly GCF_011762595.2. Taxonomy (NCBI): domain Eukaryota; kingdom Metazoa; phylum Chordata; class Mammalia; order Artiodactyla; family Delphinidae; genus Tursiops; species Tursiops truncatus. The sequence continues at coordinate 70,656,297 of NC_047040.1, read as the reverse complement.
AAGTAAGGGTGCAAGAGATGGAGACCTTGAACACTAGACTGTGACGCCCGAACTTCTTATAGGCAGGGTAAGCTCTGAGCCGGGATGAACTCTGCACAGGGAGTTTTTAAATAAGGCATATCTAGCTGTAGTGGATTGCAGCACTGGGATGTTGCAGGCAGAGACCAATTAGGAAACTGTTGTAATAAATTAGATGTGAAGTGATAACTAAGATTCTAGACAAGGGCATGGCTGTGGAATTGCAAAGGAAGGCGTGGATACAAAATAGATTACTTCACAAGAATCAGCACACATGGTGACTGATCAGAACTGTAGGAGAAAGGGAGGAAAGGGAAGAATCAAAGACTTCTCCTGGATATGAGATTGTCTCAGAGAGAGAATAATGGTGCCATTGAAATAAATAAGGACATTTGGAAGAGATACTGGTTTAGAGGAGGAAGAGGGGGAGTTGGATTTTTATTTTTTTAATTTTTATTTTATATTGGACTATAGTTGATTTACTGTGTTGTGTTAGTTTTGGGTGTACAGCAAAGTGATTCAGTTATACATATACATGTATCTATTCTTTTTCAAATTCTCTTCTCATTTAGGTTATTACAGAATATTGAGCAGAGTTCCCTGTGCTATATAGTAGGTCCTTGTTGGTTATCTATTTTAAATATAGTAGCGTGTATATGGATTTTTAAAATATTGTGTTGGAGTGCTACATTGGGTACCAAGTGAAAAGGTTCAGAGGTAATTAGGAAGGTAGATCAGACTTGGAAATTTTGATACGGAATTCATCGAAAGACAAAAGGATGAAGAAGGAAATTAAAAGTGGTTGAGGGGGAAGCTGTTGAAGGAGAGCAGTATGACCAAGGAGTGACTCTGATAATGCCTAACACAGCAGGGAGGCCAAAGGGAATAAGAACTGAAAAAAGTCCATTAGATACGGTGCTTAGCAGGTCAACGGTTCCGGTAAAGTGGACAGTTGAGGGTACAATTCTGGGATGGAGGGGGAAGAGGCTCTAATGCATTAGAGATGGGGTACTGACTACTTGCTTAAAAAGGTGTCAAAGAAAGCAGGGAGGAAAAATATAGCCAGAGTACTACAAAATGGCCATATATTTTGGGAACCTGAAGAGGCACTACACCTGAGTCCTAAAAGCAAGTACTAGATGCTTAATATACACAGTTGTATAAACAAAAAAGGTTGAATGGATATTGACATTTTAATCAGCGCATATATTTAAAAGAAAGCCAGTCTTCCAATAAAAGTGAAGAATAGGGCTTCCCTGGTGGCGCAGTGGTTGAGAGTCCGTCTGCCGATGCAGGGGACACAGGTTCATGCCCCGGTCTGGGAAGATCCCACATGCCGCGGAGTGGCTGGGCCCGTGAGCCATGGCCGCTGAGCCTGCGCATCCGGAGCCTGTGCTCCACAACGGGAGAGGCCACGGCAGTGAGAGGCCCGCGTACCGCAAAAAAAAAAAAAAAAAAAAAAAAAAAAAAAGTGAAGAATACTGTGTTCCTTGGCACTCTAGAATGGAGGTCCCAATCTAGAACCCCAGAGGCTGAATCTGGCTCACACAAATGTTTTTTCTAGAATGCCACAGTTCCTGTGCCTCTCTGTCACCCATAGCCAGGCTGAGCCATGCGGACACTTGCATTTGCAACTCCTGCTTTAATACTTTCCAATGCTAAACCATCCCAAAGAAAGAAAATCATTAAAATAAATACTCCAACAATTCAAAGCAAACTCATCCTGATTTTGTCAGAGTATACTATATTTTTTAACAAATTGGGTTTGGTAAATTTTATTTTTAGTTGTTGTTTTCTTCTGAATTATCTCGTGTGCTGAGCCTGCCCCTGGCCCTACCCCAGGACTCCCCCACCGCCCCCCTCGAAGAACTGATGAAGGTCTGAGCACTCTCACCCTTGCCTTTGCTATGCGCTCCTGGTTGCTTGAGTGTTCCTTTTATCCCGTTCTGTTTAATTACCACACAAACCCTCTGTTGAGCTTTTAATTCACAAGTTATCTTCATCTGAAGACTGGAAACCCTGGGCCCTTTCGGTATATATTAGACAGCTAAAATATGAAATTAAAGAAAACAGAGTTTTAGCCAACAGAAATAAGTGACTCATTTCCTTGTGAAAACTCACAAGGTTTACGTTACTCTGGCAAAGATATTCCAGAACAGAACAGCATCTCTCCCCTCCCCTTTTAGAGCTTTTCTGTGTTCCTGTTACAGTCTGTGTTCTGCGGTGAACCTAATCGGGAACCAAGTCACTTACTGATTCATGAGACAAGAAAACTGTGCTTTCATGCCCAAAGCTCATCCTATGTCCTTTTTTTTTTTTTTTTTTTTGCCGTACTCGGGCCTCTCACAGCTGCGGCCTCTCCCGTTGCGGAGCAATAGGCTCCGGACGCGCAGGCCCAGCGGCCGTGGCTCACAGGCGCAGCCGCTCCGCGGCACGTGGGATCCTCCCGGACCGGATCACGAACTCGCGTTCCCCGCATAGGCAGGCGGACCCTCAACCACTGCGCCACCAGGGAAGCCCCCACTATGTCCTTTTGACCGAAGGAAGAAAAGTTTACTTTGTACAAAGAGATGAGCTGTAGGGAGAGACAAAGAACTCTGGACTCAGTGCCGTCCTAAAGTATAAGTGTGGTCCTGCTGTGACTTTCAAAACAACACCAGTGGTTCCAGTATGTTAGAATTCTAAGTGCCTGTTTTTCTAAAGGCAGCTGATTACATCATAGTGTGTAGCAGCCTGTGTATTCCGCACGGGGAAATGAAGATTTAGACACTCGTTGCGCAAAGATGTTTCTTGGGACTCATATCATGGGTGGGAATTTCATGGTCCTTAGGGCCAAAATTTCAACCCACATCACCGCAGCTCTCCAAAGCAGAAATGTGTAGAGCAAAAACAGTCACACTAACCCTCGTTTCTTCTATTTTTTTTTAAACATCTTTATTGGAGTATAATTGCTTTACAATGTTGTATTAGTTTCTGCTGTATAACAAAATGAATCAGCTATACATATACATATATCCCATATCCCCTCCCTCTTGCATCTCCCTCCCACCCTCCCTATCCCACCCCTCTAGGTGGTCACAAAGCACCGAGCTGATCTCCCTGTGCTATGCGGCTGCTTCCCACTAGCTATCTCTTTTACATTTGGTAGTGTGGCTATGTCAAAGTTACTCCCTCACTTCGTCCCAGCTTACCCTTCCCCCTCCCTATGTCCTCAAGTCCATTCTCTACGTCTGCGTCTTTATTCCTGTCCTGCCACTAGGTCCATCAGAACCACTGTGTTTTGTTTTGTTTTTGTTTTTAGATTCCATATATATGTGTTAGCATACGGTATTTGTTTTTCTCTTTCTGACTTACTTCACTCTGTACGACAGACTCTAGGTCCATCCACCTCACTACAAATGACTCAATTTCGTTTCTTTTTATAGCTGAGTAATATTCCATTATATATATGTGCCACATCTTTATCCATTCACCTGTCGATGGACACTTAGGTTGCTTCCACATCGTGGCTATTGTAAATAGTGCTGCAATGAACATTGTGGTACATGACTCTTTTGGAATTATGGTTTTCTCAGGGTATATGCCCAGTAGTGGGATTGCTGGGTTGTATGGTAGTTCTATTTTTAGTTTTTTAAGGAACTTCCATACTGTTCTCCATAGTGGCTGTAACAATTTACATTCCCACCAACAGTGCAAGACGGTTCCCTTTTCTCCACACCCTCTCCAGCATTTATTGTTTGTAGAATTTTTGATGATGGCCATCTGACTTGTGTGAGGTGATACCTCATTGTAGTTTTGATTTGCATTTCACTAATGATTAGTGATGTTGAGCATCCTTTCATGTGTTTGTTGGTAATATGTATATCGTCTTTGGAGAAATGTCTATTTAGGTCTTCTGCCCATTTTTGGATTGGGTTGTTTGTTTTTTTTGTTATTGAGCTGCATTAGCTGCTTGTAAATCTTGGAGATGTATCCTTTGTCAGTTGCTTCATTTGCAAATATTTTCTCCCATTCTGAGGGTTGTCTTTTGGTCTTGTTTATGGTTTCCTTTGCTGTGCAAAAGCTTTGAAGTTTCATTAGGTCCCATTTGTTTATTTTTGTTTTTATTTTCATTTCTCTAGGAGGGGGGTCAAAAAGGATCTTGCTGTGTTTATGTCATAGAGTGTTCTGCCTATGTTTTCTTCTAAGAGTTTTATAGCCTCTGGCCTTACATTTAGGTCTTTAATCCATCTTGAGTTTATTTCTGTGTATGGTGTTAGGGAGTGTTCTAATTTCATTCTTTTACATGTACCTGTCCAGTTTTCCCAGCACCACTTATTGAAGAGGCTGTCTTTTCTCCACTGTACATTCCTGCCTCCTTTATCAAAGGTAAGGTGACCATATGTGCATGGGTTTATCTCTGGGCTTTCTATCCTGTCCCATTGATCTGTATATCTGTTTTTGTGCCAGTACCATACTAGGTTTTAAGCTCTCCAAGGTACTCGAAAAGAAGTGGAGAGGACATTCAGTAGGTTTTGCTGCTGATGTTACTTAAAAATTAGGGTCTGGATGAAGGAAGGGCTTCAGGATTTTAAGTTTAGAGACTTCTTGAGCAGCTTTATATTTTTATTGGAGGGGCAGTGAATTTTGTTTCTATTAGAATGTAACAGACTAAAAATTACTAGTGTTTCAGATTTTTAGTTTCTCTTTCATGCTAAAAACCTGTCTGCAAAAGAGATTTTCAGCTTTGCTCAGTCATTTTTTCCCCCTCAAAAGTGTCTTGCCAGTTCTCTTGGCTTTGGAGAGAGAATAGGAGAACAGGGAGAGAGAGAAAGAGAGAGAGAGAGAGAGATGGGAATAGAGGGAAGATGTGGAACAATTTAGTGTCAATTTGTATAATGAGAGGCTAAGAGAGGGAAGATAAGTTGAAAATAGTTTTTAAAAAAAGTCATATAGGCTGAAGGCATTTGGGGAGAAATTTGGGGGGTGTAGTATTGGGGGGGAGGATTGGAGGAGAAAGATTCTGGAATAATAGTTCATATATGTGATGGTGACAGAAAGGAAGGGAGAAAAAAAGAAAATTATAAGAAGAATTGCTGGGACTCATGCATCCTCATCATAGTTCAGGAAATATAAAAAAAGAACCTGATATATTTTGAAATGAAATTCAGTTTGCTTGCAAGGATTGTATATGTTTTAGCCACAGCGCTGCTCTGGGACATGAACCATGTGGGTCATGGTACTATAAACAATAAAAAAAGCATTATTATTTTAAAAATTGCTTGAGAAAACTAGAAGTTATTCCTAATAGAAAGGTAGTCTTAACTTGGGAGAATGTTGAGTAGAAATTCTTTTTTATTTTTTTCTTTCTGTGTGTGATACCCAAATATTAAGGCAGAAGGCAAAAGTCAACAACAACTTATTAGGTCAAAATATTCTCATTCTGTGTTGTCATCAGGAAGGTGGCTCTGATATGAGTGACCTTCCCTTCCATTGTAACAAATGAAAAGCATTGGGAACAATTTTAAGTTCTATTCAGTTATTTTTTAGACAAGTATTTTTTTTAATGAAACAATTTACTGATTTTTTTTTTTTACTGTGACTTTTCTCTTTTTTCCCCAAATATCATCTCTACTTCTAGGAATTAAAAAAAAAAAAAAAAGTAGTCCATCTGTTGGGTGTGTAGCTTGTGAAATTACAATTACAAATTCCCTATAGAAATACTGATAAAATATTTTCTTTTTTGAAATTAATAATCCAGAGTAGTTGCAGGATATTTTCAATTTGTTCAGCAATGTAAAACTATTTGCTGCACAGGATGAAGAAAGCATGTTTCACATTTTTGAAAATTGTAATTGTCTGCCATAAAAATTAGTGGATGACATCTAGGAACATAACTGTATGAGTCAAACAATTTGTATGTGTTTCAAACTTGAAATATAAAATATGAAAAAATTATAATTGACTACAAGAATTGAACTTTGATAGACACTGATAAACACTGACTAGAGCCTTGACCATTAGTCTTGAAAAAGATGTTACATGCCGCAATATACTGGCTATGAAATGCATTATTATTGTTAATGAACCAGCAAATAAGTGTCAGATTCCCTTTTTGCTTGGCCGTTTCTTGGCTTAAATATTATTAAATTTCATGATAATACTGCCAAATTTGATGAATAATTTTGCTTATGCAAATTTAGGAGAAAATTCTGGAGATTTTACTGTATAAATAAATATTGGCTATGTCTATATAATAAGAGAATGAATAAAACTGGGGGAAACTCTGGAATTATGGAGCCAAGAAAGGGCTATTCCCTGTTCCTCCCTCCCCGCAGCCCCTGGCATCCACCATTCTACTTTCTGTCTCTAATGAATTTTACTACTCTAGGTACCTCGTGTAAGTGAGATCACGCACTTTTCCTAACTGGCTTATTTTGCTTAGTATAATGTCCTCAAGGCTCATCCATGTATCATGTGAAATATTTCCTTCCTTTATGAGGTGGAATGGTATTCCATTGTATGTATAGACCACATTTTGTTTGTCCATTCATCCATCCGTGGACACTTGGGTTGCTTCCACTTTTTGGCTATTGTAAATAATGCTGCTATCAACATGGGTGTGCATATATTTCTTCGAGACTATGCTTCCAATTATTTTGGGTATATACCCAGAAATAGAATTGCTGGATCATATGGTAGTTCTATTTTTTATTTTTTGAGGAACCACCATACTGCACCATTTTACTACCATACTGGCAAAACACAAAGATTCTAATTTCTCTACATCCTCGCCAACACTTATTTTCTGTTTTATTTTTTTTTAATTGGCCATCCTAATCAGTGTGAGTATTCGATTAAATTTAACTAAATTCAAACATTAAAGTTATTAAATAGAGTTAAGCCTACTGTACATGTAGAAAGAGCCATAATTCAATTTTTGCTTAAATAGCTTATTCTTATTTTTAAAGTTTATTTTTAAAAGTGAGGTGTGCATTATGTAATAACATTTTAAAATAGAATTATTTCACACTTAGGGGTCCATTTATCTATTGCGGAGTAATAAAGCACCCCAAACTTAATGCCTTAAAATAACAATAGTAGCAAACAATAATTTAGCTCAGGAATCAATGATCTGTGCATAGCTCTGCTTTCAATGTCAGGTGCAGCCCTATTTTCTCCCTTCTCGCTTCCCTCTTCTTTCTTCCTTTTCCCTTTTTCTTTCTTTCTCTTGCTCCTCTTTTCCTCTCTTTCCTGTCTGTGTTTTATTTCCTCCTTTTATTTGTCTATTTCCTTTCTAGATCTTCCTAGCCCTTCTTTTTTCACCTTTGTGACCCCACCTCTCAGAGCTAAGTGCTGGGACTTTGTTAGACGCCAGTCTTTTGTGACAGCACCTGCTGCTGGGACTGATGTGGTTCTGCCCCGGCAATGACTTCACTGTCCTTCTTCCTCTCCGTCCTGTATCATTTCCCCACGTATCTAGGTTGGAATCTGAGCCTGCATATTGGTGCTACTGATACCCACACTCACAGTTTGAGGCTTTAAAACCAAGGTTTATTATATAGGAGCCAGTTTATTTCAAAGTGACCAAGAAATGTTTTGCCCTATTGACCTCCAAACATTCAGGAAGCAAATAACTTTTATTAGAATTGGTGATATTTGGAAAGAATATTTGGAAAGAGTGAGTCAAAGCTGTTTGTATCTTGTGAAAAACATTTTCTCCCCTGGTTTTCAGTTTATTTAATTCGAGTACCTTACCAGATGCTTTGGGTCGAGTTCCAAATGGTCTCTCCAAAACTAATATGACAGAATTAATTGACTCACTATTCACCTCCTTTTACTCCTATCCTGTTTCATGTTCTCCTTCAAGCCTCCTTTTTGGCTTGAAATATTTTGCTATCTTGTACCTAACAGTTTATTTCCTCTCCTCAACTGAAAGGTTACTTTAGTTCTTACTGGATTTATACAATCCAGATGGGTGATGCTAAGACGTAACTAAACAATACTCCACAATCAATTGCCTTTTATGTCATTATTGCTGCTGGCTCTTGTCTCTGGCAAAATTTTAAGGCCAAAATACTAACACGTACCTTTCTATACAAAAACGAACAAGTAAGACACAAGAAAGACATCATGACAAAAATTCTTCGATATTAATTAAATGAAGAGCAGAATGTGTACTGGTTTCAACTTTTTTCCGTTTAGATTTTAAACAGGACAGAAGCTCCTGGATACTGTATTTGTATATGGCCCAAAGCTCTCAGTACACATTGAATATACCAGATATAAGGCACTGAAAAGTAAAAATGGATCTAACTGTCAACTCCTAATCCCCAAAGGTATAATATGTTTTGGGAAGCTTTGAGAAGTTAAGCATGGAAGCCATGGGCCATTACAAAATATTTCAATTTTTCTGATGTGATCTGCCAGATGAATTCTAACTTTTGGTTATTCTTGAGAAGATATAAACATTTTTTGAAAATAACACTTATTTTTTACTTTCAATTTTCAGTGTAGAAAATTTGGAAGACCATAAAATAAAAGCATATTTAATAATTTCATAAACCAAAAATACCCTTTATTTCCATGAACATATGTTTTATTTCTTATCAAAAGTGGTATATTTTTCCCATGACAAAATCTTTTGCAGCAATATTTATAAAGATTTTACTGCAATATATAAAAATATTTCCTGTCACTAGCATAAGCATATGGTAACAAAATTTCCAACTATATAAGAGAGTTCAAAATGGAAAGTAAAATTTTCTTCTGGAAAATATGACACAAGACTGAGGATGTGTTCCAGAGGTTTCTCTTGGGAGGAAACTTTTCTCAGAAGCCCCCAGCAAACTTCCTCTTACTTCTCATTGGTCATATGTACATTCTTAAACCAATCCCTGTCCTCAGTGTCTTATTGGATCCTGAACAAGTCAAGAGATGTGGAATCACCGCGATTGACTAAAACTGGGAGAGAGGAAAATGGATGTGAGGGAAACAGCCTTAATGCCCACCGTGTACTCTTCTTCCTAGTCAGGGCTCCCCCCTTCCATCTCTGATGCCCATATGATAGGATTTCACTAATTCAACATAGCTTTCTTCATGTCCTCTCTCTGATTCAAGGCCTTCATGAAGAAGAGGTGGCAGTTAAGCTTGGCTTCTCATTGCTTTCCAAGCCCACTACTATTTTCTGACCTTTCCCAACAAGCCATAGCTTCTGTGTCTCCTCAGTTGGATTCTCAGCACCAAAGTAGTTGTCAAGAAACTCCCATTGTCTCCACAGTCTACCAAATGTTTTGCAGAACTAGCACCATCTTTACTGATGTCCCCAGCTATCCCTGGGATGTTGCCATGACAATCCTATTCCTCCTCTTCTATGCAGACTATAGTTTGCTAGCAAACAGAGGAGGTAAACATTTCAAATGTTGTTAGACATTTCCAATTGCCTCTAAAAGTTGGCACCAATTCACACTCCCATAAATAAGAAACAAGTGTCTGTTTCTCACCACATCCTTGCCAACATTGTGTACTATCAACTTTTTGATCATTGTACACTTTATAGGTTAAAAACCAGAAATATTAATTTTGTTAATCTCTTGGTCAGTTAGAATATATCTCCAAGCAATTCTTTTTGGTGAAGAGTCTGCGTGAAATATTTTCTGAGCCATTTTGTATCTAGGAAAATATCTATTGCCTACACACATGAATGACAAACTTGAAAGTTCAAGGTTTACAGTACAAGTGTATGATGTTTGTTGAAGAGAAGTGTGAAGCTAGGCTGATTTTTATCTTTGCATGTAACTTGATATAGTTTTGGTTGCTTGAAAATTGTGGGATTTTTTTCCCTTTGAATCTAGGTTTTTTCCCCCAGAATTTATTTAGGTGTAAATGTGTGTGTGTGTGTGTGTGTGTGTGTGTGTGTGTGTGTGAATATACCAGTTTCCCTCAAGAACAGTTTCTCATATTTTTGTTTTACTATTGCCACTGTCTTTTAGCTCTAGTTTCTTCTTCAGGAAATCCCAGTTTTCACAAATTTTATCTTGGCTCCTTATTCCCTGTGTCTACTTGTCTCTTTATAACTGGTCCACTTTTTCTTCATTAGGATAACACACACTGCATCTTGCACATCTTAAAATTTGTTAATAAAACACTAACATGTTTTGGTTATTTATTTACCCATTTAATTACCGAGGCATTTAAAAATTTTGTTCTTCAGAGTCATGCACTTACTAAGTTCAAAAATAAGTTGCTTTCAAAGGCATTCCTTTGTCCATAACTAAATTCAGGTTTTGGACCATATAATCAGATTTTACCCAAAGACTTTCTCTGAGACAGTCGCAGTTGCACACACAATTCCTATATAAACATATCCGTGTAAGGAATTAAAGGCCAAAATGGGTGACATGTGTTTAACTTTATACATCATACCAATTATGAACTTTATTTCAAGAAGATTAATTAAACATTAGATAGCTACACAATTTCTGCAAACGATCATTCCCTACTTCTTACATGCCATTGTCAACATTTATAAATAAAAGACTCCAGGTTTCATGAATCACTAGATTAGATAATTGGGGAGGAATTGGCTGGAGCATTTATGTGGGAACCATACGCAGCTGAACCTTAATGTATTGTATAGCGGGACAACAGAGAGACGTGTCTAAAGCAGGAGTTCTTCATCTTGGTTGCACTCTGGAACCATCTGGGGATGCATGGATGAGCCCAAACGCACTGACGTCTCCAGACACAGTGCCCACTTCAAGCGCATCAAGCAGTCCGGACACACTGACCACGCTAATGTCTACCAAAACGTGTGATGCATAGGCTCTTTGATCCAGCAGTTACAGTTCCATGAATTTGTCTTACAGAAATGCTTGCATGTATGCATAAAGATTCATTTTCAAGATGTTTATTCATCCAACAAATATTCCTGGAGCCCATATTCAGGGCCAGCACTGTTCTAAATACTGGGGACAGTAAACTGCCCAGGCTCAGCAAGATTCCAGCTGGTGGAAAAGGCCAGATGAGAAACCCACAGAGAGATAAACTGGAAAAGTAATAGATAGTTATAGATGCTCTGCGGAGAATTCAAATATGGTACCCAGTGAGCTTCTCTGGAACTTTTACTTCTCAACAAGACTAGGGGAGACACCATGTTAGGCTTCTCTCTGCCTTGACTTTCCATGTTATTTCCACTCTACTGTGGAAGCCCGTGACGTGGAGGAACCTCTGTGAGGTGTCGCCATCTAGAATTCCAGTAAGCAGTGGGACTATAACCTGGGAAGCAAGGCAATCTTTTCTGTTTCTGTATGCTCCCAACCTTATGCATGGTTTCTTTTTCGTTTTTAAAAATTTATTTTTGTTCTGATAAAATATATATAACTTAAAATTTACCATTTTAAAGTATACAATCCCGTGATAGTAAGTACATTCACGCTGTTGTGCAACCAATACCCCCATCCATCTCCAGAACTTTTTCATCTTCCCAACCTGAAACTCCATACTCCTTAAATACTAACTCTCCATCCCTCTCTTTCCCCTAGCAACAACCATTCTACTTCCTGTCTTTATAAATCGGAGTGTTCTAGTACCTCACAAATGTGGAATCTTCCAACATTCATCCTTTTGTGCCTGGCTTATTCACTTAGCATTATGTTCTCAAGATTAATCCATGTTGTCACCTGTCAGAATTTCCTCCCTTTGTAAGGCTAATAGGCTATATAGTATGTATAGACCATTTTTTGCTCATCCTTTTATCTTTCTATGGACGTTTGAATTGCTTCCATCTCTTGGTTGTTACTGTGTTTTGCTGTTATGAAAATGGAAGTACAAATATGTCTTTGAGATCCTGCTTTCAATTATTTTGCAAGTATACCCGGAAGTCAGGTTGCAAGTTTATATGGTAATTCTGTTTTCAATTTTTTGAGGAACTGTTTTCCATAGCAGCTATGCCATTTTACATTCCCACCAACAGTGAACAGGATTTCAATTGTCATTAACAATTATTTTCTCACTTTTATAGCAGTTCTAATAGGTATGACATGATATTTTGTTGTGCTGTGGTTATAATTTGTGTTTCTCTAATGATTAGCAAGGTTGAGCATCTTTTTATACGCTTATTGTTGACCTTTTTTTTTTTTTTTTTTTCCTGTACGCGGGCCTCTCACTGCTGTGGGCTCTCCCGCTGCGGAGCACCGGCTCCAGACGCGCAGGCTCAGCAGCCGTGGCTCACGTGCCCAGCCGCTCTGCGGCATGTGGAATCCTCCCGGACCGAGGCACGAACCGGTGTCCCCTGCATCAGCAGGCGGACTCTCAACCACTGCGCCACCAGAGAAGCCCAATTGTTGACCATTTTTATATCGTCTTTGGAGAAATATCCTTTGTCCATTTTTAAAACTTGGGTTATTTGGTTTTTTATTGTTGAGTTTTATGAGTTCTTTTTATATTGTGGATATTAACTAACCCTTATCAGATATATGATCTGCAAATATTTTCTCCCATTCTGTACATTGTCTTTTCACTCTGTGGATTGTGTCCTTTAATACATAATAAGTCTCCTGGTATTTTGATCTGTGAGAGGTATACTAGAGTCTTTGTTATGATAGAGTATTTACTAATTTCTCCTTATAGTTCTATCATATTTTGTGTTATATTGCTAAAGTTTTATTGTTTGCTGTGTGAAGTTTCTGGATTGACCATACGTTTTATTAATGAAAAATACAACTTTATTTCCCTATTCCTTTTTTTTTTTTTTTTGCGGTACGTGGGCCTCTCACTGTTGTGGCCTCTCCCGTTGTGGAGCACAGGCTCCGGACGCGCAGGCTCAGCGGCCATGGCTCACGGGCCCAGCTGCTCCGTGGCATGTGGGATCTTCCCAGACTGGGGCACGAACCCGCGTGCCCCGCATCGGCAGGCGGACTCTCAACCACTGCGCCACCAGGGAAGCCCGTCCCTATTCTTTAAAAATGTGTTTTTTCTAGAATTCCATTTCGTCTGGCATTGTTTGGTATTAACAATTCCACAGTTGCTTTTAAAATATAAGATCCTAGATTCAAAATATTTTCTTCAGACCTTTGATAAAACTCTTCACTGTTTTCTTACATTTGGCATTGCCAGTAAGAAATCTGCTACCAATCTGATTTTTTTTTTAATGATATATTTTGTTCTTCCTGAAAACTTTGAGAATTTTCTCTGCAGCTTAGAAATTTCACTATATTTCCAGGTGTTATATTTCTGTAATTCTTCTGCTTAGCTTTCAGTGATAGCTTAAGTCTGAGAAACCAAGTCTCTTTAAGCTAAAAGTTTATTTTATTTTAGTGGTTACTCGCTCCAGCCTGCTCTCCATTCTCTCCGTTCTCTTCCTGGATTTCCTATTAGATAGAGTCGGTCTTCAGAGTCCGTCACTTGCCTCTCACAAAGCTCTCATGTTTCCACAACTTTGTCCTTTTAAGCTGCACTGTGAGAGACCTTCTGGATTGACCTCCTAAATTAACAAATTATCCTTTAGCTGTGAATGTTCTCCTATTTAGATTAAATATTGTATTTTTAATATGATCAATGAAATATTTAATTTATGGGAATGTCCAGGTTTTTTTTTCTTTTTCACAGATGCATTGTCCTCTTAAAGCTCTCGGACACTAAATTTACTTATGTCAAATTCTCCTCTTTGCTCTATTAACTCCTCTTTCTTTGGAATAAGTTGTTAATGGAGTTTCGGCCCTCTCTTTTATGACATTTATTGGCTTCCCTAAAATAGTTAAGGGATTCTTGGTTGTCTACTTTTCTTTGCATCTGAAAATCCCTGTTTACAGCTCTGTGACTATTGGCTCTGCTTATTGTACGTTACCACTGATGATTGTGGGTTAAGGGCAGAAGCAGCTGACGTGAAAGTGCACTAGTAGCTTGTCGCCTTTGTAGGGGCTACCTATTTCCTCCTTGGGACAAGCACTTACCTTGGTTATCTGCCCTTTATGTTCCATGCCCACTTTTGTGGCTTTAGCCTGTTATATCCACTACTGTTACCTGATTTAGCAAGAGCAGGAGACAAAAGCGAGACTGATAGTCAAGTGGTACCAAATCCAACTCTCTTATCAATCACCCTGATGATCGTCCCATGTATTTTCTCACTCCCTGTGTCCAGTGAATCTAAATTCGGATCTCCCTCCCCTGCACAACTGCCGCCTCCACTGCAGCCTTCTCATGCATGTTTTTTAGATGATGGCTTCCTTCAGTTTTGTTTTTCTATAGATTTGATCTCATCTGCATGCCATAGTTCAAGTATAACTCAAATTTTCTGGTCTGCTGATGACCCTTGTATGAGTATTATTTTTTAAATATCTTGTCTGTCGTTTCCAGGAATCTGAAGCAGTGTATCAGTGAATATTCAGTCTCCACAAAGGAAAACTTTGTAGGAAATTGGATGCTTGAAACGTCATTGAAAGGTTCAGAAGACCAAAGGCCCAGGAAGGTCAAGGAAGGCATTCAGCTAGCCCTGAAGTTCCTCACCAGCCTTCAGGGAATCAGAAAGTTACTACCAAACCTGGGGTCAGAATAGAAGAAAACTGCCACTGAGTAGGTACAGGGTCTGGCAGGGCCAGAGCGTTAGGACTGGTGATTCTCTGGAGAAAGGCAGGGGACCACTGCAAACGTCACCTCTGCTAAGCTCAGGGCTCTTCCCTTCAGCCTTCTGAATCACTTACGATATATCTCATCAGGAGAAATTAAGTCCATCTAAATTCTGGAAGCAAGGGAGTTCTGGGAGAGACAGAGAGGGAGTGCAGATGAGTGTCCGCTGATAAAGAAAGGAACACCCAGAACTCACACAGAGGGAAGGAGTTCACAGGCTCAGTCCATGTTCCTGATTCTGCTTCTCCCTGCATAACTCTCAAGCTTCTAGTTGTTCATCCATGACCTATAGTTTAATATAACCGATCTTTTATATTAATATTTATGTTACTTCACTATAAACCCGGTATAGGTGGGAGCAGACTGGGCACTGAGCCCCACGCTTCAGACGTGATCCTAGACCCACATTTTTGAAGGTTTGTCTAGTGCCTAGCACTGCACATACTACCTAGTAGGTGTTTATTGAATACTTGTGACTAAATGAATAAAGTGGAAACAGCTGAAAAGGAAGAAAAATAGATTTTAATAGTAAAAAAGGAGTGCTAAATTAAGGAATGAGTAAAAATAAAAGAGATCTAAAATAAATATAAACATTTTAAAGTGCAGTTTTAGGTTTAAAACAAAATTGAGAAGGTACAGAGTTTACCGACTTACGCTTTGCCTCCATATGTGTATAGCTTCCTCTGTTATCCACATTAAAATCATACATCTTCTGTAATTATAGCTAAGAAAAGCACATATGCATTTTGGTCCAGTTATCTATTGCTGAGTAGCAAATATCTCAAAGCTTCAAAACAGCAATCATTTTAACATGCCCACAGATTCTTCTGGCCAGGAATTAGGCAGGGCCGAGCAGGGATGGCTTGTCTTTGCTCCACAGTGTCTGGGTTCTCACCTTGGAAAACTTGAATGACTAGGAGTGACTGGATCAGATGTGCCTGAAATTATCTGGAGTCTTCATTCAGATTCCTGGCACGTGGGCTGGAAGGACACAAAGGGTGTGCTCAGCCAGAATGATTAGCCACAGGTTCTATGCATGGTCTTAACATGTAGTTTGGGCTTGCTCCCACGTGGAGGGTAAGAGGAGCAACTTCTGAGGGAGCATCTGGAGGGTGAGAATTCCAAGAGAACCAGCTGTGCGCTGCATGACCTGTTGTGGTCCAGCTGTAGAAGTCGTGTAACATCACTTCTGCTTCGTTCTATTGACTATCAGTGAGTCACCAAGGCTGGCCCTGACTCAAGAGAGGGCAATGGGGTTCTACCCCTTGATAAGGAAGGGGCAAGGACACGTGCAGAAGAGCAGGTGGAATGGAAGATATTGTTGCTGTCACTTTCAAATAAGACCATTTGCCACACTTATGACCAGGGTTGGATAAGAACACAAGAAAGTGAAAACCATTTATCTGGAGAAATTGGAAAGTGTGTGCATATACCACTTAGAAATTTCTATTGTAAAATGTTTTTGCAAAAACATTTTTAGATGGTGAGTATGCCCCTTGGCGATGTGAGCAACTGGAGTCTGCACAGCAATGTTGGCTCTGCTTTCCAGTCTACTTATCACGTCTTCCTGATAGAAGTAGAAACAGTAGGACTTATTTCCTAAACTAAATTGAACTTAAGAAAACAGGCAAAGGAGAGCTGTGGTGTAAGGTACAGGAAGGATGTGGCTTATTTGTCCTCAGGGTTATTACTGTGACTTATTAGAAATGGTTTAAACTGTTGCTCAAAGGATTTAGATCCAAAGAAGGATCTCTGGTACAGTAAAGTTTGTTCAAGACTCCAATAAGTTTTCTGGAGGAAGATCGTGAAATCCCCTTTCTTTCAACTGTCTATCTCACTTGAAGGTTTGCAAAACTGTAATATACACAGAACGAACAGGATGAATGATAGCCCATTAGCAGTCAAGCAGATGTTCCACCTTGACCTTGGGAGGCCTAGCTCTCTTAGTGAGTGCTGCTGGACTAAATTTACTATTCCGGGAGAGGGAAGTGGAAGGGAGGTGTTTGAACTCTGAGGTAGATTGTTTCTCTCTGTGTTTTAAGTCTAGAATTTTCCCAAATCTTGCAATAAGGATGGTTGAGTTTTGTGGTGTCAGTAAAAGGATTCCCATTTCTTCTATTTAGAAAAGGATTGCCTAGATTTTAACCCAAATATTAGTTTATGAGTTGAAGTTTTCTTTTCCAAGTCTTAGTAATTTTTGGTGGATTTCTGCTGCTTAGTTATAGTAAAGCCAATGTAAATGTGAAATTAAATCCATAGAACTAAATAAATGTGCATGATGAATGGAACTTTGGTTCCTGTTGAGTAGCCTCACTTAGAGTATTACTGAGCTTGAAGAAACAGGGAATAGCCATCAATGAAAACTTTGTGCTCTGCAGAAACCAGCCTATGTAAATATTTTATTTAGCTGAGATAATAACAGATTCTTAGAATACCAAAATTTTTTTACTGTTGCTATCAAATGTGATTTGATCCATTAAATCTCAACTATAAATTTACTACCAGTGAAGTTGAGCAATTACTTACACACATCAAACACTAATTTTGCCTTTTAGAACAATACACAGAATCTAGTTAGGTGAGATCTATAGCCACCAGGGAAGTCCAAATGTAACTGTTTTTTAAAAATAAATCATAAGAAACCAAGAGAATTATATTTTGGAAAAAAGCACTATGATTTGAGAATTTCTGGAAGTATAACATTTAAGAAATGGACTGTCATTAAGATAGGCTACCCCTCCTCACTCTCCTTCATGCCCACCCAGATTTCTGCCCTCCATCTCTACTGGAGGAAAGAACAAAGGAAAGCAGTTTAATCCCCAAGAAGAGGGATTATAGTTAATTACAAGGCAGAAGAGCTCGTCCTTGAGAGTTGTTAAACAGCTATAGTGCTGCAGCTTGGGGATATCCTTGTCATATTTTAAAGTTGGATCAGTTCCCAGGTCCAGGCTGGGAAGACGGATGGCAAGCCTGTCACTCTGCTCCCCAAAGAACAATTTCAGTGCTGCAGGACTCGTCAGTCAATGTTGTCCTACCCAGCCTTGGTCCACAGAGACCCAGAAATCTTTGCCAAACCAAAATGACCAAATAAAAGGGTGGTGTTCCCCAGTGTAGAGACAGAATTGGCTTGTTTTCTGGATCCCCACCCGGTCTCAGGATTCTTGTACTGTTTTCCTGGAGATAGTGGGGCAGACATGGAACGTCAACAGCAATACTTATACGACGGCAGCCACAACCACAGCAAAGACTGCGAACCCACTTATGGAAATGGCATCACCTTGTTCGTGAGAAGCCATGTAAAATGACACCTTTACGTTTTATTCATACTTGGTTTGAAAATGATGTTCTCTTTTGATGATTCACTGGAAACTACTGAAGTCTTTCGCTTGAGGGCTAATATTGATACCTGTACTTCTTTTCGGGTAAGACTGGTCGTGTAACTCAACTAGTGTTTTTTTCAGTCAGTCTTTCACTTGGGTGGATAAAACAACACGAATGGGCTTGATGTAAATGAATAAACAGTGCTGATAGCTAACATATTTTGATTACTATGTGCCAGACATTGTGTTTATACTTTATCTCATTATATATTGATAGTCACCAGAAGTCTATGAAGTAGGCGCTCTTATTATCGTCCCATTTTACAGATGAGTACCCTGAAGCTTACAGAGATGAAGCAAATTGCTTGAAATCGCAAGCCAGTAAGTAGCATAATCAGAATTAGACACTAGCTCTGCCTGACTCCCAAGTGAACCTGGTAACTGTCTTCCTGTTCATTGGGTTATGAAGAATGACAACTGAATACAGTGTCATGCTGATGTGGCAAATTCAGAAATTGCTTGCTTCTAGTGATTGACAAAAGCAGTTAGCTCAAGACAATTCTTATCCACCCAAAACTCCAATTTAAGGCACACTGAAGTGATGCCAGGAGGCCAGGGACATTAATTTGACAAATGAGGAATGTACATTGTCACCCCTGGGCGAGGAAGTGTGGTTTCAGAATAGAGTTGCTTGTCTCTCTACTAGCTTGTAAATCTCAAGCTTTCTGTATTCTAATGTTGAAATAAAAGCCCAGTGGGCATTACAGATTTCAGACCTAGACTGGGGCAATGACTCAGGGCCAATTCAAATATTCTGCAAATTCAGCAAAGGATATACTATACTCTCAGGGTAGAAAATCCCCATTAAAATCTACAACTTGCAATAGAAATATTGTCTAAAAATTCATGTTCAGAAGGTAATCCTTAGCAAATATTGATTTCTCCTGATGTTAGTTATAATAAGAGCTAGCTTTTATTGAGCACTTACTATATGCCACATCCTTTTCTGAGCTTTGTTATGTATAGACTCACTATGTTCTCACATCGACCTTATATGTGAAAAACTATTATTATCATCGCTTCCAGCTGAGAAGATTTAGTCTTAGAGAGGTTAAAGAACTTGTCCAAGGTCACATGATAGGTAGAGGAGCCTATGTATTTGATTCAAAAGCCGGTGCTCATGGTGTCATTGTTCTTATGATTCTGCTGTATAAGGAGGACATGCAAGAAAAGAGAGAAAGCTAAATTCAGAAAAGGAAGAGAGTTGCTGCCTCTTCCTTTTTCTTTATTTATGGAGATAAATCCAAGGGCAGCCTTCAGGTTGATAGGAGTTAGTCATTCCTTGGTCATTAATTTTCTCTTAGTCTACTAGTGCCTTCCTAGCTCCTCTTTCTACCTCTGCAACTAATGCTCTACATTCCATATCCTCACCTATCCTCTCCCCAGCATTGTCATTTTCCTTTTCCCTTGTTTGCTCTCAAAACCTGACATACAAACCCCCAGCCCTGGCGAGTCCAGCTCTTGCTTCTCTTCCAACTAAGTCACACAGCCTCTCAGGACCGCTAGAGAAAACTCTCCCAGACAAGTGGTGGCCACTCTCCTCATGCTTGAGTAGTACTTCAGCTGAATAGTATGCACCCCAGGGCAGCTGTTTCTTTAATTCTCTTCCATCTCATCACTGTATCATTACCCCTTGCCCCATTATTCCACATCTGCCACTCAGTCCCAAGAGAAGACCTCCTATCTTCTTCACTAAGGAGCAGAGGCCACCAGGCAATCTCCTAAGCCTCCACCCTACAAATTTATCTCCATCTAAGCTCGACCTTTTTTTAATCTCATCCCTTACCTCACCCCTGTGTGGACCCATATTTCATGGGAACTTCCCATGGGAAATTTTATGGATGGCAGCCAAAATCTTGAGGATGAGTGAGATTGTCCCAGTGTACAGTGAGAATCTAAGGGGACTAAGATAGAAGCTGGCATTTATTAGATGGTCAAAGCAACAAAGATAGTGAAGGAGCGAGGGAGAGAATGTCAGAGAAAGAGGGATCTAGGAGGAGGTGGTGTTAGAGAAGCCAGTGTTAAGGCCTGCAGAAGGGTCCACTTAATAATTTAAAGTCAATCGGCTGATTTATTTATTTTTAATTAATTAATTAAAACTTCTGGCTGTGTTGGGTCTTCGTTGCTGCATGCGGACTTTCTCTAGTTGAGGCGAGCAGGGGCTACTCTTTGTTGAAGTGTGCAGGCTTCTTAGGGCTTCTCATTCGGTGGCTTCTTTTGTTTCAGAGCATGGGCTGTAGGTGCGTGATCTTCAGTAGTTGTGGCAGGAGGGCTCAATAGTTGTGGCGCACAGACTTAGTTGCTCCGTGGCATGTGGGATCTTCCCAGACCGGGGCTCAAACCCAGGTCCCCTGCATTGGCAGGAGGATTCTTAACCACTGCACCACCAGGGAAGTCCCAGTCAGTTGATTTCATGGTGAGAAGTTCAGCAAGTACATTTGCCCAAGAAGATTCAGTGAAAGGACAGGGATACAAGGTCACATTGCTGTGGGCTGAAAAATAAACGGTAGAAGATGTTATGAAAGTAGTGAACGTAGAACACTCTTTGTGTTTGGGGGAGTGTTCAGGCCTCTATCATACTTTCTTTGCCTAGTCTATGCTTGTCTTCTCTGCCTAACTCCTGTTCTGCATGATGTACCAGCTCCCATAGGGCAAGCACTAGACCATCTTCCAAGATGCTCGATGGTAAACAAAGGAGAAATAGGTGGAAGAGGCTAAAGATGAATGTGGGGCTGGAAAGAAGTTATTTTCATTTTTTAAGATGGTAAAGACTTGTGCATCACCAGTTAATCAGTAAGTACCTACAGAATGTTTTAGCTGAGCTCTGTGAAATGTAAGGCCCTGACCCTCATGGAGTGAAAGTCCACCAGGAGCAACAGACACTAAATATTAATTCTAAACAATTAAGCAATTATAATCAGATAAACCATGGCATATCAGGTGCTCTGAGACTATAAAACAAGGATTGCCTATGTGTTTAAGGAAGGATGCATAGGAGTTAGCCAAGTGGAAGGAAGAGTGGAATGAAGAGAGCATTCAAGCATAGTGTAAAGCCTATGCAAAGGCCCTGAGGTAGGAGGGTGCATATCTGGAACCAAATGGCAGTGCAGTGTGGCTGGAGCACAGAAAGAGAGAATAAAGAATGGTTGAGGTGAGGCTGGAGATGGGGATGGGAACCATGCTGGAACTGTGGCTCTTAGCTACAGGAAAGGAGCTTACAGAGAAGGTAAGGATGGAAATAAAGAAGGAAGGGGATAATTGCCATAGGAAGTTCCTGGAGAAATCAGAAAGAAATGGAATTCTGACTGTCTCTAGGCAATTCCACATGGGTTTTTCAGAGCTTTCTCCAACATATTAAAAGTGGAATTCATCTCTTCTCTTTCTGAAACCCATATTTTGAGATTTCCTCTCTACCCCACCCTTCCCTGCCAGCTCTTTACCTTGTATTCTCTTTCCTGGTAAATGAGATCAACCTGGACAAAGATGCCTGGTTTAGAAAGTCATGAACCTGGAGGTGGGATTACTCTAAACTCCTAGTAACACTCATCTACTTTATGTCATCCGGTCCTAAGTCCTGAGAAGTCTAAATCCTAACAGCTTTCAATTCTGTTCCCTCCTCTCCACCTGCAGACACTGTCCTACTTCAACCTCTCAGCTTCTCTTGGTTGAACCTTTGTAACAACCTCCCAACCCTTCTTGTCTCTAATCCATTAAGTGCACAGCTGGCATAGTAGCCTTTTTAATATTCACAGATACAGATGTGACTCCTTTCTATAAGAGAAAAAAATCTTTGCTACTTTCTCCATTATCTGTAGTGTAAAATCCAAACTCCTTAGCTTAGTGTAATGTCTTTTGGCATCTGGAGCACTTCTGTATCATCTCTTACTCTTACCTCATGCATATTTCAGAGCTACTTGCATCCTCTCCACATAGGCACGTCAGCCTGGAAATCCCCATCAGCCTGGAAATCCCCTCCACTTATGCCCATCAGCCTGGAAATCCACTTCTATGTGCTAATTCAAATCATCCTCCAGGTCAAGTGTCACTTCCTCCAGAATGTCTCCCTTGTTCTTCCCATCCCAGGCAGCTTATGGTCCCTCCTCATGCTCTCAGAGTGCCATGTGTGTGCACCCACTGTATCACTTATCAAACACTGCCACAATTGTGGGTTTGCTCCCTGATCTTTCTGTTTAACTGTACATCTTTTTTCTTTTTGCGGTACGCGGGCCTCTCACTGCTGTGGCCTCTCCCGTTGCGGAGCACAGGCTCCAGACGCGCAGGCTCAGTGGCCATGGCTCACGGGCCCAGCCGCTCCGCGGCATGTGGGATCTTCCCGGACCGGGGCACGAACCCGCGTCCCCTGCATCAGCAGGCGGACTCCCAACCACTGCGCCACCAGGGAAACCCTTAACTGTACATCTTGGGGCTAGGAACTGACTGAAACTTCTTAGTTGTCAAGTTTCCAGAACTCGGTACAGTGCCTGGCATAAGGCAGATACTCAACATGAATGATGAAATGGGTCCCTTTCTTTGACAGTTAAATAAGTATAGGAACTCTATATAAAATTTTGCTGGAGTGCCCCAAATTCTAGCAATAAAACAGTGTTTAGCTTTTGATTTAGAAGTCAGATAAGTCAGGAATTATACCTCATACACCTGAGTTGTAATTATATCATATCAGAAGCTATCTGAGAAACTTTTGCAGTAGCCTATTGTAATTTGATTTATCTGATTTGTTATTATGACCCTCCAGACCCAAAGAGACTTAAGGTGGCTTATAAAGGTAACAGAAAATTCTAGAAGATAATTGTGTTGGTCACTGCTGGTTGTGATTTTCCTATGCTTTCTAAATCAAACACTGATTTTGTTTATGTGGCAATGCGCCCAGCAAAACAAATTCATTTCCCAGTGTTCCTTCCAGGTAGGGTTGGTCATATGATAAAGTTCTGGCTAATGAAAATAAGCAGAAATGGTACCTGCCTTTTGACATTTGTGTTTCTTCTTCATTTTTGGAATGAGGATTCAGTTCCGGAGTAGAATAGCCATCTTGAGAGCACAAGACAATTGTGGGAAGGAAAATCTCCTTCTCTCCTGAACAAAAGATTTATTTTTATATGAGCAAAATAAGACTCTACTTGTTTAAGCATCTATTTAAGGAATTTCTCATGCTCACAGCCAAATCTAATTCCTAATTGGTAGAATAATAAATATTAAAAGTAGGTGAGACAAAGGGAAAACAATGTCAGGTACAGGAAATAGAACCAGGGATGTATTTAATACAAAAAGCCATACTATGAAGTGCTATATACTTTCTATGGGCAGACCCTACATTTCTTTCTAAGATGTCTAGAAGACAATAGAAAGAGGGAAATGTGGTCAGTTATCTATCCACAAGAGAAAAAGCAAAGTCATTCAGAAGAAGAAAATGAATTTTGATAGCAAGACAAGACAAATATTTCCTTCCAAGGCTTCTTATACAAGGGGCAATATGACATAATAAACAATGTCCTTCTTAGCTTCCTTACAGAGGCAAACATCCCTGGGTTGTTCTAATAACTGATGACCTCATCCAAAGCACAATGAAGCAAAACAGAGCATTTAGACAAATAATGGGTCACACATCTTTCGAGCAATCCTCCACAGACACCATTTCTTTAATTTTTTTAGATGAGCTACATTAAAAATCTGATGAAAACTGTAGGTCTTCCAACAGAAAATGCCCAGGTGCACCAAATTTTAACTACAATTTCAAGAAGTTGTGGACTTCCAAGGGTTTGGAAGTTCTAGGCTAAGAACCCAGCACCAATCTGGACTTTTAATATCTAATCTCCAATCTGGATTTTTTAGCAGCAAGGAGGACTTATTTTACAACATGTCTGTGTTGTCATATAAGAAGGGTAATTAACTGTCCTGGTTTGCCCGGGACAGAGGGGCTTTCTGAGATGCAGGTCTTTTAGTGATAAAACCATGACAGTCTCAGGCAACCTGCTATAGTTGGTCACACTATATATAAGAGAAGAACCATATGGCTTTACATTCAGCCAAGTTTCTGTGTGTGTGTGTGTGTGTGTGTGAGTTGTAGAGGTGGGCAGACTTCTATGAAAATTAAGGGTTTCACAAGGATACATGCTTGCATTCATAGTCACCTATGATACAGAGAACTCTCACGGGCAGAGCCAAGAGGCTTCATCAAAATCAATTTTGAATCTACCCTAATGCACAAATGGATAAATGTGTTTCCAAAATCCAGTCCTTTTTTTATAAAGCTACGATGATTTGTATCTGATACACATCGACAGTTTTTTATGTCCCCAGATATTGATAGTTGTAGCTTCTTGGTATATCTTCCAAAATAAATATTTTACAAAACGTTTTTCAAAGTAAGTAAATGGAGAGACTTGCTCTGTGGAAATAAGTAGCTATAAGCCAGTTACAAGTTGGGGAGAATTATAAAACTATATCTATATATATGTATATATATAGATAGATATAACTTTGGTTGTAGAATGGTTGATTTTAGCTTTTGGAATCAAAGAGGTCCATCTTTGTGGTAATATTTGCCTAGCAGAGCCAGACTTTATTGAAGCCACCACTAAACTCTCATAATAAAACCATATTACTAGGTGTAAAGCAATTGCTAATTTTATAATCTCTCTAGCAGGAAGGTTGTCTCTCAAAAGATGGCTAAGCACCAAAAACTGGTTATTAAATTCAAAAATGGATATTCTATTGGTAGGGAAGGCAAAATCTGTTAACTGCCCTGTCAAGAGAGATTTTCTACCATCCTTTTCTTACAGTAGGTTGTATTCTCATAAAATGCTGAAGAGGCATTAATAGTCAATGTTCTCAATTCAAGTAGTTTGGCCCATCCCCAAATTCAAAAGCTTGTAAAAGTCAGGAAGAACTGCAAACAATCATATATTATTTCTGATGATCTCTTCATAAAAAGATAAAGAGCCTCTCACTTGCAGGAGTTATAGTGGTTGCTGGGAGCGGCTAGTGGTGTTTGAATTTGGAAGAAGCAGCCAGAGAGCAGTCTGAAAGTCTTTCATGTAAGCATTTCTGGCAAGAGATCTCCCAAGAAATCTCCAAGACTCTCCAGATTTCTTGTGATTGCTTCTCTTATTCTAAAATGTACCTAATTTTGTGATTTTATATTCTTTTTTCTTAAAAGTGGCCTTCCAAATGGTATCAGCTTCAGGTCCCGCAGAACATGAAACTGCCCCTGTCTGAAGACAACCAGATCCTTATTTCCCTGAGATACTTACTGTTTGACAACAAGAGACTGGCATAATTGTTTTCCATAGAACAGTTAATAAATTAATTAGGGCCAAGGTCTAGCTTTCAGTAAACTGTCATATCTTTTGGTTCAACTCTAAAGAGCAAAGGTGCTGAAAGGCAGAGCACAGAATGCTGACGTGCCCGGCAAGTTACTCTGAGCACCAGAAATGGCTATGAAAATAAGATTTTTCGTGCCTTGGGAAAGTCTCAGTCCTTAACAGCTTAAGCTGGAGTAAAATAGGAACTATAGGCTTAATCTTTGTTGAGTAGGAGAGAAAACTGATAGAAGTGGAGCCGTAGGCATTATTTTGCATTATACAAATAGAACGTATCTTAGTGTGCTTGCCTAAAACAAAAGCACAATCCTATTATAAAAATTTATGTGCCTGTGTGTTTGTGTGTATCTCCAATCTCCCCTCTCATCCCCAGACAGAGGATGTGGGCTCTCGTATTATAAAAGATGAAAATCATTTAAGAGTCTTCTTGAGTTAGTCAAGTGTTTTACCTGAAGGGAAAATTAAGAGATTTCATATGTGACTGGCAATGCTTCCCTTTAACCACTGATGCTGTTATGTAAATAGATCTTAGGCAGAGAAAGTAGTCACTTAGTTTGGCACATATAATCCAATCCATTATATTCCCTAAATCAAAGTAAATGACTTCCTATAGAACTGATCAATCTGGGATTCAAATGTCAAAAGACCATTGGGATAAGAATAACAGCATTAAGAAAAATAATCATTGCATTTAGTCTTATGGAGAAAATATATCATTGATTTGGTGGAGCAGTGATTACAGGAAGATGAGATTTCCCTCAAAACCCCAAACAGCCATTGCATAGATAGAATACACTTTGGCTTTCAAAACTTTTCTAAGATTAGAGACGGCAGATGGAAAGAATTTGTAAACAAAGTTAGTCTTAGCACCAGTGACATACTGAAAAAACAACACATGTTTGCCAAATCCCAGGTTATACCCCAATAGTGTTTGAAAAAATGGCGGTTAAGCTTATTAATTAGTCAAGCACATTATCAACATGAATGCTGAGGTGCTTTGTCATTCATTCCTCATCTCATGCCTCTCCTTGTGTGTTTTCAGATTACTCATGTTTCCTTTCAAAGGAATAAACCACTGGACAAAGAAAAACGAGCACATATCACTTGGGACACCAGGTAAGGGTTGCAGAGTCAATAAATTTCAACATTTTAGGTGTCCACATGGAGAAAGGAAAATAGGAGGTGGGAAGGATTTTTTAAAAAACACTGTAAGCTGAATATGAAGAGCTTGGTGACTTTGGGAGTTAACTGCTTAGTTCTTCCAACTGAAAATTGTGTTTCTGTCTCTATGAATTTCTGTTATATGATAAAACTTTGGATTTGTGAATAGTTTTATTTTCTTTTTAAATTAAAGAATGTCTTTAATTGTCTTACCTAGCTAACTGTTTGTGAGGAGGTCTCCATTTCCCTTTGGTTAAGGAATACCTGAATTGGCCTTAATATAACAACTGGGGCTTCCCTGGTGGCACAGAGGTTAGGAATCCGCCTGCCAATGCAGGGGACACAGGTTCGAGCCCTGGTATGGGAAGATCCCACATGCCGCAGAGCAACTAAGCCCGTGTGCCACAACTACTGAGCCTGTGATCTAGAGCTCGGGTGCCACAACTACTGAGCCCACGTGCCACAACTACTGAAGGCTGCGTGCCTAGAGCCCGTGCTCCGCAACTAGAGAAGCCACTGCAATGAGAAGCCCACACACCGCAACGAAGAGTAGTCCCCGCTCACCGCAAGCAGAGAAAGCCCATGCACAGCAACAAAGACCCAACGCAGCCAAAAACAAAAATAAATAATAAATAAATTTATTAAAAAATAACAACTAATCGTGAGCCAAAGTTGAAACAACCTTATTAACACAAAGCAAATCTCTTCTATGTGTCTCTGTTTTACAAAGGCATGTTCTGAAATATGATAAGAAAAGCTATCCTTGAAGTATTTCTAGACAAATTAAAAGCAGGAAATACCAGGGATTTCATGTGCTGAACTCTCATGAGATTTACTGCCCAATTTAGCAGTTTCAGCGTGAGCCTGGGATACGCCTCTGTACATTTTGATGCGAATTCCAAGTGGACTGAACTTGCAAAGCTTTAGAATTTCATCCATCACTTAGCATTTCTTTGATTTGGGGTTACATGTCACCATTAATCATAAAAATACAAGATCCCTTGAAGTATGGCTACTTGGGCTCCTCTGTGGAATTAATCGGCTAAATGAATAAACCAATAAACAAATCAAGTTAATCTGGGAGTATAATCATCCAGATTTTAGTCTAAGAATTATTTAAAATGTTATATTTTCAAGTTATTTTCAGAATGATTTAAGTATAGCATTCTCTGAGGAGTCTGAGGTGACTTTCTGGAATGCCTTTCTCTGCCTCAGTGAGGAAATTTAGTAGCAAATGTGAAACCTGAAGCCACATACGAGCTCCCTTGGGTGTGCTGCCCTCAATATAACTATCACCACACAATTAATGCCCCTTTGACATCCCAGTCCCCACATTGTTAAGACAGTGAAGCACGCAATTATATGAAATTTTAAAGTGTGTGTGAAACACGTGGCTAATGGTCCAAATGGAATACGAGTTATTTTTATTTAGAAACAAAGAAGTTTGTATAATTCTCTTGAAGTTTTTCCTTAGTTCCTCATTAGCTACATCTGAGATTCTAGGATTCAAGCTCATGAAATGAGCACCAACCTGTGATAAAAGTTTTAATGTATCAAAGTTAAAGGAGAAGTAAGATAATTACTGATATTTTTTTCATAGAAATAAATTTACTCATTTAAAGAACTTGTTCTGGGATTATGTCCTTTATACTTTTTTTGGCATTAACAAAAAGTTCCTTTCCTTTATGAAACGCTGGTATTTGTAAATGTAAGTTTGAGAAAAACTGACTCAATTAGACAAAATAAAGACTTGGTCATCTTAAAATGTCTTTGGAATTTACTGGTCTGTAAAATTCAAAAGTTTAGAAATCATCACCCTGTGAAATGACGATTTTCTTATTATGGCACCTAAGACCCTTCCTAGATTGGCTGTTGTTTATTTTGCAACTTCATTTTCACCACTCTAAACACAGGGATTCTGGAATAGAGACATGCTTAATGGGTTGTATCACACACTTCTACACTGTGAAATTCTTTCCATTCCTTGTCCTTCTTCTGGAAAACTCCTAATTATACCTCAAAACTCAGGGAGAAAAAGGTACTTCCTCTGTGCAGCCTTCCCTGACAACCGCATCTGGTCTCCCCAGGAAGAAACTGGGCACTCCTAGTTTTTCATTCCCACTTCTTCCAGGTATGACCCTGGTCACATTGCATCATAATGGCATGTTTGCTTGACTATGTGCTCCATATAGAGTGAGATGCTTAGGATAGGGATTTTTCTTTTGTGGTTTATTTCTTTAACCCCTGCATCTAAGCCAATGGTTGACACATAATAGGTGCACAATAAAAGTATGACTGGATTTTAAATGGATGAATCATTAAATTATGTCTTGCAATTGTCTTCCTTTCATTCACCTATTTAGTCATTTATAAAGAAATACTTAAGTGCCTATTATAAAATACCTTTATGAGGTACCCTAATAGTTTCCTAGTGTAAAATACAACCTTTATTTGTAATTTGCTCATAATCCAATTGGGAAAAACAAAAGAAATCCACATAGAAAATGTTATATAAATCCACATAGAAAATGTTATATAACCAATACACAAAGTGATCAAAGACAAGGGCAGCATGTTATGTGTGAATCAATGGAGCCTAAGGTTAGTATTTCCTACTGTTACTAAGAGACTTTGTTACAGTTTACATTGGCCAGAGGTTTCAAGGAGGATGTGGGAATTGGTAGGAATGTTATGAGCCCTCTGTGCTACGCATCCAGGGCCACACAAAGCCAGAACTCCTGTTCTCTCTGCCAAAGCTGTTCCCTCCATCCATTCCATGACCCTTTGACTCATCTGCCTGAGGTACCTCATTTATAGCCTCGCCTCATTCCTCATACTTGACACCCAGGACTGCTTCTCTGTCTCGTATCCTTCAGTTTTTCTTCCTCAACTGTAATTGATACTTGCTGGTTGATTTTGCAGCCTTTCATAAAGGCTTAGGGTAAATAACCCACTGGTATTTTCCAGTCTATCCTTTTATTTTATTGACAGGAAATCTGAGACCTGGGGTGGCCACGACTCACCTGAGACCCTCCAGCTATCAGTCAGGTTCTACCTCCAGGTTCTTCCCACCCTCTTACTTCATATACACATGGAGCATTCTTAAGATGTTCAAAATAAGATATGGCTCTCTCTGAATTGAGTTTTGTTGCTTCCATGAAAACTTGATCACTGACATATTCATTTGAGGGCAAAGGAGCTATAACTTATTGAAGCAAAAGTGTATTAGATTTTTTTCACATGGATTCTACTTGATTTTGAGTTGACACTTTTGTTTTTATTAAAAATGTTAAATGTTACGTAGAAATAAAAATAAAAGGAGGTTAAGAGAAAACTGAATGATGAAAGTTGCATTGTGAAGTGGCTACCTGAGTTCCACGTTGTACATTGTGTGAGAACCACTGGCCTTTTCTGGATCTCAGTTGGCTTATAGGTAAATTTAGGGGAAGGAAGAGATAATTTATTTCTATACACTCACCCCTAATATAAAAGTGTACATTTACACACACTCACACCCACACTCATATTCAGAATTTAAGACCCTGATTTCCCGTTATCCAAACTCACTTGTGGGGTATCTTTCAGACTAGTTTCCCTAACTATGTAGAAAATAAACACTAAAATACATTTCATTCCTCCTAATTAGGCTATGAAAAATGGCATTCAAATATTAATAATTTGCAGAATTAAACACCATAGAATGTTAGCAATTATTTGCAAGGAAATAACTATTTTCATTCTTAATTGCAATTAAGTAGAAAAAAGTCAAAGGTCATTTTCATCTTTGTTCAAGTTGTTAAGTTTATTTTTTTTATTATTATTCTTTTGCGATATGTGACCTCTCACTGTTGTGGCCCCTCCCGTTGCAGAGCACAGGCTCCGGACGCACAGGCCCAGCGGCTATGGCTCACGGGCCCAGCCGCTCCGCGGCATGTGGGATCTTCCCAGACGGGGGCACGAACCCGTGTCCCCTGCATCGGCAGGCGAACTCTCAATCACTGTGCCACCGGGGAAGCCCTACTTTATTTTTCTAAATCAACTTTCAAGCAGCATTTAAATATGATTTTGTTTAATTTAAATCAATTTGTACTCTATTTGTATTTACTGAGATGTGACAAAAGTCTCAGCTTTCCAAGGTTCTGTTTTTGGATGAAATCTTAGTTGTTTAATGAACTTAAATATTTATATTTAGTTAAAGCTCTGCTATCATTTATAACCAGATGAGACAGCCATGGGAAGATAAATTGATAATTTATTCCTCTTGCATTAGGGAAACAATTCTTGTATTTACAATATGCTTAGCATAGCAATTCCCTGCCTAACCTCCTAATATTTGTATATGTTTTATGGTGGAGTGTGACTTTCAAATTAAAAATGATTTGTTGCAAGAATATTGACTAGGAAATGCATTCTGAGAAGAGATAGCAGAGAAGATGTAATGAGATTGTTCACTACCCTTAGCCCTGGGCTATTCAATAATTTTTGTTCTCTAAAGCTAAGAGGAAGAAAGGGAGCCTCAGACTGAGTGGCAGATGTTAAGTCAGGAAATGGGAACTCCGCCTTCCCCAGAGTTTCAAGTCATCTCTCTGACCTTTGTGGCCTTGTTGAAAGGCTTTCTCTGAATTGAATGACAACATGGAGGCTGTGGGTAATATTGCAAATCAGGGAATGCGGGTGTGACGGGGGAAGCCGTGACCCTTGCCCTGCGTGGTAGTTCAGACCAAGGTTAGGGGCGAGGTGTGAAGGACTTTGCAGTGCTGGGTGGTCTGGCAGTGTCTGAGGTCCTCCCACCAGGAGGACCCAAGAGGCTTATTCAGTGTGCTCCCACCCTGGTTCCTTCTCCACACCTCTGTGTCCATCCTCCAAGTCTTCCTGCAGTATATCTACAAGTTGGGTACCATTTGACCCCGATGTTTAGGTATGTAAACACAGACGACACAGAATGTGTCAGAAACCCTCCCCTCCCTCCCACTTCAGGGCATCCACACAGCGGTGTGGCTCAGAAAAGACCCAAGGTCCTGTAGAAAAAGGGCACCAATTGGTATAGGAGTAAGTGACAGGAAAAATGGTTCTGAGAACAGTCTTCCCTCCCACCAGATTTATGGGGATACAATTGGCATATAACATTGTGTAAGTTTAAGGTGTACAATGTGAGAATTTGATACACATATATATTGCAAAATGATTACCACAATAAAGTTAGTTGACACACCCATCACCTCACATATTTACCTTTTTTTGTAGTGAGAACTTGGCGACTTGCAAGTATACAATATTGTTAGCTATAGTCACCATGCTGCCCATTAGATCCCCAGAATTTACTTATTTTACAACTGAAAGTTTGTTTTGTACCCTTTGATCACCTTTGCCCATTCCTCCCACCCCCAAATCCATAACCACCAATCACATGAAAGGATGCTCAACATCACTAATCATTAGAGAAATGCAAATCAAAGCTATATTGGCCACACTGGTCAGAATGGTCGCCATCAAATAATCTACAAACAGGGCTTCCCTGGTGGCACAGTGGTTGAGGGTCCGCCCGCCGATGCAGGGGACACAGTTTCGTGCCCCAGTCCAGGAAGATCCCACATGCTGCAGAGTGGCTGGGCCCGTGAGCCATGGCCGCTGAGCCTGCGCATCTGGAGCCTGTGTTCCGTAACAGGTGAAGCCACAACAGTGAGAGGCCTGTGTACTGCAAAAAAAAAAAAAAAAAATCTACAAACAGTAAATGCTGGAGAGGGTGTGGAGAAAAGGGAACCCTCTTGCACTGTTCGTGGGAATGTAAATTGATACAGCCGCTATGGAGAACAGTATGGAGGTTCCTTAAAAAACTAAAAATAGAACTACCATATGATCCAGCAATCCCACTACTAGGCATATACCCTGAGAAAACCATAATTCAGAAAGAGTCATGTACCACAATGTTCATTGCAGCTCTATTTACAATAGCCAGGACATGGAAGCAATCTAAGTGTCCATCGACAGATGAATGGATAAAGAAGATGTGGCACATATATACAATGGAATATTACTCAGCCATAAAAAGAAACAAAATTGAGTTATTTGTAGTGAGGTGGATGGACCTAGAGTCTGTCATACAGAGTGAAGTAAGTCAGAAAGAGAAAAACGAATACCGTATGCTAACACATGTATATGGAATCTAAAAAAAAAAAAAAAAATGGTTCTAAAGAACCTAGGGGCAGGACAGGAATAAAGATGCAGACATAGAAAATGGACTTGAGGGCACGGGGAGGGGAAAGGGTAAGCTGGGACAAAGTGAGAGAGTGACATGGACATATATACACTACCAAAGGTAAAATAGATAGCTAGTGGGAAGCAGCTGCATAGCACAGGGAGATCAGCTCGGTGCTTTGTGACCACCTAGAGGGCTGGGATAGGGAGGGTGGGAGGGAGATTCGAGAGGGAGGAGATATGGGGATATAGGTATACGTATAGCTGATTCTCTTTGTTATACAGCAGAAACTAACACACCCTTGTAAAGCAATTATACTCCAATAAAGATGTTAAAAAAGAAAAAAGAAAAAAGAAATACTTTAGATCTCAGAACATGGCACCATGATTTTATTTGAAGAGTTTGGGCAGGGCCAACCTACTGGGAGGTTTCCCGAGGTATAGTCTATCATTTTACTTTGATAGGGTTCTACTGATTTTGAAGAGAAGGTGAAGTACATTCCCTCCTCAAGGGGATGGGATTTACTCTAGGAAGACTCCTTTGGTAACTGACTGGCATACCTTTATTAAAATGTTCGTCATATTTGTCTTTTTGTTTATTCTTCTGTCACTAGGGAAATAATAACTAGCATCATTCCTCTGTGTGCCTTTGTGTGTGTGTGTGTGTGTGTGTGTGTGTGTGTGTGTGTGTGTGTCTAGGAGAGGCACTAATGGACTGGGAAAAGAAGGGATTAAAAACCTAGGAAATGGAAGTACCAAGGCATTGGCCATGATGAGACCCTGGAATGAAGGCACTCCTGATTTTGAGAGTACAATGCCTTGTGATGACAAGTTTCGGGGTGTGGCAAAGACAATGGGAAGCAGAGTGAAGTAGAGATAAAAATCATCAAGAGGGGCTTCCCTGGTGGCTCAGTGGTTGAGTGTCTGCCTGCCGATGCAGGGGACACGGGTTCGTGCCCCGTTCCGGGAGGATCCCACGTGCCGCGGAGCGGCTGGGCCCGTGAGCCGTGGCCGCTGGGCCTGCGCGTCCGGAGCCTGTGCTCTGCAGCGGGAGAGGCCATGGCAGTGGGAGGCCCGCACACCGCAAAAAAAAAAAAAAAAAAAAAAAAATCATCAAGAATCAGCAGGAAGAAAAACTTCCAGTCAAGGTATTGAGGTTTGTCCATATAGAGTTATGAAAAAAATAAAGGCAAAAATTCAAACAATATAGAAAGGTGTAAAATGCAAGTAGAAAATTTCCATCCCAAATCCCCACCCCTTTCTTACACTTGAGGTGTTCATTATGAAAAATATACTCCTTTGGGTGGTGTTGGAAGTCAGTACAGTGCTTAACCCTTGCAAGGGGCTGGGTGCTGCAGTGCTGGTGGTATTATGTTTCTTGACCTAGCAGTTGGTTATATAGTTGTATTGAGTTTGTGAAACTTTATCAAACTTTACACGAATTTTTTTTTGCCTATATTACACTTAAAGTTTAAAAGTTGACTTACTTAAGCTGTATTTGTTTTTAAATATTTCTAACTTACAATAAGATATTAAGAATAATGCAACAAACACCCACATAGTCACCACCCTTTTATAAAAATTATTTATTTATTTAATTAATTTATTATTATTTTTGGCTGCGTTGGGTCTTAGTTGTGGCATGAGAGATCTTTCATTGAGGCGCGGGCTCTTTGTTGTGGCGCAGGGCTTCTCTCTAGTTGTGATGTGCGGATATTCTCTCTCTAGTTGTGGCATGCGGGCTCCAGAGCACGTGTGCTCTGTAGTTTTGTGCCACGTGGGCTCTGTAGTTGAGGCACATGAGCTCAGTAGTTGTGGTGCTCAGGCTTAGTTGCCCTGTGTCATGTGGGATCTTAGTTCCCCGACCAGGGATCGAACCTGCGTCCCCTGAACTGTAAGGCGGATTCTTTACCACTGGACCACCAGGGAAGTCCCTCACCACCCTTCTCCAGGTAACTACTATCCTCTTTTTGTCATTTTTCTTTCCCATAGATTTATACTTTTACCAAATATATATGTACCAGCTTCCTCCTACTATCTGAAAGTAGAGCCGTTCCTATGAAACCTTTCACAAGCAGAAATGGTGTAAAGTGAAGAAGAAATTACCTTAGGACATCTTGCTAATGGATGCACAAAATAAATCAAGGTAAAGTACAGATGCTCACACAGTTTAAAGCTCTGGTGGTCTGACGCTGAGATGCTGAGCGTAGTCCCGGGGAAGGAGCTTGGCCGAGCCACTCTCGCTGCTTGGGATGCGCTGATGCCTCTACAATGGCTCCCTGTAAAACAAACGCTGAATGCTATTTTCACTTTTTGCCTTTTTCCTAAAAGCAAAAATCCTCTTTGGATTTCTTTTGGTTAGTAAATACAGGTACTAATGTAGGTCTTTTGTAAAAGCAAATTGTTAGAAAGCGAACTTTTGAAAGTCAGGGGATACCTGTGTTTCTAAGCAACGTATATACTGTTTTGAGCGCACCGTGGTTTCATTCTGTATGTGTCTCTGCAATTCGTCTTATTTTTTTTAATTGAGGTGAAATTCACATGACGTACAATTAACCATTTTAATGGTACAATGCAGTGATATTTAGTATATTCGCAATGTTGCGCAACCACCAGCTACTTCTAATTTCAAAACTGTCATCACCCCATAAAACACCCCATACTTGTTAAGGAATCACTCCTCACTTCCAGCTCCTCTTAACCCCTGGTAAACTCTAATCTACTTTCTGTCTCTATGGATTTGTCTATTCTGAATATATCAATAAAAGGGATCGTATTATACGTGACCTTTGTTGTCTGTCTTCTTTTACTTAGCATAAAGTTTTCAAGGTTCATCCAAGTTGTCGCGTGTTTCAGTACCTCGTTCATTTTTTATTAAAGCCATCCTAGTGGGTATGAAATGATATCTCATTCTGGTTTTAATTTGTATTTCCTTAATGACCAATTATGTTGAACATCTTTTCATGTGCTTGTTGGGCCATTTGTATATCTTTGGAGAAATGTCTATTCAAGTCTTTTGCCCAATTTTAATTGGGTTATGTTTCTTTTTATTATTGAGTTGTAAGAGTTCTTTATATATCCTGGATACTAGACCCTTATCAGATATATGATTTGCAGTCATTTTCTCCTGCTCTATGAGTCGTCATTTCACTTTATTAATAGTGTCCTTTCATGTACAAAAGCTTTTAATTTTGATGAAGTACAATTTGTCATTTTTTTCTTTTGTTTCTTGTGCTTTCAGTGTCATATCTAAGAAGACTTGCCTAACTTAGTTATGAAGATTTACTCACATATTTTTCTTAAGAATCTTACAGTTTTAGCTTTTACATCTAAGTATATGGCCCATTTTGAATTAATTTTTGTGTATGGTGTGAGAAAGAGATTCAACTTCATTCTTTTGTATGTGGCTACCCAGTTGTCCCAGCACCATTTGTTGAAGATTGAATTGTCTTGGCACCCTTGTTGAAAACCAACCATCCTTGTGTCAGTGCTGCACAGTCTTGATTACTATAGCTTTGCATTAAAATTTGAAATTGGGAAATCTGGGTTCTCCAACTTTGTTGGTCCTTCTCTAGATTGTTTTGGCTATTCCAGGTGCCTTGAGTTTCCATATGATTTTAAGATTGGCCTGTCAATATCTGCAAAATCCCAGCTGGAATTTTGATACAAATCACATTTAATCTATAGATCTATTTGGGAAGTATTGCCATCTTAGCAATATTAATCTTTCTATAAACTTGGGGTGTCTTTCTATTAATTTAGGTCTTCTCTAACTTTTCCCAGCAACGTTTTGTAGTTTTGAGTATAAGTTTCACATTTCTTTGTTAAATTTATTCCTAAGTATTTTATTCTTTTTGATG
The DNA here is from genome assembly GCF_011762595.2 of Tursiops truncatus. Lineage (NCBI taxonomy): Eukaryota > Metazoa > Chordata > Mammalia > Artiodactyla > Delphinidae > Tursiops > Tursiops truncatus. The sequence goes on along the minus strand of NC_047040.1, from coordinate 70,619,742 downwards.
CCCTTATAAATACAGTTTTTTTCTAATTTCATTTTTGGATTTTTCATTGCTAGTGCATGGAAATACAATTATTTTTTGTATGTTGATACTTGTGTTCTGCAACTTTGACGAATATGCTTAAATAGCTTTTTAGTGGATTCATTTGACTTTCTTTGTACAAATCATGTCATCTGCAAAGATATATAGTTTTATTTCTTCCTTTCAAAGCTCGATTATTTTGTTTCATTTCCTTGCCTAATTGCCCTGGCCCTACCTCCTGTTTAAAGCTGAGTAGAAGTGGTAAAAGTAAATACCCTTGGCTTGCTCTTGATTTTAGGGGAAATTTCATTGATTTATGCTCTCATATTTATTATATTCTCCTTTGTGCCTGGTTTAGGTTTCATTTGCTCTTCCTTCTAGTTTAAGTTGGAAGCTTAGATTAATTATTTTAGCTATTTTTGCTTTCTAATATATGCATTTAATGCTACAAATTTCCCTCTAAGCACTGCTTAGCTGCATCCCACAAATTTTGATATTTGTATTTTAACTTGGTTCAAAATATTTTAAAATTTCCCTTGAGGTTTCTCTTTGACCCCCTCTTTTATTTAGAAGCTTTCTCTTTTAAAAAATAATTTATTTATTTATTTATTTATTTTTGGCTGTGTTGGGTCTTGCTGCGCGTGGGCTTTCTCTAGTTGTGGTGAGCAGGGGCTACTCTTCATTGCGGTCTGCGGGGTTCTCATTGTGGTGGCTTCTCTTGTTGCAGAGCATGGGCTCTAGGTGTGTGGGCTTCTGTAGTTGTGGCACGGCGGCTCAGTAGTTGTGTCTCACAGGTTTAGTATCTCCACAGCATGTGGGATCTTCCCGGACCAGGGCTTGAACCCATGTCCGCTGCATTGGCAGGTGGATTCTTAACCACTGCACCAAGAAGGAAGTCCCTAGAAGCTTTTTCTTTAATTTCCAAATAGTTGGGAATTTTCCAGATATCTTCCTAGTACAGTTTTGTTTAATTTTATTGGGGCCTAAGAATGTCCTTTGTTTGATTTCTAATTTGTTAAATGTGTCAAAGTTTTGTTATTGCCCAGAATATGGTGCACCCTAGAGAATAACTCATGTGCACTTGAGAAGAATGTGTAATCTGCTGTTGTCAGGTGAAATGTTCTAGAAATATCAATTACATCAAGTTGCTTGATTGCGCTGTTTGGGTCATGTTTATTCTTACTGATCTTCTATCTACTTGTTCTATGAATTCTCAAGAAAGGAGTGTTGACATCTCCAACTATAATTGTGGATTTGTCTGTTTCTCCTTTCAGATATATCAGGCTTTTGCTTCATGTATCATAAAAGTCTATTTTTGGGCGAATACACATTTAAGATTTTTATGTCTTCTGGGAGAATTGGTTCCTTTGTCATTGTGTAGAACTCACCTTTATCCCTAATAATCTTTCTTGTTCTGAAATTTACTTTGACTGAAATTATTATAGCTATTCTAGTTTTTTTAGTTTAGTGTTTACATGGTATATCTTTCTCCATTCTTTTACTTTTAACCTAAGTCTTTATATTTAAAATGGGCTTATTATGAACAGTATATAATCTATATGTCTTCCGTGTATCTATATGACTGTATGTACCATCAATATATCTATAGCTTTCTGTGTATATAAATCAATACAATTGATTAATTTTCTTGACATTTTCCCTAATGAGGTCAAGGTGTTTTTCTTCTTGAAATATATGCAATCAATGGACTGTAACAGAGCATTTTTATAAACAGTTTCCTTGGATTTTCTCAGAGTCACAATATTTATTTTCTAAAGACTTCAGGTGCACTTAATATTGAACATCATGGGTTGGCACTTGATTATGTGGCTAAGGGGCCCGAGGAGTCTAGGAGGATAGAACTACTAAACAGAGGAATCCTGAATTTCAGGAAACTTTTCTTAAATCCAGGAGGATTTACTTCAGCATGTGTAGGGAATATGCCCTAACATAGTAATGATTTGGACTGAATAAAAGCATAGAATAAAAGTTTAGATAAGATCAAGTTCAACACTTCTTCGATTCACAGATGAGAAGCCTGAGAACAAGAGCTACGTGGCTAAGTTTCCATACCTCAGATCCTATTTTCCTTGTGATTTTGGAAGAATAGAGTGAGTTACATTATTATATTGTTTCTGTGATTGTTTTATCACTAAGATCCATCCCAGCAGCTACTTAGATCGATGCCTGTGTGTGGCCATAAGCAGGAGAGAGAAATTGCTTTCTGTGTTAGGGGTTGAGGGGGTGGGGATGTGCTATAATAGATAAGATGTCCCAACCTTGAGGTATGCTCCGTGTCTAATCTCTTTTTCAGCTATTTCTCAACGTTCTTGCATTGCTTTTCATATCTTACAACTTTTAAACTTGAATTAAATTTTCCAGTTTGTATTTGCCAATTCCTATTTAGATTGCTTTTTTTGAAAGTAGCCTTCTTTTTGTTTCTGGGTCCTTTATCTTCCAGCTAGGAAAAGTTACTGGTATAAATGACTACTACATGGCAATACACATTTCAGACTTACCTTCTCTGGGCAAATTTATAAACAAGAGCCTGAGAATTTCAGAGTCAGTTTGATTTGGTTACAAAAAATCCAAAACTAAAAAAAGGATCAGAATTGTGCAAAGCTCAAGTGTCTCCCTAAATATATTTTACAGTTCAAAACAAGAGCTCTTCCTTAGATATTTTAAACTTCTTATTCTAATCATTCATGATACCAGCAAATAAAAAGGGTCTTTAATTTAGAGAAAACAATCACCAAATATTTGCAGCATTTTTCTTTTCAAATGTTTGAATTGTTGGTTTTATTTCAGGGCGGTTCTTAATTTATTCAAGCAGACTTCTCAGCCTGTGCTGTTACAGGGGCTTCTCACAGTATAAGTAGAGTGACAGTGTCAGTACGTCTTTCCATTATTGCAGAAACTCTGTTTTTTGAAAGTGCCTTTAGTAGGATTCTGGGAATTCAGTGTAGATTAGCAATGGGGCTCCAACGATTTAGAATTCTTTTCTCTTAATGAAAGGAGTCTGAACCCTTGAACTCTGTCAGGGACTTAGGCATGTTCCCTGGGCCTGATTTTCATCCTCAGAAAATGGAGGTCAGACACATGTCAAGAATAAAGGAAAAGCAGATTAGAGTACTTAAAGACTTTGTACATGTCCAGATGACGTTAATGTATTGACCATAGTGTCTGGAACCTGCTAGGCACTTGGTGAGTGAGTGAATGAACAAATGAATGAGTGAGTAAATAATGAGTAGAAATGACAGCAAATACTCAGGGAAGCAACTAATCATACACATGGTAGAATGTCTTACTTTCCATGTGTTAGCCTGGGCTGAATGGAAATTATAAAAAATGTAGCATTTCCCAGAGGTGTTCCTTTTCCAAGGGATGAGGGCAGTATAATTTGGTAATGTATCTTCATAAGGAAATGGTTATTGGAAATGCTAATTTAGGATGATAAGGGTTTCATCATTTCTTATAGAAATTGGCTTTGATTTTGACCACCTTACCTCATGATAGTACTTGTGCACCTCATAGCCGATTTGTTCCCTCATTGATACAGTTTGATAAACGTGTGAAAGAACATAAGGGGGGTTAGTAATGTCTGCGTTCTATCCCTGTAATTACAACGGTACTTGGTTATGAGCACAGGTATGCAAGACATAAAAGTTTCTTCATTGTCTCTTTCTTACTCAACTTCTAGTTCTGAACATCCTTTCTATTAGTTTGGCAGAAAGGGGAAAAAAAACCCTCTAAATCTTTGTTGGAATCCACCACACACACACACACACACACACACACACACACACACACACACACACATAACTAGTTCCTGGAATTGTTCCAAGTTTCTGGGAATTGACAGAGCACTTGGGCGGTGGGGAGGGTGCAATGTATATTATTCCAGTCATTGTGCCCACAGGATACTGCTGAGATGTCTCTCATCCTTGTTTGTATGGCTTCATCAGGTCCAGACAGCATCCTGGCTCAAGCTTGGGGCACAGAAATTTTTTGGTAAAGTTGCCTAAAGTCCCATTTTGCCAAATGTGCACCCAGCTCCCTTTCCTCTTTGGGGTCTTCCTCTGTGGGGTTTTGCTGCTAGCCTGGTGACCTTCATGGGATGTACTTTTCTCCCTCATCCCAACCTCCTCTGCACTATCTATCCTTCACTCCTCCTGCCACTCCCCCACCCCCAGGCAGAACTGTCTAGCAGAGGGGAGATCCTTTCTTCCAAGGCACTTAATCTGTGGCTTTTAGTGAAATACGTGTGAGAAAGACTTACAAGGACTTTAATGTTCTGCTCTGCCACTTATCACCCTTCGGCCAACTCCCTGCTTGAAAGAGACCACGGGAAAGAGAAGCTGACAAGGAAGGAAAAGAAAACCCAAACAAAAAACCTTTTAATCCATAAATAAATATCTCAAAGTAACAACACAATCAGACCGAGGCACAATGGGGAGCTAATGTTATTATTTTCTATGTTCCAAGACTTCTGCTTGATTCCTTCAGACGTATTACCTCATTTCATCATTACAACAAGACTGCGAGTGGATGTGCTAATTCCATTTTTACAATCAGGAAACTGAGAGTTAGAGAGATTAAATATCCTGTTCAATATTAAATTTGAAGTCAGGGAGTTAAAATTCTAAATTCTGTACTTTCCTCTATTTACTTTGTTCCACTTCACAACCCTACACATGTAATGGTCAGTGAAAGAAAATTAACAAATGAGAAATATGGAAAGATAGCTATTTAGAATTATATTAGACCAGCTAAAAGCTATATGGGGACACATGGGCTGAGAATTAGGGTCTGAAACTTATGGTCCAGTTAACATGGACCTCACTCCTTGCAGAACAAATAGTACAAAGTTGCTCAGCCCAAATATCCCTCAACTGGGGAACTGAAAAACAGACTGTGGTGCATTACAATGGAATATTACTCAGTCATAAAAAGGAACGAACTACTGATACACTCAACGACATGGATGGATCTCAAATGCCCGATGATAAGTGAAGAAAGACAAATGCAAAAAGCTGCAGAGTGTGTGATTCCCTGTGTATGACCCTCTGGAAAAGGCAAAATTATAAGGATTTTTTCATATTTTGATTGAGGTGGTGGTTATGTGACTGTATATGTTTGTCAAAAATTGCAGAAATGTACAGTAAAGGGGTGAATAATACTGTATGTAAATTATACTTTAATTTTTTAAATAGGAGAAAAATACTCAGTTGTTTAAGTATTTTACTAACCTTATTAGAAATGTCCTGTCTTATGATTTTTAGGTAAAATTTGAAAAACAGAATAGATTCAGTCTCTTAATAACCAACTTCCTCTTAATATTATATATAACCTACAGGAGACTTAGGGTACCCCAAAGACCATCTTTCCTTAACTAAATAACCGTAGTGAAATTTAGATGCTTCTTGCAACCAATGATAAGAGAAAATTGCCAGGTGCCTGCAGATCAGTAAGTTTTGATGTAGTTGTTATTATTTGCAAATGTATAAAATGTACAAAATTAGTCATTGAGTAATTAACAATTAAACTTAAATTTATTGATTATTGTTTCAAACGCTCATAAAATGACTACACTTGGCTGCCTGTTATTTTTACACAAAAGATTGGCAACTACCAGGCAATCCAATTTAAGGCAGAAGAAATTGCTAAATCCTGCATAAACAAGATGTTTCAAAGCTGGGAGAGTGTGGGGGTCATCATTTGATGTTTTTGGGGAATCATTACTCAAGTCCTAAATATCTACCTTTGATAAGACAATATAAGCCTTTGACTCTCCCTTGCTGCCTGGGAGAAGTCTCTTGATCCCATTGGTTTCTAGTCTTTGTGGTGGCAATTGGGTCATGGGTGAGAGGAAGACAGCCAGTTTGGCTAATTCACACTGGGAAAAGCAGAGGGTTTCTTAAGGAAAAGAGAAAGAGACCCAGAAAGCAGGAGAGGAGAGAAGAAAGAGGAGGACAGCCAAAACATAGATGGAGAAAGAATATTTGAATATATTTTTCTATGTGATATGAATAAAATCCTCTTCTGGCATTTTTAAAAGATTGTGCTAAAGGTTTAAATTGCTTTTCCATTATTTCTGGACATGACAATTGCTTTTCCTCCTGAAGGTGACACCATGCCAGGATGGGCTGTGAAGAGGCTCAACTCTTACGAGTAACATATCTGTCAAAACTTCAGGCTGACTTTCAAGAAAAGCTGTTTAACTTCCAGTGATGTGTAATTCAATGAAGGAAAAATATAAAGCTATTAGTTTAACCAAATAGGAAATTCAGAAGAAAGTCTACTATTTTCCATATCTCTCAGAATTATACTGTCAATCTTCAAGAGCTAAAGAAACCAAAATAATGAGCACTGGTGATGCAAAACATCTTGTCACCATGGTGCCAGTCATGTCTGTTAAGGGCCGAGCGTGAATCCAAAGACTCTTTAGGCTACGTGTATGAACACATCTTTGACTCAAACTTTGGTCATTATACTGAAGCAGAAAGTTAGTCTATAATTATCTGGGTGTATAAATGCTTTTTCAGTTACTAAAAGTATATACTTACACAATTAATGTGGGGGCCTTCTTCCTCCTGAAAAGCTACTATTAAATCTATGATGCATCATACAACTTATGGTATCTTAGAATCGGGTTCTAGACACTCCAAAAATAATTTTCTAGTTACCATATTTTTCTTCCAAGAGACTCACGGAAAATATTTGACTAGTGTATTTCTTTGGTATACCCCTCTTTTCTAATATTGTTCTCATGACCTCCAAACATCCTGAACTATTACATGCTTTACTGGATGTTGGGGGGCGGGGGGCGGGGAAGGAGGCAGTGGAGAGGCAGCAAAGGAGCTGATAGTGGAGAAGGAGATGTAGAAGGAAGAGAAAGGGCAAAAACTGTTGGCAGGTGTGCCCTGCTTTTTCCAGAGCATGGCCCTGGACACCTGCTTTCAAGCACTACGCGTGTAAGAGGCAGGAGGGTTGACGATACAGTGACAGTGCTGGCTGGTGGAGCAGCTCTTTTTGTCCATACCCACAGGGTTTGGCAGGCCTTGCTGCCTGCAGTTTGGGGTGCTGTTTTCTTCCCCACCTGTGTGGTTTGTGAGGGATCCACAAGGGATCACAAAGCAAGACTCCCTCTCGTCAATTTGGAGCTGTCTGTCACCTGCCCCAGCATCTGCTGACATTTCAGCTAGGGGCATGGGAAGGTATGGGCTTATTTGAATGGCTTGGCAGCATCTGGAGAAATTTTCTTTTGTAGGAAGAATGTCTCCGCACTGCCTGTATTCTTGGTTTTTAGATGTCTTTGACTTGCACCTTGCATTCTTGCTGATCAGATTCATTTGTATTTGGAGGTAGCAATAATGATTAAAAAGCTCTATAATTTCAAAAATTCATCACTTTTTCTGAATTCTAAATTGTAAGGCCGGTCTCTGTTTCCTTGACTATTAGCAGTTCGGCAGGGTTTAATTACTTGCTGGGTATACATGTTCTATGCAGGATAATCAGGACTAAAGCAAGAACTCAAAAACCCAGAAAACCTGACATCCTAGATCAAGCAAGCACCATGTGTTCTACCTGATATCAGTGGGAGATCAACTAAACAGACCAAAGACTGACTGTGGCCTTGAATGGGAGGGTTCTAGCACTTGCTTATATTTTATTCAGCAAATGTCCGTGCCAGGCATCGTTCTGGGTGGTGGGTTTACAACTGGTCCTGAGCAACTGAGTCTTGGCTCAGATGCTGCCCAGGTTGTGGTAGGAATGAGGCACGGCTGCAGTCAGTGGCGTGCTTTATTCAGAGCATGTTTCATACTGAACTTCTCTGAGCTCATTTCTCCAGGAATGTCATTTATTACCTTCTGCCGGTTGCTCATTATTTTCCTTTACAAATGAATTGACTAAGTGACATGCATTACAGATACATAATATTTCTAAACCTCCTGAACTTTAGTTCTGGTAAACAGAAGCATTCACCTTGAATAGAGAAAGTCACAATAGCAAGCTGAAGTTGTTATAGCAACAATGAGAACACTTCAATATTCAGGAACCATCATTTTTTTCAAGAGTAAATGATACAATTAATGCTTGATACTGTATTGTTTACAGACTTCCTCCTGACTCATAGCTCTTCACATGTCAGTCCCAAACAGATGGAAGGGTAATTCGAGAGACTTAAACAATCATTCAAAGATTGTTATATGAACTGCTTTAAAAAATCTCGACAGGCTTTTACCTGTGATAGATTTATACCTCTTTTTTATTATTGTAGCAGAACATCAAAAATTGCATCTAAGAAAATGAAACTTTTTTTCTTTCTTCAGAGGACAGCTAAAACATGCTCATCTAGGTGAGTATTTTTGTGCACGCCCAAAGAAGACCGCAGAACAGTAGAAGAGCTTAGTTTACATGGGCTATGGAGCCAAGTGGGCTGGATTTGGGTCCTGGCTCTGCTGCTGAATGACCTTGGGCAAGTATCTCCCCTCACACTGCCTCAGTTTTCCCATCTGGAATATGGAGGTGGTAAAGTACCTCCTTCATAGGGTTCTTGTGAGGATTAAAGGAGTTAGTGTACATTACACAAAGGGATTTGCCCAGAGAAACCATTTTAAAAAGTTTGCTTTTCTTAAATCTGGTTCAGATATTTGCATTTGGGTAACGTTTGACGCTGGCAAGAGGAGAACGTTCGTTGCCCACTATTTTCTTAAAATTCTCTATAGAACAAAGAAACTGAATATTTGAGAGTATCTATTTTATCTGATAGATTATCTTCCCAGAGTAAGGTTCAAAAAATTATTTATAGTGCCTCAGTACCCTCTTGGTTTTTGCCTATGGGGGTGAAATGATGGGAGGCGGTGTGGACTTGTGGGAGGAACTAGGCCTTTGGAGTCAGGCAAACCTGATTCCAGTCTAAGCTCTGCACACAGACAGTGACTTAACCTCTTTTATCACCTGCAAATGGAGGCAATGATACTCACGTCTTAGGGTTGTTGTGAGATTAAGTGGGGTGTTGTACTTAGCATAGCCTAACGATCAACAAATGTTGGTTCCTGTCCAGATGAACAGTCCTAAACCATTCCTTGAGCAGAAACGGCCAACTTCTGACTCAGGTAGGCTTGCCCTCCCCACATTCTACTTTGTCTCCCTACAAGCCTCTCCAACCACCATAAATACAACCAATTGAAGCAGAGTTAGACATTTAATAGGTTGATCTACAACCTACAGAGTCGATTGGTATGAAAAGCTCTCTTCAAATCAGGATGATGAGATTAGCTTGGCCAATCAGCACCTGTTTCAGGAAAACACTTGAGAGGAGATTTATGGAGGGAAGAAGCAGGAGCTAAAAAGCTAAGGTTTGAGGTGGTCAGGCCCACAAATATGTTGATGTGATGAGGAAGCAGAATCTATGAGCTGGCACAGACAGTGAGACAGCAAGACAGAATTAAGGGAAAAGAGGGTGAGCTAGTTGGCCGGCAGCACGAGAACCAGGGCAAACAAAGCCCAAAGAGCCAAGTCACCCAGATGGCAAAACCTCCACCAATTCCTGCTGCTGAGGGAGTTGCTAGAGTCACCCTACATATGGACTCCCTGGCTGGTTAATCTCCCTGAGGCTGACCCTCCACACGTTCTGTCCTTCCATGAGACTTAGCGGGTTCATCTTCCTATGGGTTTCCAAGAAAGCCTGGCCTGATGGCGGAGGCTCTTGTTTTATCCATTTCTATTTCCATCCATAGCGTAAAGTACTCCTATTTTACCTGGGGTCACTTAAGTAAGTCCCTATTCCTCTCTCCTCCAAAATTAATATTGTACCCCCCTCCCCAAAAAACGAATGTGTCTGATACCAAGGGAAGATAGCCTCTGAGTGTGGGGTCCCATGTTGCCTGTGGAATTGTCCTGTTTACTTCTGGGTCCCAGCTTGGCTAGCTTTTTTGTATAGGTCCGAGTAGGAATTGGCTTCCTAAACTTGAGTATTAGATGTCAGACACTTGTAGTGACTAGTGACTAATTCACTGTTCTTACAACCATTAATTTTTGTGCCCTTAGACAGAGGGCAGTGTATAGAGAGGTTAAGAACACGGCTATGGGACCAGATTACTTGGGTTTAATTTCTGCCTCTACCACCTACCAACCTGGACAAAACTCTTATCTCTCTGTGCCTCAGCTTTTTCGTTGTTATTATTATAAGCCATGCTTAAAGATTATTGCTAAATATTATGTCAATCTTCTATCAAAACACTAATCTGTTTCATTTGTCTGCTTAGTTATACTTCTCTTATTAGACGCCTATCTCCTTGAGAGCAAATGGGAATACACTTTTATATTTCCATTATTCAACATATTGTAGGTGCTCAATAAATTAATATTTTAATATCTCCTTTTTTTAAAACAACATTCTTGAAAAACTGTCATCCTGCTAATTTTTGGTTCTCTAAATCTTATAGAGATGTTTTAAAATTCATTAATTAATTTGGCCGTGTTGGGTCTTCATTGCTGCACACAGGCTTTCTCTAGTTGTGGAGAGCAGGGGCTACTCTTCGTTATGGTGCACAGGCGTCTCATTGCGGTGGCTTCTCTTGTTGTGGAGCATGGGCTCTAGGCGTGCAGGCTTCAGTAGTTGTGGCACGTGGGCTTCAGTAGTTGTGGCTCACATGCTCTAGAGCGCAGGCTCAGTAGTTGTAGCGCAGGGGCTTAGTTGCTCCACTGCATGTGGGATCTTCCCGGACCAGGGCTTGAACCCATGTCCCCTGCATTGGCAGGCAGATTCTTAACCACTGCGCCACCAGGGAAGTCCCTTATAGAGATTTTTATATCTTTAACTCTTCTACCACATGCGGACATAAACCTGCGGTATGTATTGTGCTTTCTTTAGTTTATTAATTGTTCTGTTATTTAATTAGCTTCAGTTCAACAAATTTCAGGCCCTTTACAACCCACATTTATTTATTAGGCTTGTCTCTTTCTTCTAACATACTTTTTTTTTTTTTGCTCTAGTTTTACCTAAATTAATTGTTGTGCTTATCAGCCTTTCTTTTTTTTAAAATGAGGTATAATTGACTTACATATTATGTTAGTTTCGGGTCTACAACATAGTGATTCTATATTTTTATACATTATGAAATGATCACCACTATAAGCCTAGTTACCATCTGTCATCATCCAAAGTTATTACAATATTATTGACTATATTCCCTATTCTGTAAAAAATAAGTCCCATGACTTATTTTTATAACTAGAAGTTTGTACCTCTTAACCATCTTTACTTATTTCGCCTATCCTCCCCACCCTCCGCCTCTCTGGCAACCACTAATTTGTTCTCTAGTATCTATGAGTCTGTTTCTGTTTTGTTATGTTTGCTCATTTGTTTTGTTTTCTAGATTCCACATTGTGCTTATCATTTTTGAGTGTCTTTCTACCTGGATCTATCTGCTTCTCTAACTTAGCAAGGTCATTTTGCATTCCAATCCCATCCACTATGGAGTACATTTTTTCTCTACGTGACTATGTCAGCTAAATCAATGAGTTTCCTATGTTTTTCAAACAGGTCACTGATGAAAGTTAAATAAACAGTATCCACCTGATTTACAAATACAAGATTTATTCTCCAAAGCTATAAGACCATAAGTAGATATGTGAAGAGCCAAGTTAATGAGAGTACAATTGTTTTGTAGAAAACATTTTTATGTAAGAAAAACTTTTGACTGTGAGAACAAATGGTCCAATAAATCTCTAATTGCTCAGTGCCCTACAACCCAACATTTCCATTTATTAAACCAAGAATTAGCCTCATGTAATTTTTTTAGTTGTTTTAAAGTCTCCCTGAGCCTGCCCACATCTGAGTTTACCCAGTAGATATACATAGTGTCCTATATGTGGGTGTAAATAAAAGTTGAGCAAACCAGCAATGAAGAATGTATCCTAAATTTAGTGCAATTTTGATGAACAACTCTTACAGTCTGGATCACAACAGCTTGCAAGGCTTTTCAGCAATAATAGGTAGAGTCTCAATTTTAATTAAGTGGAACTCTGACTCCAAGGTATGTTACTCTAAAGAAAAAAGATGAACCAATAGATCAAAATCTTTTACTGTTTCATTTGATGAAAGTAATAAATCTAAATAATGGGTTTTCAGATAAAAGGAAATCATTCTTGTTTTTTATCTTGGAAAAATACATCCTTATTAAGAATCTAAGATAGCTTCTTGGGTAAAGTTATATTCCAAAACATCTTGCCATGTTTAAAAGCGTGTTCAGCTTTCTTGGTGTTTACCCAGTCAGTTCATGCCACTCTGCAGGTCACAGAAAGTGACCTGAGCCCTTTACCATTGGCACCTACAGGTTTCTGTCAAGTCCTCAGGAGAATGTCATTTCATTGCTCTTTCAACCAAACAGACCTACAGCAGTTTGTTTATATGATCACCCCCTGGAACATTAGAAAGAATTGTGACAAAGGTGATGATTTGCAGTCATAGTTACAATTTAGACTGAATTTTAGTGGATTCATTTGCTTCATTGAAAAAAGTCTTCTGCAGAGGTCTGAAGACTTCTGTAAGCAAAGACTAAAACGTTCTCCTGAGGCTTTCAGCCTGATTTTTTTGTTTTGCCCAGCTGGGGCTTTTCCTTAGGTCATAAATTCCAGCTTTCTAATGTCAGGTCCCTCCTTTGTTGAGCTTTAAGGCATTTCTGGAATTACTCAGCAAAGGGACTCTGACAATTCCCTGCCCCGTTCTTAGGTCATAGAGCTGATTTATGGCTGGAGGAGGTTCTCTAAACAGTATATGAAATTGGTGAAATGTTATCCATTTATTAAAGTGGGTTCAGGAGTTCCTCCTGCTGATCAGTGAGAGTTGTCCTAAAAAAAAAAAAAAAAAAAAACCGCCCTGAGTGCATTGACTTATTGCTATTTTGTGAGTTTTATTACGGGAAAGTGAAAGTCACCCTTATAGGAATTGTTTAAGGTAGAGTATACTGATGGTGTTTTGGCAAATTCTAAATCTAATCTATTTCAGGTTGATAGCATATAAGCAATTACAGGAATAACTGTCCTTATTAACATAAATGCACAAATTCAATATTTATTTAACCAACATTTATTGTGTTCTTTCTGTTGAGGTACTGCTCTGGGTACTACGGACAAAGCAGCGAATAAGGCAGACAAACACTTTGCCTTTTGTAACTAACTGGGGGAAAATATCAAATAATAACAAATAAATATATAGCAAAATGGCAGGTAAGGTTCAGGGCTCAGAAGAAAAGCACAGCACGGCATAGAGAATTAGGAGTCACAGTCCTTTTAGTTATGTATACATTTTCTACTGCTGCTTTAACAAATTACCATAAATTTAGTGGTTTAAAGTAACTGAAATTTATTATCTGATAGCTCTGTAGGTTAGAAGTTCTACATGCCGAAAATCAGGTCCTAAAACCAAGGCATCGACAGACCCCAGGGGTGAATCCTTTTCCTTAATTCCAGATGCTTCTCAACATTTCTTGGCTCGTAGTCCCCTTCCTCCATCTTCAAAGCCAGCAATATCACATCTCTCTTATCCTTCATTTGTTGTCACATCTCTTTCTGACCACAGCCAGGAAAGGTTTTTCTGTTTTAAGAGCTCGTGTGATTAGATTAGCCCACCCTGATAAACAGGGACAAGCTCTCTCTTTTAAGGTCAGTTAATTAGCAAACTTAATTCTATCTGCAACCTTAATCCCCTTTGCCACATAAGATAACACATTCCCATTTATTCAGATGCACAAAGTATATCAGATTTCACCAGTGGGTGCCTTTTCAAACCAGGACCAGTGTCCTTCTGACATGTCCCTACCATACTTTGAGCACTTTCTCACTTCTGGCACAGTAAGAGGATCCAGCTCATTTTTGTATGTTCTCAACCCTAGCCCAAGAATCAGCCATTTCTCCAAGAATTCCTGGTTTCCTTTAGTGAAAAATTGGTTAGGTAGTTGATAGGTCTGCTCACTGATTTTGAGATCTGTATATGTTCTGGAGATAGAGTCTGAAGGTGTGAGTAAAAAAAAAAAATGGGAACCAAGATGAGTCCGAATTTTTTATTTATTTTTTACCTGAGCTAACAGAAGGATGGAGTTACTACGAACAGAGATGGGGAAGGCTGAGGTGAAGTAGATTTCGAGGGAGGATCTGAATTCAGTTTGGACACGTTAGGCTGAGATGCCCCATTAAACATTCTAGTGGAGCTGGCAAGTCGGCAGTTAGATATCTGGGTCTATAGTTCTGGAGATAAACCTGGACTGGGAATCATCAGAGTAGAGATGGTATTTAAATCCACGAGAAAGGATAGGATCATCAAGGGAACAGGTGCTGACAGTGAAGGGAAGGGAGCCTAGGTCTGAATTCTGGGACGCACCCACATAAGAGGTCAGGGAGAAGAGGAACAAGAAACGAAGGAGACTCAAAAGGAAGGACCACTGAGGTAGAATGGAAAACAGAGAACTTGGTGTTCTAGAAGGCAAGTGCAAAAAATGTATCAAGGAGGCGAGAATGATCAACTGTGTCCAATGCTGCTCTAAATCAAGTAAGGGGAGGACTGAGAATTGACCATCACTGGGTAGCAGGGGAAGTTAACCTGGTTGGAGTGGGTTTAAGTGAGAATAGGAAACGTGGAATGAAATGGAACAAGTGTAGACAAATTCTTTTAAGGGGCTTGCTGCAAAGAGGAGAAAAGGAATAGGGCAGTAACTACTGGAGAACTGCGGTCACAAGAAGGTTTTTTTTTTTAATAAGGTGGAAGAAATACCAGCATATTTGTACACTCATGGAAGTGATAGATTGACTAGGGAGTGGGAAAATTGATAACTGGCAGCAGGTGGGGTGGGTAGAATCCATTTCCTTGTCATTTCCGGCTTCTAGAGGCTACCTATGTCCCTTGGGTCCTGGCTGCCTTCTTCCATTTTCAAAACCAGTAATAGCAGGTGAGTCCTTTCCACAACTCTCTGACACCTCTTCCTGTCACCTTCTCTCTCTCTTCGCACCCGGGGAAGATTCCAAATTTAAGGATTCATATGATTAGCTTGGACCCACCCAGATAATCCAGGAGTGTCTCCCCATCCCAAGGCCATTAACCTTGATCACATCTGCAAAATCCTTCCTGTCATATAAAGTAACTTAGTCACAAGTTCTGGTGATGAGAACTCAAAGTCTCTCTAGGGTCATTATTCTGTCAACCACAACATCCCAGTGATACCAGAATACTTGAAATAGACGGTTTCTTTTGTTTATTCCTTTAACCTCCTAGCTAACTCTTTAATTATTTAAACTGGAGTAACTTCTTCTGAGTTCTCCTGAATTCTAGACAGATGGGGCTTAATTCTATGAGCACATGTATATGGGCCTCATGGGTCTGGCATTTAACTGTTGCTCATTAGCTCTGCACTCACTCAACGATCATTGAAAGAGAAGCTGGATACAACTCCCAGCCAGATTCATCTTCCACTCTTCTCCTGCAAATAATATTTCCCAGACTTACTTGCGCCGGGCCTCTAGCTAACGTCCAGCAGTGGAGGCCTGATTAGAGATTAGATGCCAGGGGGAAGGGAGCAGCCTCTATTTCTATTTCTGCCTCATGGGGTGGTTTCCTGAAGTGACTGCATTTGTCTGTGGTCCCTGCTCCCCTGGGCAGCACCCTTCATGGTTCTAGCTTCAGCTGGAGGTCTGGCTTCTGGATTCTAGTACTCCAGCCCCTCCCTAGGGATGCTTGCGGCTTCCTGCTCTTGTTAATCTTTGGGTTGCCTCCATTCATTATTGGGTTTCTTAGCTCTTCCATCAATGTATAATCCATTCATCAGATTAAATTTTCTCTATTTGAAATATCTAGTTTCTGTCTTCTTGACTCAACTTTCACTGGTAGAAGGGAAAATAAAACTATGCTGGTTTTAATCTTGCATTCGTAAAAATAATCTTCTTACCAATCTGAAAGGGACTCTTGTGTTCTTAAAAAAGAAAGTTCGACAGAAAATCCATTCTGTTCGTTTAGAGGTGTATAAACATATTTTAGCACCCTCGTGGCATTTCTGTCATGAAATATGTGGCTCGATGTTTACTTACTGAGAATGATGTCATAGGGTGAGCTTTACTGGTACACGAGAAAGGAATTTCAGGAAGCCACTCTGTGAACTGCTGGGGATTAGCCCGGTGGTGCTGGTGTAGCAGAGGACAGGACCATATTCCGCTGCCAGTGCCAATCAAGGACACTTAATCATGGCTTTAGGGCACAAAGAACGGGATAAAGAGAATTCCACATGTCTAAGAAGTGGTTTCCTCTATTTCAAGGAGAGGGAAAACTAGGGCAAGAATGCAATCTGGGCTGCTGGGTGGCTGGCTAATACTCACTGCTTCTTAAAAAAAATATATATATATACACACACAGTGGCAAAGGGATGCAGGGGAGCCAGCTCTCCTCTGAATAGCAAGGCTATTAGCAAGAAGAAAGAGATTTAAAAATAATTTGCATACATGATTATTAGGACACTAAAGGATGACTCCGACCGCAGTTCTTAATACAACTTTGTGACTTTCTGTGGTTGAGATAATGTACATAAAACAGAGACCCCACCGTCTGACTAATTAACTCGGCAGCAGGGAGGGAATGGATGAAAGGATAATTAATAGGTCAAAGACCCGATGCTGTGTTATGATTATTTGAATAATATTATGATAATTTGAATAACGTACGAGAGTTTGTGAAAATTCGTTGCTGGCTAGGACTCCAGCTGACAAAACATTTGAATCATGTTCATTTTATACCTCCTGGGTTGCTTTCCTTCCTTCCTGAAAGTACTGAGCATATGTTTGAATATTGGGGGGAGGGGAGAAGAGACAGCGGGGAATGACTGTGAAAAAAATACTGTTTTAAATGTCCGTGACAGAATGATACTGTTGTAAATGTCTACAGCAGAATTCCTCCAGTTCGATTCACATTGAAGTGACCTTAACTGGCAAGCACAGTTGCAGGCTGAGACAACAGATACGACAGCATTCAAGTTTGCAGGGACTGTTCAGTGAAATGAAAAACCCACTGCCCATTTCCCGGTTAAAAAAAAAAAAAAAAGGATGAATTACTTAATTAGATTAGATCTGTGGTTGACAGATTTGCATCTTTACTTAGAAAAATAGTACCAAAGAATCATTTTTATTTTAAGCGAGTAGAGGTTTTAAAGCAAGACACTTATGTAGAATTTTAAAAAAACATTGAATGTTGAAAGGGTCCTACACAAAAACTTGTTTTAAAATTCTTGTAGGTTATTGACTAATGTGGTAGCATTTATAATATAATATTCCCACAATGGACAATAGTGCTGCCCCGTATCGTATATCATTCCAGTGGCTTTTTTTTCCCCTTCAGTTCCTTTTACTGAGAAAATGGACTTCACTGTCAACATCCAGGCAGCAATCTAGAACGTGGCCTGAGGGTGTTTAGGCCATCTAAATAAAAAGGCCAACCTGTTTTCTCCTGCATGAATTTATTTCCTGCAGGAGTTCTGTGTGAGTTTTATTACTTATATGAAAAGAGTAGCTTCCTTCTACTTTCCCATTAATCCAGTGATTCTCAGCTGGGGACAGTTTTGCCCTCTAGGGGATATTTGACAATGTCTGGAGACAGTTGCAATTGTCACGATTTAGGGGAGCTACTGGTATTTAGAGGATGAAGACTAGGGACGCTGCTAAACATCCTACAACGCACAGGACAGCCTCCACAATGAAGAATTGCCTGACCCTAAACGCCAACACGGCTGATGTTGAGAGGCTGTGTTAATCCAAGTGTGGCATTGGGGGAATGCAAGAATAGAAATGATGCTGCCTTGTCCAATTGCTGCACAGTTGTCAGGTGTGGAAATATTATAAACAGTGCTGCACTGGTTAACAATTTACAAGATTTCCAAAACGAATTTTTGTGTGGGACCCATTCAACACTCAACGTGTTTATATGTTTAAGTAATCCTTAACATTTCTGTAAGCCTTTGCCCTCCACTTCTAAGATTACACTTCTAAAAATAGGGGAGATGAGGCAGGCACCCCAGAGCACATGAGTAAATGTCTAACCTCTTATGCTAGCATTTTAGGTATAGTTGTTATATGGCTACAATTTGGTTATCAGGGATTAACATTAACAAATTTATTCATTCAAGGAATTCTGAGTCCCAAGAAGTCATAGGTCAAAGATGACCCTAGGAAGTAGAAAGAGTGTATTTTTCTGAAGGGTTGTTCAGGTAAGCAGTGGCCCTCAGGGGAGCTGCAAGGTCACTAACAGACTGCTCCTGCAGACTGGTGGGATAGAGCTGTGAGTATCATATCAAGGAAGCTGAGCAGGACTTCAGAACAAAGGTGGGCTCTGTATCTCCTAAAGATATGATGTAGGTG
This sequence comes from Tursiops truncatus, assembly GCF_011762595.2. Classification (NCBI taxonomy): domain Eukaryota; kingdom Metazoa; phylum Chordata; class Mammalia; order Artiodactyla; family Delphinidae; genus Tursiops; species Tursiops truncatus. The sequence continues at coordinate 70,601,328 of NC_047040.1, read as the reverse complement.
CCCACCTATGGGGGGATTGCAACCCCATATACTCTCCCTCGCTATTTTAAAAAGTTTCATTCTCGGGCTTCGCTGGTGGTGCAGTGGTTGGGGGTCCGCCTGCCAGTGCAGGGGACGCAGGTTCGTGCCCCGGTCCGGGAGGATCCCACACGCCGCGGAGCGGCTGGGCCCGTGAGCCATGGCCGCTGAGCCTGCGCGTCCGGAGCCTGTGTTCCGTAACGGGAGAGGCCCCAACAGTGAGAGGCCCGCGTACCGCAAAAAAAAAAAAAAAAAAAAAAAAAGTTTCATTCTCAAAGATTCAGTTGAGAGCGTGCGTGCTACATATAATTTATTATGACTGGTATGTAAATGAATGAGAGAGCTTTATTCCTGAAATAGACCCACAAACAAGGACCACACCCTCTCAGGGGACAGCACTGAGAGTAAAGAATTTGCTGCCTCGTATTTAAGAATACTTATCATACAATTGTTTTTTTTAACATCTTTATTGAAGTATAATTGCTTTACAATGGTGTGTTAGTTTCTGCTTTATAACAAACTGAATCAGTTATACATATACATATGTTCCCATATCTCTTCCCTCTTGCATCTCCCTCCCTCCCACCCTCCCTATCCCACCCCTCTAGGTGGTCACAAAGCACCGAGCTGATCTCCCTGTGCTATGCGGCTGCTTCCGACTAGCTATCTACCTTACGTTTGGTAGTGTATATATGTCTATGCCACTCTCTCACTTCGTCACAGCTTACACTTCCCCCTCCCCGTATCCTCAAGTCCATTCTCTAGTAGGTCTGAATCTTTTTTTTTTTTTGCGGTGTGTGGGCCTCTCACTGCCGTGAATCACGGGCCCAGCCGCTCCAAGGCATGTGGGATCCTCCCGGACCGGGGCACGAACCCGTGTCCCCTGCATCAGCAGGCGGACTCTCAACCACTGCGCCACCAGGGAAGCCCAGGTCTGAATCTTTAGTCCCATCTTGCCCTTAGGTTCTTCATGACCATTTTTTTTTTTTAGATTCCATATATATGTTAGCATATGGTATTCGTTTTTCTCTTTCTGACTTACTTCACTCTGTATGGCAGACTCTAGGTCCATCCACCTCACTACAAATAACTCAGTTTCATTCCTATTTATGACTGAGTAATATTCCATCGTATATATGTGCCACATCTTCTTTATCCATTCATCTGTTGATGGACACTTCGGTTGCTTCCATGTTCTGGCTATTGTAAATAGAGCTGCAATGAACATTTTGGTACATGACTCTTTTTGAATTATGGTTTTCTCAGGGTGTATGCCTAGTAGTGGGATTGCTGGGCCACATGGTAGTTCTATTTTTAGTTTTTTAAGGAACGTCCATACTATTCTCCATAGTGGCTCTATCAATTTACATTCCCAGGAACAGTGCAAGAGTGTTCCCTTTCTCTACACCCTCTCCAGCATTTATTGTTTCTAGATTTTTTGATGATGGCCATTCTGACCGGTGTGAGATGATATCTCATTGCAGTTTTGATTTGCATTTCTCTAATGATTAATGATGTTGAGCAAGAATGTTTATCATACAATTTGATGAAGAACTTTATTTGTCTTTTGGAAGCAGTGACTGGGCTTTAGGCTAGACTAGAATTTCAGTTTTCCAGCTTAAGCATTCTCTCCTTGTCTTCTGTCCTAAAGGAAACAACATTATTAATGTTTAGGTTACCCAGCAGCCCATAAGAAGCACCTGTGTCCACCATCCAGGTTCTGTAAGTAAACAGAAAAACCAAAAGGAGAACAAGCGTCACTGCTATGTAGTTAAATTGCTTGATGTAGAGCAAGAGATGATATACATTTTAATAATTACAATTGAATGTAATTATTGAACTATGAACATACGAAGTTATGTATTACTATGTAATACTTGAGCTACAAGTGTATATTGTTATACAGCTATCTTTGAGAAATAATGGGGGTTGTCAGATGCAGAAATTTTCACAGTCTCGTGTTGGGAGAATGTGGAATAATACAGTCTCTCCTGCTTTCTCTCACTTATTAAGCCTCGTCTTGTAAATGTGTGCTTCTTATTTTTGTGCCCTTAACCTAAATGAAAATTTAGTGAAGTCTTCCTCTGTTACAAAAATAGAGAAATTTAAAAAATATATTGGCTTTTGCTGTTGACAAAAGGATTTGGAAATAACTGATAAAGATATACCCACTGACATCCATCAACACAGTGGGAGATTAAATATGTGGGACTGCACTTAAATTTTTATTAAATAATAAACCATATTTAAATAATAAACATTTATACACATTGTGGTGTTAAGCTATGAAGAAATGATTATGATGCTTAGCTTGGGAATTTGGAGTAGAAAACTTTGGTAGAATTTGGTAGAATTAAAAACACGGTATCTCAAAACCAGAAATACGTTGGACTGATATTATGCAATCCCATTGATGATGCACTGAAGAACATGACTCCTGTAACATGGGGATTGTCAATATACACAGAAAAGGAGGCTGAATATTAAAGAAGGAAAGCTATTTTCCTGGGGGAAGCGAAAACAAAAACGAAAACAATGCTAGAAGTCTATTAAAATCTATGATCTGGGATTGATGGCTCCAAACTGCAAATGATAAGAATAGAAAGAATAAGTAACAGACATTAAAGAAGGGCTACTAAAATACAGAGGTCTAGCTTTCTAGAAGATTCCTTCACCAAAGAAGAGATCGGTTCCTAGGACGCAGAAGCAACCATTAGCAAGCTGTGGAGTCTTTTCTTAATTTAACAAGGGTCTGGTAGACACATGAGAAGTACTTTCATGAGGGACTCCTCTGTGATGTTTCTTGACAGTGAAGTACCGTCTCCCTGGGGCTGAGTCCCAAGGTAGGAGAGGAATCGACCAGAGCCACGGCTGGGAGGATGAGCTTTGGCAGAGAAGAGGGTGCTCCTAAAGCCATCTTGTTCAAGCTAGCTCTTGATATCTCTGAGAAGGGTAACTCTATTGTCTTGTTAACATCAACTAACATCAGCCAACAGGAAAGAAATGGTGGGCCTGTGACCTACTGACTTCATGATACACTATTATAAAAACATGTCAGCCAGAAGTATATTTCTTACCTGCAATTATCATGACACCCAGCAGCCCCTGACTGAGTGGAATTTTTAGTAGGGACTCCAGCTCTCTCACCAAGCATTTTCAATATTTGCTAGCAGTGTGTGGATTTGTGATTTGTAATAGTACCTGCTTTCTAGACTCTTGCTTCATCTCCCAGCTTCTGTGCTACCCACCCAACGCTAGATGGAGGGTTCTGGTGCCCAGCTCACTAAGTTTCTCTCTAGTTCAACTCCTAAAATGATCTTGGGTAAACACAGCAGGTGCCGTCAATGCCACAACTCTATGCCCTGGCACTCACTGCTCTCATATCCACTGGTAATGCTGACGACAGGCTCCTGTGACTCTAGCCTAGCGCCAGATGTGCCAGGAAGTTACTGTTGCCAGGAACTGTGCTCAGTCAATGACAAAAGGGAAAGAAGTACCCCAGCTTTCTAACCACTAGAGGGAGTGTGGATCACTGTGACAGGTTGTCTGTGCTCTCTCCTAGAATCACCCAGAAGGATTGAGCCCCGGTTGCCCAGAGCAGTAACCTGCTGAATAATGTACTCTAATATTGGCTTCTTTCCTTTTCCTCTGTTTCTCCCATTCTCCTACCATTGCTTCCAGGGATCACCTCCCAAATAAACTTCTTGCACTCAAATCCTTATCTTAGGATCTACTTCAAGGGGAACCCAACTGAAGAGAGTAATTACAAAGTCCACGTGGACAACCTCTCTAAGACCCGTGGCTCATATGAGAGCTCTTGTAGACTAGTTACTTTGGTCTTCAAGGTCAAGGACTAGTTCTTATCCTCTGGAACGACTTCAAATTTGAAATCTTAAACTTCAGAATTCCACAGTTGAACAAACCTGCAGAACCACTTCTCTCCCACTTAACCGTCCCAAACTTATTCTTTGAACTTATCAACACCTACAGCCCTGAGTCTCCCCCATATTTGATGTCACTTTCCCCATATCCATACCCACTGCTGGTCAGTTTAATTATTCTCACCTGCATCCGCTCTGTTCTTTTAACCCCTCAATCACCTTCTACTCTGATCTTGAAAATCGTCAAACGTAGATTAACTGGACCATATTCTTTAGATTCAACTTCCTATTGCTCATCTTGCCCACATGCTCAATATATTCCAGCTACGTACACCTTCTCATTATTCACTGAAAATGCTGTGTTTTTTCATACCACTGAATTCGTGTTTCTGGTGTGTTCTTCTGGTTTTTGGAACTTTTCTCTTCTCCTGCTTAAAGGTCACCCCCTCAGTGGTGCCTTCCCTGACACTCTCAGGCAGAATTATTTGCGATCTGTTGTGGGTTTCATACCATTTTATATATGACCATTAGAACAGTCATCACATGGAATTGTAATTATTTCCATGCCTACCTTCTCAACCAGAGTAAGAACTTGAGGACAAGGATAGTCTCTAATCATCAGTATCCTGAGCTCCTAAGTCTAGATTGGCTGGAAGACAGCAGGTAGTAATTTAATGTGGGATGAATAAATAAAAGTTACTCATTAAAGTCACAGCCCTTTTTTTTCCCCAACACTCCATCTGACTTCCACAGAAAACAAATTTGTTGTCTGTTATTTCTATAAGACCTAGTTTTTGCAAAGTCCTTGGTTACAGCTTATCTTAACAGATTGTTGGTATGTGTCATCCCCAATTCTGACATGATATGCCCACTGGTTTCTTCTGCCCATACGTCTTCAACTTCGGCTAGGTGTTTTCAATTACTGGCTCAGCCCAGACTGATAGTAATCGGATTGGTTTCTGTCACCACTGAAACCATAAAACAGCTTTGGGTCTAATTTGATCTGCTGTCTCCCAGGCATAGTCCTTCCTCCAGACTTCTGTTCTGGTGAATAGTAGATGTCCTTATGGTTTAAGTCACTGTTAGTTTGGCTTTTAATTAATTATAGCTAAAATAAATCCTAGACGATGAACGTATGAAATAATAAGTTTAAGTTGTATTAAGGGAAGGATACATATTTAGAGAATGAGACAAGAAGGAGAGGTAGAAGAAGGAAGTACTGGAGTGAGAAGTGAGGAGTGAGGGATAATTAACCTATGGAGGCTTTAGGTCCTTGACAAGCCTTAAACAGAGCATTAACTAAGACAGAGGCAGGATTTGGTAAAAAAAGGAGAAGCGAGCATTCTTGAAAGGGCATGTTAGAGACAGGAAAGATTAAGGGAACTCATTTTCCCATAGAAAACAACAAACTATATATAAGGAAACATTTGGAACACAAGCGTACATGAGTTAGCAGAACTCATTATTTCTGACTTACGTAAGGCAATATTTATCTGAATAGCAGAACATTATTTTGGCATAATGGAGGGACGATTGTACTAGACACCATGGTACTGGGGAACAGAGTTCCAAAGCTGCATGGGCAGTGACTCAGGAACACCCTGGCATCACCAAGATCATGTGTATAAGCATGTGTACAGCAAATCTATACTGTCTTGGTTATACCATCAAATAATAGTATGACTTAGAGCTAGCCCTTAATACTGCTCAATTTCTTCATTTTTGGAAAAGGAGAATGAATCTGATGATTCACGGTCCTTTCAACTACATCATGGCTTAATGGTCCCAAAGTTGAAAGATGTTTTTTCCTACGAGTTCTATCTTAATGACTTGTATTTTCTAAATCTTTGTTTAAAATATGCTAAAATTCTTAAATATTACAAAATAAAAGTGTAAGAGTAGGGCATTGGAGAAGGTTATCAAGAAAAATTATATTTCATTTTCAGGAAATTTTCTGAACAAAATTACTTCTGACAGATGATTTTCTACTTTTACTACTTTTACTGTTCATTGCTTTTAGCCCATTAGATGTGTGATTAATGCTCTGAGTTGTATTTCAAGCACTAAGTTTTGTCAATACTAAATAAATAATGACAGTATTTCCTTTCTGCTTCTGGCTCATGTACCATGATCATAAAATTTTTTAATTTTCAGAAGAGTGAAAACATTTCCCTTTCTCAACCAGCAGACAGTTTCAAGGATAACATGTGCAATGTACAGTACACCCCAATTAGAAAAATAGCTTTTTATAGTAGGGAAAAAAATGGTGGCCTATGATGCCCTAGATAGGTTCTGGTTCCTGCGGAAACCAATGTTCACAGATTCTGACAGCTCATGACTACCTGACGATCTTGGATCAAACAGCTGCACACAACATCTCAGTTTACATTGTCAAATGGAAAATGACCCAAAACTCACACCTAAAAATCCACGTGGCAACATGACAGATGTTGGCAATGGTCTTGGACATACTATTTCATATAAGACTTAGAACCACCCATGAGCATTAGAAGAAAATCTTTTTTTTTTTGAGTTTGCTTTTTATACTTTTTATTAATTAATTAATTTTTAACATCTTTATTGGAGTATAATTGTTTTACATTACTGTGTTAGTTTCTGCTGTATAACAAAGTGAATCAGCTCTATGTATACCTATATCCCCATATCCCCTCCCTGTCGTGTCTCCCTCCAACCCTCCCTATCCCACCCCTCTAGGTGGTCACAAAGCACCCAGCTGATCTCCCTGTGCTATGTGGCTGCTTCCCACTAGCTATCTATTTTACCTTTGGTAGTGTGTATATGTCCATGTCACTCTCTCACTTCGTCCCAGCTTACCCTTCCCCCTCCCCGTGTCCTCAAGTCCATTCTCTACATCTGTGTCTTTATTCCTGACTTGTCCCTAGGTTCTTCAGAACCATTTTTTTCTTTTAGATTCCATATATAAACCACGTTAACATACGGTAAATGTTTTTCTCTTTCTGACTTACTTCACTCTGTGTGACAGAATCTAGGTCCATCCACCTCACTACAAAAAACTCAATTTCGTTTCTTTTTATGGCTGAGTAATATTCCATCGTATATATGTGCCACATCTTCTTTATCCATTCATCTGTTGATGGGCACTTAAGTTGCTTCCATATCCTGGCTATTGGAAAGAGAGCTGCAGTGAACATTGTGGTACATGACTCTTTTTCAGTTATGGTTTTCTCAGGGTGTATGCCCAGTAGTGGGATTGCTGGGTCGTATGGCAGTTCTATTTTTAGTTTTTTAAGGAACCTCCATACTATTCTCCATAGTGGCTGTATTGATTTACATTCCCACAAAGAGTGCAAGAGGGTTCCCTTTTCTCCACACTCTCTCCAGCATTTATTGTTTGTAGATTTTTTGATGATGGCCATTCTGACCAGTGTGAGGTGATACCTCAATATAGCTTTGATTTGCATTTCTCTAATGATTAGTGATGTTGAACATCCTTTCACGGGTTTGTTGGCAATCTGTATATCTTCTTTGGAGAAAAGTTTATTTATGTCTTCTGCCCATTTTTGGATCAGGTTGGGTTTTTTTTGATACTGAGCTGCATGAGCTCCTTGTATATTTTGGAGATTAATCCTTTGTCAGTTGTTTCATTTGCAAATATTTTCTCCATTCTGAGGGTTGTCTTTTGGTCTTGTTTATGGTTTCCTTTGCTGTGAAGAAGCTTTTAAGTTTCATTAGGTCCCATTTGTTTATTTTTGTTTTTATTTCCATTTCTCTAGGAGGTGGATCAAAAAGGATCTTGTAATTTATGTCATAAAGTGTTCTTCCTATGTTTTCCTCTAAGAGTTTTATAGTGTCTGGCCTTACATTTAGGTCTTTAATCCATTTTGCATTTATTTTTGTGTGTGGGGTTAGGAAGTGTTCTAATTTCATTCTTTTACATGTAGCTGTCCAGTTTTCCCAGCACCACTTATTGAAGAGGCTGTCTTTTCTCCATTGTATATTCTTGTATCCTTTATCAAAGATAACGTGCCCATATGTGTGTGGATTTATCTCTGTACTTTCAATTCTGTTCCATTGATCTGTATTTCTGTTTTTGTGCCAGTAACATACTGTCTTGATTACTGTAGCTTTGTAGTATAGTCTGAAGTCAGGGAGCCTGATTCCTCCAGCTCTGTTTTTCTTTCTCAAGATTGCTTTGGCTATTCGGGGTCTTTTGTGTTTCCATACAAATTGTGAAATTTTTTGTTCTAGTTCTGTGAAAACTGCCATTGGTAATTTGATAGGGATTGCATTGAATCCGTACATTGCTTTGGGTGGTATAGTCATTTTCAAAATGTTTAATATTTAATCATGAACAACATGTTTATCGATCATTTTTACCATTGGTGAATATTTAGGTGGATGTATGACCAGATTAAATAGGAAAAAAATTGTAAACTAAAATTATAATAAATTCCCTAAGCCTTTTCTTTTGTATGAAATAGTAATGTATATTTGATATGACTTTTGATGGTTAAATGATCCATCTGTGTACTGGATGTACACAGAAAACAAGTTTCTAGAACATTTGAAGAACACTAAAACTCTGTATAAACCTAATTGTTTTATACAAGCTGACTTTATTAGTCAATGAAACATTTTTAAAAGAGTGAAATGATTCACAAGAAAGATTGTTAATTATTAATAAAGAGTATCATCTAGGAAAACACAAACTTTTCTATGGTCTCCTGTGTGTTTGGGCATAATGGTGGGGAAAAGCTGGATCAGCACATGTGTGTGTTACCTTGGAAGGCAGGAAAGAGCATACAGGTTAAAAAGAAAAGTTTTCGTTTCTGAAAATGTTTGTAACTTTCTGCTGGCTAGCTATTTCCAGAAAGAAGAGCTACAGACTGTTACTTTTGATTTGTAGTTTGATGAAGTTTCCTGACATTTTTACTGGTTTTTTAAAGGCCAGATCTTTATGAGTTACCTTAATTGATATTTTTGCAAGTGCACCTTCCTGGTGATCAGTTAAGCCTTGAAAAACATTCCTTTCTATTTAAAACAAAACAAAATGAAACAAAAAATCAGAGAGTCAGCACAGACCTTTTTCTCACAAAAGCTGCCCTTGACTGAAATCTTTGTTGAGTATAAAAGTATTATCATATTCAGTACTCCATTTTCATGGATTGGAAGACTTGGTGTCACGTTTCCCCCAAGTTGATCTCAATGCAATCACAATAAAAATTCCAGCAGGTGTGTGTGCGTGTGTGTGTGTGTGCGTGCGTGTGTGAAAATGACAATTTGACTCTAAAATCTATATAAGATTCAAGGAGACAAGAGTTACCAAGACAGTCTTTAAAAAGAACAGAGCTGGAAGCCTTCCACTGCCAGATATCAAGAGTTATTGTAAAGTTACCAAAATTAAGACAGTGTGGTACTGCAGCAGGAATAAACAAATAGTCCACAGAACAGGATAGAATTTCCAGAAACAACACTACACATTTATGTCACCTGATTATGATTGCCTGATTCATGACAAAAGTAACACTGCAGTGCAGAGGGAAATGGATGGTCTTTTCAAGAAATGATGCTAGATCAATTGGCTATCTGTAAAGGAAAAAAGTTTATCTTGACCCCTATATCACACTATACATGAAAATAGACACACAAAAATCTACCCAAAATTGATTAAAGACTTATGTAAACATATAACTTGGAACTCTAAAACTCCTAGAAGAAAACATAAGGGAAAGATTTTTAAAATAGGACACAAAGTACTAGCAATAAGGAAATAATTTGAAAAATTGGCCTACATTAAAAGTAGAAACTTCTCTCCAATCAAAGACAGCATTAATAGAGTGAAAAGGCAAAGAACAGAGTGGGAGAAGATTCTTTTCAACATATAAAACTTACAAAGAACTCATATAAATACAAGATAACCCCAACAAATCAGTAAGAAAAATATAATAAACCAACCCAATAGAAAAAAATGCAAAAGACTTACACAGGTATGTTTCAAAAGAGAATATACAAATGTCAATAAATCTGTAATAGAGAAAGATATTTAACCTCATTAGTTATCAGGGAAATGAAAAAAAAAAACACAATGAGAAATGGCTTCACACCTACTGCAAGGGCTAAAATGTAAAAGGTCAGTAATATCAAGTCTTAATAAGGATATGAATAACTGAAACTCTCATAAACTGTTGGTAGACAAATAATTTTGTAGTATCTAATAAATTTGGACATAAAGCACACCCTATGACCAGCAATTTTTACCCCTCAATACATGCCCAAAATAAATTCATATATATGTTCACCAAAATAAATGTACAAGAATATTCTTAGCAGTATTGTTTGTAATAGTGTAAATCTGAAAACAATGCATTGTTCATTAAGTGGACAAATAAATTGAATCATCTAAAGACAATAGAATAAACTAGTTTTTAGTACATTCAGCAGTTACGGAGACTATCACAAATGAAATGTTTAACAAAGGCAGCCACAAAAGAGTTACACACTGTATGATTCCATTTATATGAAGCTCAAAAAGTGGCAAAGAAATTATGGTGTAGAAATCAAGAGAGCAGTTACTCTGAGTGGGCATGAGAAGGACTTCTGAAGAGTCGGTAATCTTGTTGATTCATCTCGGTGCTGGGCGTGCTCACTTTGTGGAGTCAATGCTGTACATTTATGAGTTATTTACATTTCTGTGTTATGTTATACTTCTATTGAATGTTCATTAAAAAGAGTCAGGGCTTCCCTGGTGGCGCAGTGGCTGAAGGTCCACCTGCTGATGCAGGGGACACGGGTTCGTGCCCCGGTCCGGGAAGATCCCACATGCCACGGAGCGGCTGGGCCCGTGAGCCATGGCCTCTGAGCCTGTGCATCCGGAGCCTGTGCTCTGCAACGGGAAAGGCCGCAACAGTGAGAGGCCCTCGTACCGCAAAACAAAACAAAACAAAAAAAGTCCCCTACGCAGAGAAATCTTCCCCTACCACCCTGCTTAAAGTGACCTCAGCACTTCCTCACTGTCTCCCCCTTTTACTTCCTTCATGGCATTTATTATTAACTGAATTGTTTTAAATATATATCTATATATGACCTGCAATTACTTTATTTACATATTTACATGTTTTCTTTCTTACTAAAATGTAAGCAGAATGAGGGCAAGGTCCATGTTTGTTTGTCTTATTCACCAGCATCTATTACAGTTGATAGAAATGCTAGACATTCAAAAAGATTTTCTTGACTTAAGGAATATATAAATTGCAACATTCTTTGTAATTATGAAAAATTAGAAATAGCATAATGTACTGGTTAAACAAGCTGTGGTATATTCATATAATAGAGTGCAATGAAGTCATTAAAAAGAATAACATCTGAATATACTGAAGTAAAACAATGCATCATACAGCTGAGAAATTCAGAAAGCAATATACCCAAAAAGGATGGAAAAGGATTTGACTTAAAGACATATTCGATGATAGACAATATGCAAATAGGTGCGTTCCAGGGCTTCGAGCAGTGAGTCCAAAGTTTCTCCTGGTCAGGGTTCTCATCTGAAGGTGTCTTTGCCCCGCAGGAGACGTTTGACAATGACTGAGGACATTGTTGATTTTCACAACTTGGGGAGGGAGGAGGTGCTTCTGGCATCTAGTGGGTAGAGATCAGGGATGCTGCTAGGCACCCTGCAATGCACAGAATAGCCCCCACAAAAAAGAAGTACTCAGCTGCCAATAGTGCTGAGGTAGGGAAACTCTGGGTGAGGGGATGCAGTGTATCTATCTGTGACTATCCAATGTCTGCTTGGGGACCTGAGCTACAGGGAATGGTGGTTCAGTTTCAGGTCTTAACTTTTTAAAAACTGCCCACATCCAGCAGTCATCAAGACTGATAACAACTGATATATTTACCACCAACTATTAGAATAACCAGGAATATCCTACATTATTCAGCACAAGTAATTTCCCAATTTTTAGTAGTTTTCTGCATGGTTCGGACTTGAGACATATTTCTAAAATATTTTAGGAGGTATTTGCTTTGTGACTGCCCTTCTGCTTCTCTTCTCTAGTGGATAATTAGAAGGATTTATTCTCTGGAGATGTCAAGTAGGCCCCTTTCTCATTACCTAAATTCACTTAGAGAAAAATAAATCAGTATCCATGTGAAAGTGCAGGAAGTATCCAAGGGAGCTGTTCCAATCCAGAGAAAATAATTTCTACTATGTATAATCAGAAAGATGCTGAGGAATTCTTTACCTCCTCCCTTTGTAATAACCTTCCTATATTCCCCAAAACAGTGTTGAGGCAAAATTTTTAACTTGCTTAATTTACAGTGCAAAAAAGAGCCTCTACTCCCTAGCATTTTTTTTTTTTTAACCAGTGCAGGACAAGTTCCAGGGTCATGTGAGGTGGGAGAGGATCATATGTTTCCCAGGATAGAGTGAGGATATCAATTTCAGTAGAAATAATGTTATCATCTATCTTTTAGAAGGCTCCAATGAGAGAAAATCAAACAAGTGCCAGGGAACAGCACATTCTGGAAGTCGCTGCATAAAAAGAAGAAAAATACTACAGGAAGGTGGAGGGTAAGCCTAGAATGGCATTTCTCCAATCCAAAGTCATGTCTCTTGAGCTGAGAAGGGCCATGCCACAGAAAGACTGCCACAACGTGTGAGTGTCACAGCCCTCCCCGTCTTAAGCGTGACAAGGAGGAGAGAGAGAATGAAGCAGCACTTTCTCAGGTGAAACTACGTTCAGAGCCCTTGCCTTAGTCATTTCACATTGCTAAAGCAAAGTATTATAGACTGGGTGGCTTATGAACCACAGAAGTTGATTTCTCACAGTTCTGGAAGCTGGGAAGTCCAAGATCAAGGTGCCAGTGTGGTTGAATTCTGGTGAGAGTCTACTCCCACGTGGCAGACCACTGATTTCTCATACTGTTCTCACATGGCAGAAAAATAAAAAGGGCAAGAGTGGGGTCACTCTTATAAGAGCACTAATTCCATTCATGAGGGCTCCACCCTTATGACCTAATCACCTCCCAAAGGCCCCACTTTCTAATACCATCACATTTAGGGTTAGGACTTCATGGTGGGATACAAAAGTTTATTTCATTGCAACTTTAGCGCTGTATTTTGGTCTCTGAGTCAGGACAGAGAGGCTCTCAAAATTTACTAACACAAGATAAGATGGTAGAACTATGCTTCTCTATGTGCATCCCCTGGAGACAATCGTCTGTGACTTTTTTTTCTTCTACATCATGGGAAAACATTGGAGGTGATGAATATAGGGTGAAGAGTATCATGTCTGAAAGTCTCTTGGGATCAACCTGAACCCCTCATTCCTCTTAGGATGGTAGAAGCATTGGATTGCACACCTTCCTACACATCCTCATTCAAACACACCTGATCTCCACCTGATCTCACACCTGATCTCTATCGCCAAATAGTCTGGGAAAGTTAGAAGACCTGGGCTGAATGTGTCTAATCTCTCCAAGTGAGTGCAGGCTCTGGGGCTGGGCTTCTGTATTCAGATCCCAGCTTCAACATCCAACTCTGTGTCATCTGGGGGAAGTTACTGCCTCAGCTTTCTTATCTTCAAAGATCATATCTGCCTCTCTGGGTTTAGGGGAGGATTAAATGAGTGAATGCATATAAAACACCTAGCATGGTGCCTGGCACATAGTCATTGCTCAATAAATGTTATCAGCTGCTGTTATCGCTGTTAATAATTCCAATGGAAACAAGGGATCTGTTCCCAGTTGGTGAATAGGAAATCAAGGAGGTGAAGATGTGTCAATTCTATTATGGTACAAGTGGGTCCTGGTTAAGATCAAAGGGGGATGATAATAATAATAGAGAACAACCCATCCTCTGTCTTAAGGGCTACTGTGCACTTCATCCTGGGCCCACATGACAGACGACTTGGGCCACACCCACCTCACTGCTATGCCAGTTTAGTGTCCTCCAGAGGCACCCTCACTGACTGTCAGCCTTCTTCTCTTTTTCTTCTCTGACTTTACCACTTACATGCCTAAATCCTACACTCCCCTTTCAGAATGCCACTCAAAGATGTCTCTGTCCCCTCCCCTTCATTCCAATGAGCCGGCCCTTCTGCATCACAACACTTGCCTCTGTTCCTCTCACTCCAGGTCCCCTAAAGGCAGAGAACGTACCTTTATCGCCAGCAACTATCCCAGTTTCCAACACGTAGTGGGTCCTGAACAGCTGTTGGTGGAACAAAAGGTCCCTGGGTATCATATTCTTGAAGACATTGCCACAGATAATCTGGGATTCTAATTTAACTCTTTACATATATGCTGTATCTCCCTAACCAGAATGGAAACTCCTTAAGAGAAGGAAAATATGTTTATTTGTCTTGGTCTAATGATATTGTACAGACGCCAGTAGTGCCCTGCTCCTACATCCCCAGACTTCACCATTGTGTGCATGCAGGCCCAGCTTCCAGACCCCAGCATCTCATTTCCTCACCTAAGGGCTTTCTTTGGCAGCTGGTGCCTACTCTGTTGGGTTCCCCTGTGCCTGTGCACATGGCAGGCCAGAAATGTCAGAAGACAAATACTCACCACCCGGAAGCAACCCTCAACCAATAACTGATGGAATTTGTGTATAAATACCTCACCCTTTGGTGAGATAACTCTAAGGTGGGTATTCTATATTGGCTGCCAGAAATCCCAGCAAGATGAAGCTCCAGTTGCCTCAAGGGGTAAGCTGATACTACGTATTTTATTGGCTGCTGTCTTAATCCATTTGGGCTGCTCTAACAAAATACTATAGTCTGGGTGGCTTCTAAACAGCAGAAATTTATTTCTCACGGTTCTGGAGGCTGGGAAGTGCAAGATCAAGGCACCAGCATGGTCATGTTCTGGTGAGAGCTCTCTCTCTGGTTCATAGCCAGCACCTTCTTGCTGTGTCCACACAAGGAAGTAGGGGCAAGAGATCTCTATGGGGTCTCTTTGATAAGAACACTAATCCCAATTATGAGGGCTCCACCCTCATGACCTAAGCACTTCCCAAAGGCCTCACCTCCTAATACCATCATCTCTGGGAGTGAGAATTTCAACTTATGAATTTGAGGTTGGGGTGGGGGACACAAACATTCAGACCGTGGCAGCTACCTACACTTCCCTGCCTCTCTGTCTCCCCTACCAGTGTTTTCTAGATATATCTTCCAAATAAACTACCGCACCGAATCTTTGAAAATCATAATCTGCTTCTCGAAAGACCCAGACTGAAACAGATATGAAAAAGTTGTACAAGAATCCTGCCTTGGGCTTCCCTGGTGGCGCAGTGGTTGAGGGTCTGCCTGCCGATGCAGGGGACACGGGTTTGTGCCCCGGTCCGGGAAGATCCCACATGCTGCGGAGTGGCTGGGCCCGTGAGCCATGGCCACTGAGCCTGCGCGTCCGGAGCCTGTGCTTCGCAACGGGAGAGGCCACAGCAGTGAGCAGCCCGCGTACGGCAAAAAAACAAAAAACAAAAAAAACAAAAAAGAATCCTGCCTTCAGCATCAGTGAGTGATGACACCAAAGACTGAGGATGGAGCTGCTCTTCCAGGAGACAAGAAAAAAAAATATGTTTGCTCCAGAGAAGTTGTGAGAAAGAGGAGTGAAGTGGCACAAAACTGTGAGCTGGGATAATGGAAAGGGAAGCCAAAAGCGGGCAAGGGGTGGGGTGGGGAACCATGTCAAGTGAGGTATAGATCGAGCTGAGGGCTGTGGTAGGTGCAATAGACTCTTTCTCTGCCTCTCTTGTGGGACCTTCAGTAAACCTGCCATTGCTCACTTAGGAGCTCAGTGGGAGTGGATTCTTTTTTTTTTAAATTTGATTTTTTTTAACACAGGAGGTTCTTATTAGTTATCTATTTTATACATATTAGTGTATATATGTCAATCCCAATCTCCCAATTCATACCACCACCACCACCACCACCCTGCTTCCCCCCCACCCTTCATGTCCATACGTTTGTTCTCTACATCTGTGTCTCTATTTCTGCCTTGCAAACTGGTTCATCTGTACCATGTTTCTAGATTCCACATATATGCATTAATATACGATATCTGTTTTTCTTTCTGACTTACTTCACTCTGTATGAGAGTCTCTAGATCCATCCACGTCTCTACATATGACCCAATTTTGTTCCTTTTTATGGCTGAGTAATATTCCATCGTATATATGTACCACATCTTCTTTATCTTTTCGTCTGTCAGTGGGCATTTAGGTTGCTTCCATGATCTGGCTATTGTAAATAGTGCTACAATGAACATTGGGGTGCATGTGTCTTTTTGAATTATGGTTTTCTCAGGGTATATGCCCAGTAGTGGGATTGCTGGGTCACATGGTAATTCTATGTTTAGTTTTTTAAGGAACCTCCATACTGTTCTCCATAGTGGCTGTATCAATTTACAGTCCCACCAACAATGCAAAAGGGTTCCCTTTTCTCCACACCCTCTCCAGCATTTCTTGTTTGTAGGTTTTCTGACGATGGCCATTCTGACCAGTGTGAGGTTCTATTTGCTGATGGTCAGAGGTGCTGAGGGCCATCTAACTGTGGGTGTGACATATCCACAGAAATCACCCATGGGGGCAGCTGGACATTTGACTTATATTTGTATCATTCACAACACCTAGTTCAGGGCTAAAGCACACAAGAACTATTTACTGAATTCTTACTGAATGACTGCATAAATAAATGTACCTTTCCATCTTTTGATAGATTTATTGATTGATAATCAAAGATAATCATTTTCTGTGCTCTCCCGTTGAAATTGCTTCAACTTCAAAACATATCTATTCATAATCATTTATTTCCTCATCCATTCTACCCCTATGTCAGTAGACACACACACAATACAGCACAGTTCCTCTAATACGGTCACTTAAATATTTACAGAATTTAGTAATGGTGTTGCCCAGGAAAGCCTGGGAGAGTAAAACTCATTTAATCATTCAACAAATATTTATGCAACAAATATTTATAAGTTATTGGAGACTCAAAGATGAAAAAATAGGGTTCTTGCCTTCGTAAAGGTCTCAGTCTGAATTATGGTTATTATTCTCTCTCCAACACTCTTCCTTCACTCTGAACCACTGGTGAGTCACACTCCATGGAAAATGCCTACGTCTCATTCAGTTCCGTTCTTTGAGGACAGACTTGCTTTGCCATTAGTGTATCACCCATCTTCTTTCATTAAAGAAAACTCTTGAGTGTGCTTCTTTTTGTCCTGGGAAGGGAGGCATATGTACCAGACTGTAGGCATATGCATTGTTATCTTTCTCATCTCCAGGCTTTCTTTGAACCAGCCACCTCCCCCTGATAACCTGCCCCAAAGGCAAAGCAAAGTTGCTGGACATTTGGTAAAAAAAAAAAAGGTTGGGAAACACACAGGTCCATTTATCTGGCAAGCATAGCCACTGTGTGTTGATGGCTATTACACTGTAAGGCAGTTACAGGTCAAAACTGAGCCAAGAAAACTATGCAAAGGTGGAGGAAGAGGAATAGGGAGCAGAGGGGATGGAGATGGTCTTAAAGTACCATATGAGACAGCTTCGTGAAAATCTGTAAGCTTTCTATAAAAAAAAGTAATTTTACAATTTATTACTGGCTTTGGGACTGTCAGTGTTATTCTTTGGAAATTACCCACTTGAACATCTCAGAAAATCTGATGGATAAAATGAAAAGTAGAGGAGGGAAAGTAGTAAGGAAGCTTAAGTTGTAAGTTACAAATCCACTGATTCTGACTTTAACCTTCAAAGTGAAAGAAAAATAGTTTCTGGCCTGAAAAAGAACAATTATGCACTCCTGCCTATTCTCAGGCTCAATTCTTCTATAAGCCCTTAAAAGATAAATCCAGCTATAAATCATCTTGGAAAATGGACTCGGAATCGGAGTGGGACTGCATTGTTTGCTTTTTGCTCCTTTCTACACTTGATTTGGGTTTAAAGAGTTCTTTGACCCTAACAAATTCATCTCATGGATTTCATATTGTATCTCACTAATGCACTGTCGTGTTTTTAACAACTATTTTTACCATGCAGTTGTTTCTTTGAATAGCAAATATAAGCAATGTATATTTTTATAAATATAATATGATATATAGTATAATATTTTATAATATAAATATACATATACACACACATATATATAAAGGCAAGCCAATGAGTATGAAAGCAGATACTAGGTTCTTCACCATGTTGTAAGGGATGTGCATGGTGGCTTTCTCTCTCTTTCTCTCTCTCAATTCTTTTTGATGCCATTTATAAAAAGACACATACAACATTGTCCCTGACTTTGAAGGAGTTTACAGTCTTACTGGAGACATAGTATTTTATTTACATATAGCAAATGGAAAATAATCCAGGGCTCTTTATGTTTGTTTTTAAAATGAAGAACTACAGGGATTCAAGTAGGGCAAGATCATTCTAGGTTATAGGAAAGTGTCAAAGTTTAATTAGTTAATTCAATATCCATTCATAAAATGACAGCTAGAGGACGCTGGGATTGGAGCTGGGCATCAGGAAGATATGTAAAGAGGCACCAAACGTGTGCTGCCTACAAAGTTGTATGTGTGGGAAGGGTGGTGTGGGACAGGGTAGGCTGTCATTGAGAAGACCAAGTCCAAACAATGTAATAGGATCAGAGCGAAAAGGTGGAGCCTGGTGACAAAGGGACTTGAAGGAGTGACGTGACAGAGTAATTTTCCTTGTTGAATCTGCAGCAAGTAGAAACTTGTGTTTTTAAAGAAGCTATTGTTACAGTTTTTATTGACATAGTGATTAAATCAGTAAAACCTCTAGTCTTTAATGAAAAAAAAAATCTGACTTTCTCCAACTGAAAGAAACAATTTTTCTTGAGGTTTAAGTAAACACTGAGGTGAGAAATCCAGTCATTGTTCCAGCCATAACTAAGTGATGAGTTATTCTCTTCAAAAATCATAATATATATGAAATAGTATAACATGATTTTCCGGCATCTTAACTATATGAAGAGCCAGTACTTCCAGACCTTCCATAGGAAACTAAAATATGTAGGGAGAGAGAATCTTTAAAAAGTACAGGCCCAGACAAATACTTTCCTTCTCTGCTTTCTAAGCTAATACAAAATTAATGAAACTCTGGCTAGACATGGGAAATGTGCTATACACAAGAAATGAATTAGGTTGTATTGCAGAATTATATGACTGATTTGAACATTCATGGTACCCAAACTGGTTTTGCTTGATTGTTGAGAACCTTGAAGGTGGAAAATTCAACTAAATAAATACTCAAAGATACTTCAGAATTCCTTGGTATTTATTTTTATCTCAAGTTTCCCCTGTGTACAAATCTAAGACCACTAAACTTAGTTAATTATTACCTTCAAATCTATGTAATATTTGTGACTTCATTTAAAAACTATACTGCTAATTTGTTAAACGAAAATAACAATAAGCATCATGTTTTAAGCCAGAGGTTGAGCTTTTAAGCCAGGTTAAACTTTTTCTTAAAGGGCTAAATAATAAATATTTTAGACTTGCAACTACACAAATCCACTGTTGTAGAGTCAAAGCAGCTCTTGAAAAAAATGGGCATGGCTGTGCTCTAATAAAAACAAGTATGTAAAAACAAGTAGCTGTCTCAGGATTGTAGTTTGCTTATCCCTCATCTAAATGATATTGCCACCATTAATGTAATTGCTAAACCTCTTCCAAGTTTAACACCAGTATAAGCTCTCTCAGCTCTAATTAGAACTACTGCTAGGGGGAGTTAGTACCTAGAAATGGTGTTGGGTGGGGGGAGGGAAGATAGAAGTTATTGGGATGAACAACTGTATTTTATCCATAAATACTATGTACTCCTCTTGTTTTCATATTTTAACTTTTAATTCTAAAATACATATAACAGACACATTATACTTACCACACAGATTTCCCTATAATCAATGTTTTTATATTTGCTCCAGGTCATTTTTTAAAGAAATAAAATGTTAACAAATATAACTAAATGCTTGTTCCAATCCTATCCTCCTTTCTCCATTCTAAAGGTTAACTCTTCCTTTATAGATAATCTGTCTTTTCTCTCTGGTTGCTTTTAGGATTTGCTTATTGTCTTTGATGTTCTGAAATCTGTGGATTCATATCTTCAATCAACTCTGAAAAATTATCAGGGAATATCACTTTGAATGTGATATCTTCCCATTCTCTATTTTCTCTCCTTCTGGAACTCCTGTTTCAACATATGTTGGCTCCTCTATCCTCCATGTTTCTAACCTCTGTTTTGTACTTTTCTTATCTCTCTGTGTGGCAATTGGGGTAATTTCTTAGATCACCTTTCCAGTTTATTAACCCTCTCTCAAATTGTTTAATCTTTATTTATGTCAATTGAATTTTAATTTCATGGACTCTTTTCATTTCTAAATATACATTTTTCTTTTCCAAATCTGCCATATAGTCTTATTGTGTTCTATTCTTTGAGATTATTTCTATTCCTTTTTTTCTTTTTACTCTACTCTTTTTGTTTTATAGATTATTTCAGATGTTTTTATTACATCATGTTTGACTAGGGGAAGAAGAGGTTACCTAATCCTCATATATGTTGTGTGTGCTGCTTTCTCTCATGGCTTGTTATTTGTTTGTATGTGAAAGATCATTATAACAAAAGAGTGTTCTTGTCTCTGTGTGTTTTGTTTTGTTTTCCTGTTGGAGTCCTTGCACTTATGGAAGTGCTCCACTGGAATGATTTTGTGTTTGTTTTTACTGGGTGCTCCAGGGATTTCACCAAACTGAGATCAGTCTTACTGTTAATTTCTCAGATTAGTCATGTTCATACCCATGGGTAATAGAAATTTGGACAGACTTGGAGTTTTTTTCATAGATGAGTTTTTTTTCCTCCTCAGAATCCCAGAAAAACACAAGTTGCCTTCTTGCTTTCTTGTTCCAGGAGGTAGAATTGTTATGTTCCCCCTTTCACTGAGAGGACGCTCTTCCATTATCCCAGCTTTACAAAGGAATGTTATGCTTTAGCTCCCCAAACTTGCCTAAGCCCAAAGGTATGTCTTTTATACCCATATAGGCATTAAAGCATTTTTAGGTATACCTTGACAATTTTCCTCTTGGTTGCTGCAGTACCAGTTCCTGAATTTACCACTCTGATTTCCAATATCCCCCTTATACCTGTCATTTTCTTGCTTTTTAACCCAGGTGTGTAAAATTAAACATTATGTTATTGTTATATATGCATCATTTATATATGTGTTTGTAATTGAACAATAAAGTTCTGACTTATTCTGTCATGTTGCTGGAACTTTAAGTCACCATGGTGTCATTCCAAAGATTTGTACATTTATGATATACTTTTAAAATTACAAATCTCTTTTATGGTCTTTTTAAAAAACATCTTAAAAGATGCTTTCATTCCTAAATGCAAATTATATGCTCTCTCATAGAATTTGTCCATTTGGGTTGGGTCTGAACATAAAGTTCTGTTTGCTAATTATTTAACTATAGAGAAATCATTTAAAAAATTATTGACTTTAGGTACAATTTTCCTTGAGTGTATGATATATAGTGCTAAAAGTGCTATACATTCACTTTTTTAAAAACTTTAAGATTTTACAATTTTTCTCTTGATACATAATTGAAATGTTAACATTATCCCAAAAGAAAGCCAGTACACTCCATGATCAAAGATGCTTTTGCAAGCATATATGGAAATTACTTTTTTACACTGTAGGAAAATGTATGGCATTATGTATTCACAATGCCAGGAATTATACCCACACTGCCAGGAATCCAAGCATTTAATGTGACTTGGAAACAGATTTTGCATATTACATTTATAATTTTGTTAATTCCATCCCAAATAAGGATCAGCATTGCAGCTAAATTTCTACTTAAGGTGTTTCTTTCCAATGACTGGACCATAGACCATAGCCCTCTGAAACTGGGAGCCCACATGAAAGTTGCAGGCTGTTAGTCCTTAATATCCTCTCCTCCTCATCATCCTACAAAATAGGATTTTAGAATGTGCTTCTGAATTCAGTTGTCCTCACATGGTTGGGACTGTGCCTAGGGAAGCACCATGTGCTGAAATGCTAAACCTAAATGAATGTTAACACTAGTGTCTTCCTGGAGGATGTAACAGAAAAATGGTTCTGCCTTTCAACCCTGCAAAAAGTTTACAGAGTCGAATAAATATCACAAGTGTAAGCATTTTCAAACTGGAAATTTAAAAATCCTGTGACAGCTAGAGTCTGTTTGTTAATATATTTAGGCACGTGTGTTTGTCTGATTATGGCATGGATAAAGCAGACACTCAATCCGTGTGATTGGAGCCAACAGCCAAGCTTTTCAGGCAAACAGATTGGCCTAATCCTCACTTGTTAAAATTTGTTTCCAACCCTTAGCTCATTAGCTTCTCCTTTTCTCCTGACCTCATCCTTTTGTGTTTTCTTGATCATTGGAATGCTTCCCTTGGAAATCCAGATTTTAGTCTATTCTAAACAGAGCTACAGAAAAAGTGGTAGCTCTTTCATCGGGTTTTCTTTACTCACTGGGTGAGTCCCCATTTTCCCCCTCCTCTTGATCTAATTAGCATTGTTTTCTCCAAGAGTCGCTTTAAGAGTGACATTTCTTCTTTACTTCTCATAAAACTCACTCTAACTTGGGTGTGTGTTGGGAGGAGGGAAACTAGGGCAACAGATCTCTGCAATCTGGCTTAGAGCAAAATACTTTTTTTCTTCTGATTTTTCTCAAGTGATCTTTAGTTCCTTCCACGTAAATGTATCTTACCTGATAACCATAAAGGTTTTTGGGCTTGACAGTGCTAGGAGGTTACAGAGGTGAATAACTGATCAATGTAAAATGCATTAGAGTTATTTCTAGCTCATGTCTTTTCTGCTTGATGAGTGCTTCCTGATGTATTTCTTGAAAGTGAACTTTTTCATTTCTCTTTATACCCCTAAACTCAAACCATAGTTCTATCTCTATAAAAGATGCATTGACCTAATTCCCTTTTTGCATACAGAAACGTTTAAGTTTGACCTTAACATGAAAAGTAGGTAATATCGTTGTAAGCTGGCTCTTTTAAAGTAGTCTATAAAATAGGTTATTTACCAAATAGTGACAGAAAACTGTACAATGACCTTAACCAAATACCAGCATATATATTTAGAAGTAGTTATCTAATAACTCCTGAGCCCTGAGAAGTGCATAGCAATATAAAAGGAAGTACAACCTCTCTTAAACTTATCAAGATCAGTAGACATATGCAAAGGTATATATCACTTTTCCTATAAGAGGCAATTTCAATTCACAGATAAAAGGGTTACTTCTTGTTAGTCACAGATTTCTTCTAGTAATCTTCCTTCTGAGGTTGGCAAAGTTACCCACATCAGTGGTTATAACTTTTCAAATGTCGACTTATGAATCAAAGGAACCAAAATGGATCACAAATATTTGAAGACAGTGAAAACTGCAAAGCCAAAATGTCACTTGAAACTTAAATAAGAAGAATAAAAATGATATATGTGAATCTGGACATTCTGACCACTTGAGTTTATGCTTTTTCAAGCCCAGGAAGAGAATGTGACAGACCAGAATCACACTTAACACTCAATCAGGAGAGAACTAACCACAGGAAATGAAATTGTCTTCACTGTCACCTGCAATTCTAGAGAAAGTGTTAGGATTAGAAGTGTCCTTAGACAGATGGACTATTAAGCAAGTGTTATCAGTATGGAATATCTGGGGAACAGGGCAGTATATCTTAAATAAGAGAATTCCATTATGCAGGAAAATCTTAACCCTTGAAAAAATAACTTATGGCTTTCAAAAATATTAAATCCACTTTTAACACTTAACGTTGGGTTTTAGGTAGAACACATTTTTTCCGAGCTACATCCAAGCCTACTCTATTTAAAAAACAACAACAACAAAAAAAAACCGAATGTGTCAGAGTTTAATGCAATATTTTCTGAACGTTTCAAATGAAATTCGAGATAGTGACTATATTTTTTGGTCCTTATGGGCATGAGCAGATCTTTTATTTTTGTAACTCATCACTCCTAGTACAATATGTGAGGCACATACACAATAGATGCTTAATAAATACTTTGTGATCCATCATTCATTGTCACAGAACAAATTAATATTAGAGCTGGGTATTCCATGTCCCAGTTCAGAATTTTTGGTAGACCATGGGATCACCAATAAAAATAATTTGATTGTGAAAAAGCAAATTGTACTAACCTAAAGAGTTTATATCAGAATTTCATATCTTAACATTTAATAAAACTTATAAAGATTTAAAAATCAACAATCTTAAAAAAGTAGACATGAAGGAGGAGTCAAGATGGTGGCACTGGAAGATGCAGAGTTAGCATCTCCCCACAACTAGGCCACCTGTTGGCCACTGGTGGGGGACTCTAACCCCCAAGGAGATGCGAGGAACCCCAGAGCGAAGTGGTAGGACGTAGGGGGACCAAGGAGGGAGGAGAAGTGGAGGCCAGACAAGATCGACCCCCTTGAGGCCAGGGAGATCAGGAGAGACAGGTGGGAGGGCCTCTCCAAGAAGAGCAGGAGAGGAGCAGAGGATGATGGCCTGACCCACTTGGGCTTGGGAGCCTGCTGAGCTCCCAAGCTGGTTTCCCCCCACCCAAAGCCCCCTCCAGACCACCTAGGTCCTGGGGGAATAGGAGGGAGGCTGAGGGGACAACAGGGGAGGCAGGCAAGAGGGGTCCTCAGGGAGGAGTCAGAGAGGAGCAGAGGGCAATTGCCCCACCCTCCAAGGCCCCTTCAGGCTGCATGGCTCTTGGGGACATAGGAGGGAGGCAGGGGGATCAGGAGAGGCAGGCGGGAGGGGCGCTCTCAGACCCCAGACCAGAGGAGCAGGAGAGGAGAGGAAGGTGTTTGCCCCACCCACTCGAGCCCAGGAGGCCTTCTGGGCTCCCAGGTGAGGTGCCGTCTCCTCTGAGACCAGGAGTCAAGGGCACGCCTGGGCCCCTTCTGTTCCTTGAGCCTAAGTCTCACCTCCCACAGTCCCCAGAGCCTTTTCCAGCCCTGTGGGCCCTGAGCATTGGCCCCACACACTGCCCAAACTTCACCCTTGCTTAGCTCCTGCTCTCCACAGCCAAGGCCTTCCTGCCTGCCCCCCCCACTTGTTTTTCTTTTCCTGCCTCCTCTTTTTTACTATTGTGGTACTGATGTATCTTCAGGTGTTAATTCATCTATATTTTTATTTTTACATTCTTTCTAACATACCTGTTAGTTTCCTAGTCTAATTTTATTTTTTACTTTGTTATTGTTCTTTTTTTTTTTTCCACCACATGCAGCTTGTGGGAGATCTTGATTTGCGAGCCTGCGATTGGGCGGAAGCTCCTGTGGTGGGAGCTCCAAGTCCGAACCACTGGACTAACAGAGAACC
This sequence comes from Tursiops truncatus, assembly GCF_011762595.2. NCBI lineage: Eukaryota > Metazoa > Chordata > Mammalia > Artiodactyla > Delphinidae > Tursiops > Tursiops truncatus. The sequence continues at coordinate 70,576,044 of NC_047040.1, read as the reverse complement.
TCAGACCCCAGGGAATATTCATCAGAGTGAGATCTGAGTTCCTCATCTCAGCACCAAGACCCAGCTCTACCCAACAGCCTACAAACTCCAGTATTGGAAGCCTAAGGCCAAACAACCAGTAAAACAAGACCACAATCCCACTCATATAAAAAAAAAAAAAGAAGAAGAAGAAACAGCAAAAATATATGTCACAGATGAAGGAGCAAGGTAAAAACCTACAAGACCAAATAAATGAAGAGGAAATAGGAAGTTTACCTGAAAAAGAATTCAGAGTAATGATAGTAAAGATGATCCAGAATCTCGGAAATGGAATGGAAGCACAGATTGAGAAAATACAAGAAATGTTTAATAAAGACCTAGAAAAACTAAAGAACAAACAAACAGAGATGAGCAACACAATAACTGAAATGAAAAATACACTAGAAGGAATCAATAACAGAATAACGGAGGCAGAAAAATGAATAAGTGAGCTGGAAGACAAAATGGTGGAAATGACTGTCGATGAGCAGAATAAAGAAAAAAGAATGAAAAGAATTGAAGAAAATCACAGAGATCTCTGGGACAACACTAAACTCATCAACATTAGAATTATAGGGGTCCCAGAAGAAGAAGAGAAAAAGAAAGGGTCTGAGAAAATATTTGAAGAGATTATAACATGGGAAAGGAAATAGTCACCCAAGTCCAGGAAACACAGAGAGTCCCATACAGGATAAACCTTAGGAAAAACACACCAAGACACATATTAATGAAACTAAAAAAATTTAATTCAAAGAAAAAATATTAAAAGCAGCAAGGGAAAAACAAAAAATAACATACAAAGGAATCCCCATAAGGTTATCAGCTGATTTTTCAGTGGAAACTCTGCAGGCCAGAAAGGAGTGGCAGGATATACTTAAAGTGATGAAAGAGAAAAACCTACAACCAAGATTGCTCTACCCAGGATCTCATTCAGATTCGATGGAGAAGTCAAAACCTTTACAGACAAACAAAAGCTAAGAGAATTCAGCACCACCAAACCAGCTTTACAACAAATGCTAAAGAAATATCTCTAAGTGGGAAACACAAGAGAAGAAAAAGACACACAAAAACAAACCCAAAACAATTAAGAAAATGGTAATAGGAATATACATACCAATAATAACCTTGAATGTAAATGGATTAAATGCCCCAACCAGAAGACACAGACTGGCAGAATGTGACCCATATATATGCTGTCTACAAGAGACTCACTTCAGACCTAGGGGCACATACAGACTGAAAGTGAGGGCATGGAAAAAGATATTCCATGCAAATGGAAATCAAAAGAAAGCTGGAGTAACAATACTCATAGCAGATAAAATAGACTTTAAAATAAAGAATGTTATAGGAGACAAGGAGGGACACTACATAACAATCAAGAGATCAATCCAAGAAGAAGATATAATAATTGTAAATATATATGCACCCAACATAGGAGCACCTCAATACATAAGGCAAATTCTAACGATCCGGAAAGGAGAAATCGACATTAACACAATAATAGTAGGGGAATTTAACACCCCACTTACATCAATGGACTGATCATCCAAACAGAAAATAAATATGGAAACACAAGCTTTAAACGACATGATAGACCAGTTAGATCTAATTGATATTTATAGAGCATTCCACCCAAAAGTGGCAGAATACACTTTCTTCTCACGTGCACACAGAACATTCTCCGGGATAGATCACATCTTTGATACAAACCAAGCCTTGGGAAATTTAAGAAACTTGAAATCGTATCGAGCATCTTTTCTGACCACAATGCTATGAGATTGGAAATCAATTACAGGAAAAAAAACTGCAAAAAACACAAATACCTGGAGGCTAAACAGTGTGATACTCAATAACCAAGAGATTACTGAAGAAATCAAAGAAGAAATTAAAAAATACATACAAACAAATGACAATGAAAACTAGAAGTTCCAAAACCTATGAGATGCAGCAAAAGCAGTTCTAAGAGGGAAGTTTATAGCAATACAATCCTACCTCAAGAAACAAGAAACATCTCAAATAAACAACCTAACCTTACACATAAAGCAATTAAAGAAAGAAGAACAAAAAAACTCCAAAGTTTGTAGAGGGACAGAAATCATAAAGATAGGATCAGAAGTAAATGAAAAAGAAATGAAGAAAACAATAGCAAAGAGCAATAAAACTAAAAGCTGGTTCTTTGAGAAGATAAACAAAATTGATAAACCATTAGCCAGACCCATGAAGAAAGAAAGGGAGAAGACTCAAATCAATAGAATTAAAAATGAAAAAGGAAAAGTAACAACTGACACTGCAAAAATGAAAAGGATCATGAGAGATTAGTACAAGCAACTATATGCCAATAAAATGGACAACCTGGAAGAAATGAACACATTCTTAGAAAGGCACAACTTTTAGAGATTGAACCAGGAAGAAATAGAAAATACAAACAGAGCAAACACAAGCACTGGAATTGAGACTGTGATTAAAAATCTTCCAACAAACAAAAGCCCAGGACCAGATGGCTTCCCAGGCGAATTCTATCAAACACTTAGAGAAGAGCTAACACCTATCCTTCTCAAACTCTTCCAAAATATAGCAGAGGGAAGAATACTCCTAAACTCATTCTACGAAGCCACACTCACCCTGACACCAAAACCAGACAAAGATGTCACAAAGAAAGAAAACTGCAGGCCAATATCACTGATGAACGTAGATGTTAAAATCTTCAACAAAATACTAGGATTCTTCAATGTATGCAAATCAATCAATGTGATACACCATATTAACAAATTGAAGGAAAAAAAACATATGATCATCTCAATAGATGCAGAAAAAGCTTTCGACAAAATTCAACACCCTTTTATGATAAAAAGCCTCCAGAAAGTAGGAATAGAGGGAACTTACCTCAACATACTAAAGCCCGAATATGACAAACCCACGGCCGACATCATTCTCAATGGTGAAAAACTGAAACCATTTCCACTAAGATCAGGAATAAGACAAGGTTGCCCAGTCTCACCACTATTATTCAACGTAGTTTTGGGAGATTCAGCCACAATAATCAGAGAAGAAAAAGAAATAAAAGGAATCCAAATCAGAAAAGAAGAAGTTAAACTGTCACTGTTTGCAGATGACATGATACTATACATAAAGAATCCTTATGATGCTGCCAGAAAACTACTAGAGCTAATCAATGAATTTGGTAAAGTAGCAGGATACAAAATTAATGCACAGAAATCGCTTGCATTCCTATACTCCAGTGATGAAAAATCTGAAAGAGAAATTAAGGAAACATCTTTCCAATAGAAATAAATATAGCCCTAAATACTCTTGGTGAGTTACCATTCGAATGATGAATTTTTACCCTTTTTTCATGACTTACTTCAATGAGTGAATCTTCATCAGCTGGAAGTGCTGGGACATTCTGACATCCATTAATTGCAATTGCTGCTTTCTCAATGAACTCTGAAATATGAGCATTAAATTTGATTATAGTGGAATATAAAGGACTGGAATTTTAGTCAAAGACAGTGATTTATATATAATTGAAGATAAAACCAAAATAAGGCATATTTTCCAGCATTAGCTATTGTAACTGCAAAGAAATCTTCAGGAATACTTAATATGAATGAATCAGAACCATTATGTTCTCACAGTATCGTTTAAAACAAAAATAAGGTAATATCACTCCCTTGCATAAAATATTCCGATGGTCTTCCAAGGGACTTGGAATAAATTCCAAACTCCTTACCATGGCGTCACAGACTCTGAGTGATCTAATCTAGTCCCTGCCTACATCTCTTACCATCCTGCTCTGCTCTCAGGAGGCCTCCGCCATTTGCTCCCTAAACAAGCCACGATCATGCCATCTTAGGATCTTTGCACTTGCTCTTCATCTGGCTAGAATCCTCTTCCTCTACACCCTGCCTCTTCCCTATTCCTTAGATATTAGCTCAAATGCCATCTCCCCAGAGTCCTTCCAAACCACCCAAAATGAACTTATACCTTGAGCTTGTGCGCACGCACACACTCACATACCACCCATTCACTCTATCACATTGCCACTTTTTTTTATCATAGTACTTATATTTTTCAGGGTCTATCTGTGTTTGCTCAGATATATTCACCTGTGGCAGCTGCCTCAGGGGCCACATGTCACATCCCGTGACCTACCCTCATGTCAACTGCAGCAGCTATTAGACAATTCCCTGCAAGCTCAGACTTACCTCCCTAATGGTGACCCTTCTCATCATACTCCACTTGTTTTCCTACTTCCTGTCCCAGGGTTTTCTTTGGCCCCTAGGTGCCTGCTCTACCCAAGCACAAGGACAGCCAATGGGAGTTGGGAACAAGTGATCGAATGCTTCAGTCTCCCAGTCTTCAAGTGAACCAGTCTGGCAGGTCTTTTGTAATTTCTCAGGAGAGCTCAGCAGAAGTCAAACCCTTGTTATGACGGCAGCAACCTTAATATTGGCTGGTCCTCTTTTCCCATCTTGCACTCTCCTCCCCCTCATCCCTGTTTCCTGGGATCACCTCCAAATTTACCATCAGTGACCAGTATTCAAGATTTTGCTTCATGCTCTGCTTTCAGGGTAACCTTAATTAAGACATATTCTATAGTATATAAGATCCATAAGAGCTAAGGACCTTATCTTTTATGTATTTTGCTTTGTTTACAATGCTTAGCACAGGGCGTGGCATACAGTGAGTGCATATGTATATTTATTTTTTTCTGAAATAATTATAGGCAAGAGTAGAGGTTATGGGCAAATTTAGGGAGAAAATGGTATTCAAGAGAAAGGGATGATCAGAGGAAAAATATTCAGAAGGTATAAGGTAGTATATGGTAGTAGATATAGGAGAGTATGAGAAGAATAATGCTAACTGAACAGAGAGAGGATGTAAAACATTCATAGAAGTTACTAAAAAGTTCTAAGACAGTCAATCAGATACGAGAGGATTCAAGACTGGAAAAATCTGGGAATCTTCCATTATGTGTTGATCATTCTGTGAGAGAAGTCAAGTGGTATTATTGTCTTACTTTTAATTGTTTGAGCACCGAAAATTTCATTTTCTTGGAATTTTGAAGCTTGATTCATGTGATAAAAGGATGATGCTGAGTCCAAAAATTTAATTTGCTAACTAGTACTTTTAAAAAGTAGGTGTGCAGTTTCCAATGTTCATTGTGGCACTATTTACAATAGCCAGGACATGGAAACAACTTAAATGTCCATCAACAGAAGAATGGATAAAGAAGATGTGGTACATACATACAATGGAACATTACTCAGCCATGAAAAAGAACAAAATAATGCCATTTGCAGCAACATGGATGGACCTAGAGATTGTTGTACTGAGTGAAGTAAGTCAGACACAGAAAGACAAATATCATGTGATATCACTCATATGTGTAATCTAAAAGAAAAAAGGGTACAAATGAACTTATTTACAAAACAGAAGTAGAGTCACAGATGTAGAAAACAAACTTATGGTTACCAGGGGGTAAGGGAGGGAGGGATAAACTGGGAGACTGGGATTGACATATACACACTACTATATATAAAATAGATAACTAATATGAACCTGCTGTATAGCACAGGGAACTCTACTCAGTATTCTGTAATAACCTATATGGGAAAAGAATCTAAAAAGAAAAATGTATATATGTATATGTATAACTGATTCAATTTGTTGTACACCTGAAACTAACACAACTTTGTAAATTGACTATACTCCAATAAAAATTTTTAAAAAAACAGGGATGCAGGGACTTCTACTTACAGTTATGCCAGAGTAACTTGTACTGGACTTGTCCCGCCATAAATAATGAGACAATATTCATGAGGCAAGTGTTCTCAGTAATTGGGACTCAGGGACCACAGGATTGTGAACTTTGAGAGAAGAAAAATACATAAGTTGTCCTTTCTTTCTGCCTGGAGACACTTAGCAGCTGGCACAGGCTGCCAAAGGCAAAGCTTTTGCTGAACATAAAAAGAAGCTGGGGTCAGAGTTGGGGTGGCTGAAGCAACTGGAATAAGAAGAAAAGAGTATCTGATAGGAAGGAGCTGCATGGGGAAGAGGGGTAGCCGGGAGAAGCTCCTGCATGGCTGACAGCTAAAGAAGACATCAGAAGTGATGCAGTGCCAGATAACGTTGGAATTCCACTCTAGCTACAGTGGAAAGATCTTACTGAATTCCTCAGATACTCAGTTTAAACCCTAGAAAGGCCAAACCTTCCAGGTATGCACCATACTCTAGAGTAAGAGCTACACCATAGGGTGAAGGCAAAACCAAAATAGATCCGAAACTAACAAAGAACAACATTAAGCTTGACAAGATCAAAAGGATCCACAAGTAATTTAATTAGTTGCTGGAACAAAACTCAACACTCTTTAAAGGAAGACATCATAATCTGGACTCCCTACAACATATCATATATAATGTCCAACATTCAGTAAAAAGTAGTGCTTTGAAAATAATAAATTACAGTGATAAAACCTTAAGTAGACAGATTAATAAAAAGAGAAAACCCAAATAACTAACGACAGGAATGAAACAGGCACTATCTTACAGATCCCACTGATAATATAAAGATAATCAGGAAATTTTATAAACAACTTTATGCTAATACATCTGACAACTTATAGGAACACATTTCTTGAATAACACAATTTACAAAGATGGACACAAGAAGAAACAGGTAATCTAAAATAGCAGGGGCCTGCAAAGTCAAAATTATTCCTATAATCATACTAGGACCTTCTTTGTCTTTTCCACTTTTAGACTCTCACAAGCAGAGTTTTCCAGGGACTACTTGTGTGATATTGCAATAGACTGAACACAGAAGCAGATGTGAGAACTAGCTGTCTTCTATTAGGCTATACATTAAACAGATTGGTAAAAACAGAGGACACATTTTTGTAGACACATCCCAAGAGTGTTTATCAGTGATTCATTATTAGTTAAAAGAGAAGACTCTATTACTTAGACATCTATTACTTAGGATCCCGTAAAGGTCAAGTTTTTTTCTATTTCCTCACCAATGGTACATACTTATTAAACAAGTAGACACCAAGGAGCTATTTGGAAAGAACCAGATTCCTACTCAGCCTTATTTTTCTCAACCACTTAATTCCTTGGAATCAATATGTTGACTTACTTCTGGAAAAGTCCCTTGTAAACATCAAAACTTTTTAAAATTTAAATAGAGATGTATAAAGATGAGTTATTACAATTAATTTTTGTGCAGGGTATGGATATCCACAACCAGACAAGCCAATTTAGCTTTCCCTGCTACCAGGCAGATTAGGGTGAATGAAACTGCTAATATTTCAGGAAACATTTCAGAGATCTCATGAAATTAGAGAAATGAGTCTCTAATATGTGAATAGATTGGTTATTAAAAGTTCTAGGATCTAAAGGCAGTAAAGGACATACAAGAAGGAGAAATAGAACTTTCATTCTATACTAGACAAGTCATTCTCAGACTTGGAGCATGTACAACTCCTCTGCATCTATCCTAGAACCCCAAACCCTGTGTGACAGGATCGTTGGGAAGCTGGGGAGCGCTAAATGCTGAAGCAGAAACAAATGAATCTGTCAGAATCCTTTATTTCATGGAAGCCATTGTGTCAGAGTGCGCCGTCCACCACGCAAAGGATGATTTTTATAAGGCCATCTTTCTAAGGCCAAAATTCCCTTTGGAATAAGAAAATATTCCTTGGGCAAAAGAAATGCTTCTAGCTTATGATAAATTCTTGTATTGCACAGCACTTTACAAAGTCAGCCAATTTCTGGCCTCTATAGAGCTTCTCCAGTAACTTCCTGAGTCCATTCCCTTGAATACGCATATTTGCCTGACTCAGTCAAAAATGTCATCAATCAGGATTGTGCAGTAAATAATAGTGTAGCGATTACTCCCTAAGCAACAGTGAATGATTGTTCTAACACACAGAGTTCAGGATTATTAGACGAGAAGTAAAGAGTCGTGTCAGGATGAATTTTGCCTACAGCTGAAGGCAGGTGACTCCAGCTTGCTACTGGCAGGAAGCATGTCATGGGGAAATGGCTAAAATAATATGAATATGAAGCTTATATTGATTTTATTCAATACGTATAAGTGAATATAAAGATGACCAACACAAGGTCCTTGCCTTTGGAAAGGCTCAACTTTTTACATGTTATAAGAGCCGCAAGCTCATAATTATATATCACTTGTGAAGTTCCTTTGAATGAGTTAGGTCTGTAAACGTCCTGTCGTTTACAGACCTAACAGTGTTCTCCCCACCCCTAAATAATGTCTGGTCTACTTGGCAAACTTCTAATCAACCTTCAAGACAGCTTTTTTTTTTTGCGGGGGTGGTACACAGGCCCCCACCGTCGCGACCTCTCCCGCTGCGGAGCACAGGCTCCGGATGCGCAGGCTCAGCGGCCATGGCTCACGGGCCCAGCCGCTCCGCGGCACGCGGGATCCTCCCGGACCGGGGCACGAACCCGCGTCCCCTGCATCGGCAGGCGGACTCCCAACCACTGCGCCACGAGGGAAGCCCAAGACAGCTTTTTTTTTGCCACTTTCTCTCATTCTGTTTCCTTTCCTTTACCCAGGAAGATGAATCACTCCCCCAGCTTGTCACTGTAATTATAGTAATAGCAATAATAGTTCACAGTTATCAAGTGCTTTCTATGTGCCAAGGACTCTTCTAAGAGGTAAGTTATTTAATTTCACAAAACTGTATAAGATGAGCATTGTTACTGTGCCTATTTTACATATGAGGAAAATGAGGTACGGAGAAGCTGTATATGTTGCTCAGGATCACACAGACAGTAAGTGGCAGAGCTGCTGTATAGACCCGGGTCGTTGCATCCTTTACCACTATGTGACGTTCCCTCTCATTAGCACTCGTATACATCCATCACATAGTACTAAGTTAGTGTTTGGGAGTCTCCTTCAGTGCAGACTGTATTCTCTGTAAGAGTAGGGCTATCCCTCATTGTAGAGGAGAGTAAAACCCTGCCGGCAATGAAAATTGAGTAACATCTGTGGTTCATGTTTTTACTTATTCACAAGTCATTGTTTACCAAATTTATTCAAGGACCCTCCCATGCCCAACCAGAAAAAAGCACTCTTTGTCCTAGCTAAAGGAGTGATCCACTCCAGCATTTTAAAAACAATACTCCGTTTCACTACAGAGAGATTACAGGTTAGGTTTTAATGACAAAGGAAGCACTTTGTGTGAATATTTGAACAGTACCACCTGTTGAAACTTGTTATTGCTTGAGACTCTTCAGAATTCGAGATTTAAACTTTCCTCCAGTCACATGAGAGCTGATGTAAGCACTGCCAAGAAAATAATGACCAGATCCTCTGTCCCCAAAACTCAGACATTTCTGAGTCCAGCTTCAGGAAGAAACAGCCCTCCACACCAGCAGCGGAGACACGTTGTATCACCAAGATGGAATGTGCCTAATTTCACTTTGCAGTGTACCCTGGAACCCAAACTATGGCAGGATGACTGTTTTTTTTGTTTTTTGTTTTTGTTTTTTCTGCTGTACGCGGGCCTCTCTCACTGCTGTGGCCTCTCCCGTTGCGGAGCACAGGCTCCGGACGCGCAGGCTCAGCGGCCATGGCTCACTGGCCCAGCCCCTCCGCGGCATGTGGGATCTTCCCGGACCGGGGCACGAACCCGTGTCCCCTGCATCAGCAGGCGGACTCTCAACCACTGCGCCACCAGGGAAGCCCAGGATGACTTTTTGACATGTACAGTTACTTGGGAATAATGGCAGCACCCTTGCAATGTGGTTGGATGGGAAACACCTGTGAGATTTGAAGCCATGGTTAGATGTGGCCATTCTTGATGTGTCCAGTGACTGCATTTGTTCAGTTCCTGTTGGCTAACGAGAACAAAGGGTGAAATCCTTTTTTTCTTCAAAGAACGAATTATATGTATAGAGATGTTCCGGGCAGGGTTCAAGGAAAAAGAACATCAATGGTCATTTCATGTTATACAGGAAAATCCAGTAGTTTGGACCTGGAAAAGTGGTATTCAACCATGAACCTACAGTGATTGTGGTGTGGGGATTGTCTTTGGAATTCTGACTGTTCTGGAAGCTGGAGGGCTACAGGCTGGGGGTTGTTCATTTATTCAATCTGTCTATTTGCCTCCACCGGCTGGTTCAGAACATAGGTATAACTAATTTTAAGGGAAATGGCTTATATCCATCTGTTCATGATTGACAATTCCATGGGAAATAGGGAGGAGATAATGGAAACTGATGGAGCCAATCACAGTGACAAAAATGGAAAGGGTTAAAAAGTCATTTAATTTATCTTAAATAAATTATGTAAATCTGTGAGAAAATGAATAGAAAAAACAGATGTCATTAATTTTTCTTTCAAGTCCCTTATGGTAATAGAAATAAGAAAGAAGTGAAACTCAAAACATAATATTGTATTCTCTCTTTCTTTCTGTCTCTCTCTCTATCTATCTCTCTGTCTCTCTCTCTATCTATCTATATCTATCTTTAGTCCTGTTCCATGATTCACCTTGTCAGAGCTCCAGGGCTCCTTTGCCTTTGAATTTAAACAAGAGCAGGTTCTCATCAATTTTCCCATATTTTTGAGCATTTTTAAATGATAGTTGAGTTATGAGTCATCATCAAGCTCTTCGGCATCATTGTACCAAAAGCACATAGCATGTTTTCTACCTGTTGATGTAAATTATTGCCTGCGTGTAGAACTCCAGGAATGATTTGGCTTCCTGCCCACACAAATGACTTCTCATCATTCAGGTTTCAATTTAATGCCAGTATATAGTGTAAGATGTATGTTCAGTCTTACAAATGAGTTGCATGTGCATTTCCATTTCAGAAAACCTGACCTGAATTTTAAAAGAAAGCATTTGGGATCTATTATATTGGTGGTATTTCTGAGCTAAGTGCTTTCTACATACATTGTAACACTGTAGGATCAAAAATCGTGCTAGACTTTGGGTACCACACCAAATTTTTTAAAAGAAAAAAAAAGACAAATGATGTCTTTAGTTTTTGAACTTCCTTTTCCAGAGAATTAAAAGATATATTGTGAGTTTTCTTTTTTCAGTTACCTTTGCTTTTTTAAATTTCAATTTACTTTCTCTCATCTTCTGACCACCAGCCTAAGAAGTCAAATCAACTAGAAGAGGAAAATGTCTTAAATAGAAAGCTAATGATTTAGAAAGCTTTTGTTGTACAGGCAGAATCTACTCTAAGCACTAATCAGAAAGATGCTTTTAGACTTCTTTGCTTCGTATTAGTGATTCCACCGACAGATGAAGATGTATATGAAATAAATTAGAATGCACTCCAAATTTAACAAATTAAAAATATTGTCAAATGAAATGCCTTTTTGTAAGTGTGGCAAGAAGCACTTATTCCTGAGCATTCATGCTAGTAAAAAGGTCAAAGGACTAATGATAATAATAAAAATGAACATGATTGTGCACAAAAAGAGCATCAAAATATAAGATAAATTGGAAAAAGGAGTGTTCTGAAATGACTGAAAACAAGGAAGTTTTCACATTGTTTTACATTAGCAAAAATAGATACAGAATTCTACTGACCAAAAGTGCAGCAGTAACAAGGATTAAGGCATTCTCCTTCACTGTAATTGTGCACCTTCTGTAAAAGCTATCGTATCTTTCTGCCATGTAATCACACAGGTAATAAATATTACATGTTATACCAATATGTTTTAATGACTTCTCTTTCACTCAGCTGCAGAACAAAACCAACAAAGTAAAACAGTATTTGTAAGTCACCATTTCCTAAGCTGAGAAAAAAGAAAATGTTGAGGGTATATAATATAATCCTCCCTTACTTTCTATTATTCTTCCTCTTAGTAGAACATTAGTTTAAAGTTTGGATTGTCATTGAATATTGGGTTGCAGTATTTTCTAGTTACCATAATTCTATTTGGTTTTGGAGAATCCATTGTTCCACATTATATTAAAGTCTGTGGGGGGGGCCTTCAAGATGGTGGAGGAGTGAGACGTGGAGATCGCCTTCCTCCCCCAAAATACATCAGAAATACATCTACATGTGGAACAACCCCTACAGAACACCTACTGAATGCTGGCAGAAGACCTCAGACTTCCCAAAAGGAAAAAGACTCCCTACATACCTGGGTAGGGCAAAAGAAAAAAGAAAAAACAGAGACAAAAGAATAGGGACAGGACCTGCACTTCTGGAAGGGAGCTGTGAAGGAGGAAAAGTTTGCACACACTAGGAAGCCCCTTAACTGGAGGATACAACAGGGTGGGTGGGAAGCTTCGGAGCCATCGAGGAGAGCAACAGGGGTGCAGAGGGCAAAGCGGAGAGATTCCTGCACAGATAATCGGTGCCAACCATTACTCACCAGCCCGAGAGGCTTGTCTGCTCACCTGCCTGGGCGGGCGGGGGCTGGGAGCTGAGGCTCGGGCTTCGGAGGTCCCAGGGAGAGGACTGGTGTTGGCTGCGTGAACAGCCTGAAGGGGGCTAGTGCACCACAGCTAGCCGGGAGGGAGTCCGGGAAAAAGTCTGGAGCTGCCGAAGAGGCAAGAGACCATTGTTTTCGGGCGCACGAGGAGAGGGGATTCAGAGCACCGCCTAAAGGAGCTCCAGAGACGGGCATGAGCTGTGGCTATTGGTGCAGACACCAGAGACAGGCATGAAATGCTAAGGCTGCTACTGCAGCCTCCAAGAAGCCTGTGTGCAAGCACAGGTCACTATCCACACCTATCCTCCAGGGAGCCTGTGCAGCCCGCCACTGCCAGGGTCCCATGATCCAGGGACAACTTCCCCAGGAGAACACATGGCGCACCTCAGGCTGTTGCAATGTCAAGCAGGCCTCTGCCGCTGTGGGCTCGCCCCTCATCCGTACCCCTCCCTTTTCCTGGCCTGAGTGAGCCAGAGGCCCCTAATCAGCTGCTACTTTATTTTTATTGTTTTAACATCTTTATGGGAATATATTTGCTTTACAATGGTGTGTTAGTTTCTGCTGTATAACAAAGTGAATCAGCTACACATATACATACATCCCCATATCTCCTCCCTCTTGCATCTCGCTCCCACACTCCCTATCCCACGCCTCTAGGTAGTCACAAACCACCAAGCTGATCTCCCTGTGCTATGCATCAGCTGCTACTTTAATCCCATCCAGTCTGGGTGGGGAACAGATGCCCTCAGGTGACCTACAGAGAGAGGTGGGGTCAAACCCAAAGCTAAACCGCAGGAGCTGTGCGAACAAAGAAGAGAAAGGGAAATTTCTCCCAGCAGCCTCAGGAGCAGCGGATTAAATCTCTGCAATCAACCTGATGTACCCTGCATCTGTGGAATACCTGAATAGACAACGAATCATCCCAAAATTGAGGCAGTGGACTTTGGGAGCAACTGTGGACTTGGGGTTTGATTTCTGCATCTAATTTGTTTCTGGTTTTATGCTTATATTGGCTTAGTATTTAGAGCTTATAATCATTGGTAGATTGGTTTATTGCTTTGATTGCTCTCTTACTTTTATATATATATATTTTTTCCTTTTTTACTTTTTCTGATTGTGTATATGTAAGTTTTTTGTGTGATTGTGTCTGTATAGCTTTGCTTTTACCATTTTTCCTAGGGTTCTGTCTGTCCAATTTTGTTTTTTGATTTTTTTGGTTTTGTTAGTATAGTTTTTAGTGCTTGTTATCATTGGTGGATTTGTTTATTGGTTTGGTTGCTCTCTTCTTTCTTTCTTTACTTTAAAAAATTTTTTAATAATATATTTTTTATTTTCATTATTTTATTTTATTTTATTTTATTTTTCTTTCTTTTTTTTCTCCCTTTTCTTCTGAGCCATGTGGCTGACAGGGTCTTAGTGCTCCGGCCAGGTGTCAGGCCTGTGCCTCTGAGGTGGGAGAGCCAAGTTCAGGACATTGGTCCAACAGAGACTTCCCAGCCCCACATAATATCAAACAAAGAAAGCTTCCCCAGAGATCTCCATCTCAATGCTAAGAACCAGCTCCACTCAACAACCAGCAAGCTACAGTGTTGGACACCTCATGCCAAACAGCTAGCAAGACAGGAACACAACCCCACCTATTACCAGAGAGGCTGCCTAAAATCATAACAAGTTCACAGACATCCCAAAACACACTACTGGACGCAGTCCCGCCCACCAGAAAGACAAGATCCAGGCTCATCCACCAGAATACAGGCACCTGTCCACTCCGCCAGGAAGCCTACACAACCCACTGAACCAACCTTACCCACTGGGGGCAGACACCAAAAACAACAGGAACTACAGACCTGCAGCCTGCGAAAAGGAGACCCCAAATGCAGTAAGTTAAGAAAAATGAGAAAACAGAGAAACACACAGCAGATGAAGGAGCAAAGTAAAAACCCACCAGACCAAAAACAAGACCCATATATGTGCTGTCTACGAGAGACCCACTAAAGACCTAGAGACATATACAGACTGAAAGTGAGGCTATGGAAAAAGATATTCCATGCAAATGGGAATCAAAAGAAAGCTGCAGTAGCAATTCTCATATCAGATAAAATAGACTTGAAAATGAAGACTATTACAAGAGACAAAGAAGGACACTACATAATGATAAAGGGATCAATCTAAGAAGAAGATATAACAATTGTAAATATTTATGCACCCAACAAAGGAGCACCTCAACACATAAGGCAAATGCTAACAGCCATAAAAGGGGAAATTGACAGTAACATAATAATAGTAGGGGACTTTAACACCCCACTTTCCCCAATGGACGGATCATCCAAAATGAAAATAAATAAGAAAACACAAGCTTTAAAAGACACATTAAACAAAATGGACTTAACTGATATTTATAGAACATTCTATCGAAAAATAACAGAATGCATTTTCTTCTCAAATGCTCATGCAGCATTCTCCGGGAGAGATCATATCTTGGGTCACAAATGAAGCCTTGGTAAATTTAAGAAAATTGAAATTATATCAAGTATCTTTTCAAACCACAATGCTATGAGACTAGATATCAACTACAGAAAAAAACTATAAAAAATACAAACACATGGAAGCTAAACAATACACTACTAAACAACCAAGAGATCACTGAAGAAATCAAAGGGGAAATCATAAAATACCTAGAAACAAATGACAATGAAAGCACAACTACCCAAAACCTATGGGATTCAGCAAAAGCAGTTCTAAGAGGGAAGTTTATAGCAATACAATCCTACCTCAAGAAACAAGAAACATCTCAAATAAACAACTTAACCTTATACCTAAAGCAATTAGAGAAAGAAGAATGAAAAAACCCCAAAGTTAGCAGAAGGAAACAAATCATAAAGATCAGATCAGAAATAAATGAAAAAGAAATGAAGGAAACAATGGCAAAGATGAGTAAAACTAAAAGCTGGTTCTTTGAGAAGATAAACAAAATTGATAAACCATTAGCCAGACTCATCAAGATAAAAAAGGAGAAGACTCAAATGAATAGAATTAGAAATGAAAAAGGGGAAGTAACAACTGACACTGCAGAAATACAAAGGATCATGAGAGATTACTACAAGCAACTATATGGCAATAAAATGGACAACCTGGAAGAAATGGACAAATTCTTAGAAAAGCACAACCTTCTGAGACTGAACTAGGAAGAAATAGAAAATATAAACAGACCAATCACAAGCACTGAAATTGAAACTGTGATTAAAAATCTTCCAACAAACAAAAGCCCAGGACCAGATGGCTTCACAAGAGAATTCTATCAAACATTTAGAGAAGAGCTAACACCTATCCTCAAACTGTTCCAAAATATAACAGAGGGAGGAACACTCCCAAACTCATTCTACGAGGCCACCATCACCCTCATACCAAAACCAGGCAAAGATGTCACAAAAAGAAAACTACGGGCCAATATCACTGATGAACATAAACGCAAAAAGCCACAATGAAATACTAGCAAACAGAATCCAGCAACACATTAAAAGGATCATACACCATAACCAAGTGAGGTTTATCCCAGGAATTCAAGGATTTTTCAATATATGCAAATCAATGAATGTGATACACCTTATTAACAAATTGAAGGGTAAAAGCCGTATGATCATCTCAACAGATGCAGAAAAAGCTTTCGACAGAATTCAACACCCTTTTATGATAAAAACCCTCCAGAACGTAGGCATAGAGGGAACTTACCTCAACATAATAAAGGCCGAATACGACAAACCCACAGCCAACATCATTCTCAATGGTGAAAAACTGAAGCCATTTCCTCTAAGATCAGCAACAAGACAAGGTTGCTCACTCTCACCACTATTATTCAACATAGCTTTGGAAGTTTTAGCCACAGCAATCAGGGAGAAAAAGGAATCCATATTGGAAAAGAAGACGTAAAACTGTCACTGTTTGCAGATGACATAATACTATACATAAAGAATCCTAATGATGCTACCAGAAAACTACTAGAGCTAGTCAATGAATTTGGTACAGTAGCAGATACAAAATTAATGCACAGAAATCTCTTGCATTTCTATACACTAATAATGAAAAATCTGAAAGAGAAATTGAGGAAACACTCCAATTTACCACTGCAACAAAAATAATAAAATACCTAGGAGTGAACCTATCTAAGGGGACAAAAGATCTGTATGCAGAAAACTGTAGGACACTGATGAAAGAAATTAAAGATGATACAAACAGAGAGATATACCACGTTCTTGGATTGGAAGAATCAACATTGTGAAAATGACTCTATTACCCAAAGCAATCTACAGATTCAATGCAATCCCTATCAAACTACCAATGTCATTTTTCACAGAACAAGAACAAAAAATTTCACAATTTGTATGGAAACACAAAAGACCCCAAATAGCCAAAACTATCTTCAGAAAGAAAAACGGATCTGGAGGAATCAGGCTCCCTGACTTCAGACTATACTGCAAATCTATAGTAATCAAGACAGTATGGTACTGGCACAGAACAAAAATATAGATCCATGGAACCGGATAGAAAGTCCAGAGATAAACCCACGCACATATGTGCACCTTATCTTTGAAAAAGGAGGCAAGAATATACAATGGAAAAAAGACAGCCTCTTCAATAAGGGGTGCTGGGAAAAGTGGACAGTTTCATGTAAAAGAATGAAATTAGAACAATTCCTACACCATACACAAAAATAAACTCAAAATGGATTAGTGACCTAAATGTAAGGCTAGACACTTTAAAACTCTTAGAAGAAAACGTAGGAAGAACACTCTATGACATAAATCAGAGCAGGATCCTTTTTAGCCCACCTCTTAGAGAAATGGAAACAAAAACAGAAATAAACAAATGGGACCTAATGAAACTTAAAGGCTTTTGCACAGCAAAGGAAACCATAAACAAGACAAGAGACAACGCTCAGAATGGGAGAAATATTTCCAAGTGAAGCAACTGACAAAGGATTAATCTCCACAATATACAAGCAACTCATGCAGCTCAATATCAGAAAAAGAAAAAACACAATCCAAAACTGGGCAGAAGACCTAAATAGACATGTCTCCAAAAAAGATATACAGATTGTCAAGAAACACATGAAAGGATGCTCAACATTACTAATCATTAGAGAAATGCAAATTGAAACTACAATGAGGTATCACCTCACACTGGTCAGAATGGCCATCATCAAATAATCTATGAACAATAAATGCTGGAGAGGGTTGAGAAAAGGGAACCCTCTTGCACTGTTGGTGGGAATGTATATTGATACAGCCACTATGGAGGTTCCATAAAAAACAAATAATAAAACTACCAGACACCCCAGCAATCCTTCTACTGGGCATATACCCTGAGAAAACCATAATTCAAAAAAGGCATGTACCCCAATGTTCATTGCAGCTCTATGTACAATAGCCAGGACATAGAAGCAATCTAAGTGTCCATTGACAGATGAATAGATAAAGAAGACGTAGCACATATGTACAATGGAATATTACTCAGCCATAAAAAGAAACAAAAGTGAGTTAGTTGTAATGACGTGCATGGACCTAGAGTCTGTCATGCAGAGTAAAGTAAGTCAGGAAGAGAAAAACAAATACTATATGCTAACACATATATATGGAATCTAAGAAAAAAATGGTTTTGAAGAAGTTAGGGGCAGGGCAGGAATAAAGATGCAGATGTAGATAATGGACTTCAGGACACGGGGAGGGGGAAGGGTAAGCTGGGACAAAGTGAGAGAGTGACATGGACATATATGCCCTACCAAATGTAAAATAGATAGCTAGTGGGAAGCAGCCAGATAGCACAGGGAGATCAGCTTGGTGCTTTTTGTCAAACTAGAGGTGTGGGATAGGGAGGGTGTGTGGGAGACGCAAGAGGGAGGAGATTGGTGATATGTGTATACGTATAGCTGATTCACTTAGTTATACAGCAGAAACTAACACACCATTGTAAAGCAATTATACTCCAATAAAGATTTTTTTTACAATAAATAAATATTTAAAAAAATAAAGTATATGGGCAAAGAAAGAGACGATGGAACTGTTAGTTGTAGTTAGTAGTAAGCTACACTCTCAATGCACTCTTCCAACCCTTAGATTTTAGGTAATGTTTATTCTTACACTTCATTATGCATTGCCATTTGTTACTTCTTTATGTTTGTCTTATGGCCCAAAGTAGAAGGTAAGTTTCTTGAGGATGAGGACCATTTTCCTAATTCCATTTATAGTATGACATCAGACTCTGATACATCACCCAGGCATTGTTTTGGCTTTAACTTTGTGTTTACACAGAGTTTTGAGTCAGGTCCTGTGCTAGTGCTATCAATAATCTCTTCCTTTGCTATCAATCATATGTCCACAGAATTGTAGAACTAAAATATACATTCCATATAATCAACCTCTTTACAGACAAGAAAACCAAGACTCAGAGCCATTAAATATTTGGCCCAAAGTCAAAAAGAGGATTCATAGCTTTCAAACATAGGAAAAATGTTCATCTTATAGTTGAGTAAACTCTGGCCCAGACACCTGCTGTTTCTTGGCAGCCTGCCGTAACAAGGATCATAACTGATGAATGGACATTTATGGTTTATTCAAATTAAGATAAACCTCACTCATCAGTTGGCAAAAGGTAAATTAATTCCTAAGCATAATTTTTAGAAACGAAATGCTTTGTTGCAAATAAGGAAGCAAGATCAGTAGCCTTGGCATCAGATGCCAAGTTTTCTAACAAAGTCTCCCTGTAAGGGTTTAGCATACTACCTAAGGATACCTTAATTGCTTTATTCACTCATGCATGGACATATGTGAACACAGCAATACATCTGAGAGCCTCCTTTCTAAAGAGTTTAAAAAGAGTCATCAAATTCTCTAAAACACACTGTCAGGATTTTACAGGTTAGAGGGATTTGATTGAAATGGCATTGAATATTTTTCAGAAATAATTACTTTTCCTTGGTATTGAATAAAAAACGCTTGCTTGATGTATGAATTAGTAAAGGGACTTTGGATAAGAGCTTCCTGAACTTATAAATAAATAAATAAGTATTAGAACAAGATTAAGGCAGAGGAGGAGATTCATAATGGATACCAGGAATCCTGCTTTCTTTTTCTACATTGTGCTGGTTGCCCTGTGGCAAACCATGAAGTTTCTTAACATTCCACTGGGTAAGGGTAGAAACAGAATTTGACCTTGGAATTCCTTTCTTAATAGATTTTGCAAGAGAAGCCAAAGGGGTTAAAAAGCTAGGAGCATAAATTAAACTGAAAATTAATAGTGCTCTTATGAAATAGTCCTATCCAGTTTTATTTCTGCAATATGTATAGAGAATACATATACTTTGCCTTTTTTTTTAAATCCAAAGTTATAACTTGATATGAATTGAGACCAAGTCCTCTAATCAGTTTCTTTGGACTTTCTATTTTCAAAATCATAAATTGGTATCAACATCAACAAATACTCTCTCAACACTGCACCCATCAGATAATTTGTTCTAATTATCTCTCTGTAGAAAAAGAGAATACTTGAAAATGGATTTGACTTTCTGCCAAACTGTCAGGATATTGGAGGGATGCATTTTTCTTTTCTAATAAAGTGAGAGTATCTTTTCCTTCTACATATACTCCTTTTTATTGAGATATGATTTACATATAAGAAAAAGCATATATTTAAGTGTATAATTAAATGATGTTAGAAATAATCATACCTGTGCAACCCATAATCTGGAAAGTCCCCTTATTTCTGAGAGGCAACCCTTGTTCTGATCACAAATTTGTTTTGTTTACTTAGAACTTTAAATAAATGGGATCATAAAATATGCACTCTTTCTCTCTGGCTTTTGCCCAATGTAATATTTTTGTGATTTGTCCATGCCATTCCAGGCATCAGAAATTCATTCATTTTCATTGCTGAGTGGCATTCCATTAAGTATCAATAAATACACCACAGTTTTCTTATCCATTCTCATTTTGATGGTCAAGGGGTTATTTCCAATTTGGGGAAATTATTTTCAAAAATCTACTATGAACATTCTTGTACATAATTTTTATAAAATAGTTTATATGTCTCTTAGGGTCATGATTCCCTTTAAAATACATTGCTGGGCTGCTTCCCACCAACAACGTGTGAGAGTTTTCATTGTTCTAATTCCTCACCAATATCTGATATTGTCTGCCTTTCTAATTTTTGCCATTCCTAATGGATGTGAATTTATATCTCATGATTTTACTTGCATTTCTCTGATGTACCATTTCACATACTTATTGGACATTTGTATTCTCTTGCTGATTTATGACTTAGCATGAGGTCTATTTTGGTGATAATCCCATATATGCTTGAGAAGAATCTATGTTCTACAGTGATTGGTTATAATATTTTATAAATGTCAGTGAGGACAAATTGGTCGATAGTTGTTCAAATTTTCCACATTATTACAGATTGTTTTTGGTTGACTTATGTCCTCAATTATTAATAAACTGAAGTTAAATCTCTGATGAGGATTGTAGATATGTCTATATTCTGCTTTAATTCTGTTAGTTTTTGCATCATATATTTTGGAGTTCTATTATCAAATGCGTATACATTTAGGTACATTGTGCTTTTGGGGGGAATTGACTTCTTAATCATTATGAAATGTCCCTCTGTATCTATGGTAATACTCCCTATATTGAAGACAACATTTTTCTGACATTAATATAGTGACACCAGCTTTCTTATGCTTAGTGTCTGTATGGAATATCTCTTTATGTCATTTATTTTTTAAAATAGACTTTAATTCTTAGAGCAGTTTTAGGTTCACAGAAAAATTGAGTAGAAGGTACAGATTTCCCATGTACTCCCTTGCCCCCTACACACAGTCTTCCCCACTGTCACCATCCTACACCAGGGTGGTACACTTGTTACAACTGATGAACCTACATTAACCGATCAGTATCACCCAAAGTTCATTGTTTACATTAGCGTTCATTCTTGGTGTGTACATAGTTTTTTTCATGGATTGTGCCTTAGTATTCTACCTAAAGAGTCATCACCATACACAAGGTCATCTAGGTTTTCTCCTATGTTCTCTTTTAAGAGTTTTACATTTAGGTCTATGATCCATGTGGAGTTAATTTTTGTAAATTGTGTAAGGTCTATGTCTACATTCAATTTTTTTTCATGTGTTTGTCCAGTTGTTACAGCATCATTGTTGAAAAGACTATCTTTCCTCTATTGTATTGCCTTTGCTCATTTGTCAATGATTAGTTGACAATATTTGTGTGGGTCTATTTCTATTACTGTATCTTTTTAGTAAGTCATGAAGTTGTATTGTATTGCCAATTCTGGGTCTTTTGCTTCTCCATATGAACTTTAAAATCAGTGTTTTGCTATTTGTAAAATAATTTGCTGGGATTTTTATTGGGATGGCACTGAATCTATAGATTAAGTTGGGAAGAATTGACATCTTAATGGTATTGAGTCTACTTATCCATAAACATGAAATATCTCTCCATTTATGTAGTTCTTCTTTCATCAGAGTTTAATAGTTTTCCTCATATAGATATTACACAAATTTTCCTAGACTTATACCCAAGTATTTCATTTTTGAGGATGCTAATGTAAATGGCATTGTGTTTTTAATTTCAAATTCCACCTGTCCATTTCTGGTATGTGGGAGAAAAATTGACTTTTGTATATTAACCTTGTATCCTACAACCTTGTTTTGATCACTTATTAGTTCCAGATTATTATCTTTCATTTATGATTTCACTTATAATTGAAATCTTATTAGTTTTTAATTCTTTCAGATTTTCTACACAGATATTATATCATCTGGGAACAGTTTTATTTCTTCCTTCCAAATCTGTGTACCTTTTACTTCCTTTTCTTGTCTTATTGCATTAGTTAGGAATGCTAGTACAATATTGAAAAGGAATGGTGAGAAGGGATATCTTTGTCTTGAACCTGATCTTAGTAGGAAAGTCTGAGTTTCTCACCATGAAGAATAATGTTAGCTGTAGGTTTTATGTAAATGTTTTTTTATCTAGTAGTGGAAGTTTCATTTTATTCTTAGTTTGCTGAGAATTTTTATCATAAACAGGTGTTGGATTTTGTCAAATACTTTTTCTGCATTTGTTAATATTATCATGTGTTTTTTTTCCTCTAGCCTATTGATATGGACTACATTAATTGGTTTTCAAATGTTGAGTCAACTTTGCATATCTGAGATAAACCCCCACTTTGTTGTGCTGTATAATTCATTTTATACACTGTTGGATTCTATTTGCTAATACAATACATTTCTGTTACAGTGTTTTTTTATCTCTAGCATTTCTTTTTAGTGTTTTCTTAGGAGTTCCATCTCCCTGTTTACCTTGCCATATGTTCTTGAATGCCTTATATTTTATCCATTAGAGTCCTTAGCATATTAATCACAGTAGTTTTAAACTCCCAGTTTGATAATTCCAATATCCCTGGTTCCGATGTTCATTCTGTCTCTTCAAATTGTGTTATTTGCCTTTTGTTATGCTTTGTAATTTTTTTCTTGATAGTCAGACATGATGTATTAGATTAAAAAAAAACCTGCTGTAAATAGGCCTTTAGTAATGTGGTGTTGAGAGGTGGGAGAGAGGGAAGTGTTCTACAGTCCTATAATTAGGTCTTGACCTTTTAGTGAACTTATGTCTCCACACTATGAAATTCACAAGTGTTTCTTAGGGTTTTTTTCCTCCTTCAGTTGTAAGGGGATGGCTGGAGTGGGGCTCGAGTGGGCTTGAGTTGGGTTATTTCCCTTCCCCAAGTTCTGCTCGGCTCTGATAATACCCAGCAGGTTAGGCTCTGGTTAGCCAGTTTCTCGTAAGGGCAGACTTTTAAGAAAAAACAGCATGCTGTGACATATTTACAAATAGTTCCTCTTCTTCTCTCCCTGTCAGAAGCTGAAGGGGAATTTCCTCTGATATTTACTGTGGGAACCCTTTCAAACTCCTAGAGGTAAATCTCACAGTATTGTGGAACCCCACCTTATGACTGGGTCTCCTTGGAGTTTTTGATTGTCAGAGTGGTCCACACCGAATCTCCAGAAATTTATAAATTACAGTTCAGGTTTTCCTATCCGGTCACTGGTTCCCATAATGGTTTCTGGTGAGTCTCTGCCCTGGTTAGCTGTGACTCCCCATATTTACCTATCTTTCTCTTCAATATCAGGAGCAGCGATTTGTCTTGTGTCTTCATATCTCTTATGAACCCAAAAAATGTTGTTGATTTTTCAGTCTATTCAACTTTTTATTTGTTGTTAGGATGCAATGGTGACTTCCAAACTTCTTTCATGTAGAACCAGAAACAACACCATCATTTTTTAGATGTTTCAAAAAATAATAATACTGACACAGAAGAATTGGACCACAAAGTTGGGGTGAGGTATTATTAGATTCACAATGATCATTTGTATCAGTGTGGTCATCCTTAAATCAATAATGATATTTCAGAAGATGAAGAACTGATTGTCAAGATTATTTTAAAGATGATAATTTATATACAAATACATTTTGAGTGTAGAATGCAAATTTTCTTATTGGTGCACAAAAATAAAAAAGACTGACATTTCAAATATTTGTTGACCTTTTAATTTGCAAATTACAGTAATTGAAATAAATATTTGTTGTAATTAATAACTTTGGGAAAAATCTTTCCAATAAGGATGAGAAATGTTAAATATATAATACTAGTTAGAGGTAGGTTTGGCTGCAAGTAAAAAGTGCCTGAAAAACAGTAGTCGAAACAAAATAAAAGGTAATTTTTCTTCATGTGGAATTCTAGTAACAGGCAGTTCAAAGAAGGGATCTTCAGAGAAAGAGGTGCCATTACCAAGGTTCTTTCCTGGTTTTATCAGGTCCAGGCATGACATCTGAATTCCATCTAGAAGATAGTACGGGATAAAGAAGAAAGGGCAAAAGACACACACTAGCTTCTTTTAAGAAAGGTTCTCAGATGCTGCCACAAGACACTGCCACATACCACTCACTGGCCAGAATGTAGCCACACAGCCACATTTAGATGAAAACAAGGCTGGAGAAAATAATCTTTGTTCTGAGTAGCCACGTTCCCAGATAAAAATTAGAGATTTTATTACCACAGAAAAAGAGGGAAATTTGTATAGGCGGACCATTAACTGCCTTTGTTACACTCTTCTATGCTTTAGAATATTTCTTTTTTTCTGGAACTCCTACCAGTTTGGAGGGTTTGTTTGTTTATGTTCCTGTGTTGGGAGAAAGGGTCAGGAATGGAAAAAATAAAGTCATCAAAGGAGGATGTAAGATTTTAAAGTGGTTTGATTGTTAGGTTCTTAATTTGACAATCTCTCCTTTTTCTCCCCCAAATTTTTTATCCAAGAAAGCTATTTTATTGGATTTTGTGAGGAGTGCTAAGAGACTGGATTTAAGAAGGAATGACATGAGAAAATGTACCAATCTTACAAATATGCATTGTGAGATGCTCACTGCTCTTAAGGAGGAGACCACCAGTATATTAAAGGAATATAAATGGTTTTATTGTTAAGATCCCAGTCTGTGAAGGCACTAAAGGCAAATGGTGATCAAGTCATTGCTACTGCAATGGCCTGTGAAAGGAGACCTTTCTGGCTCCCTCAAGTTTGCACCAAAGATTAGCCTGTTCTTTCTCAGGCCTTGAGTTCCGAGCTAGTTAAATCTAATCTTGAGGTAAGTTCTGAGGGACCTTCCACATTAGACTCAAACTCACTAAAACTATACAGATATTCAAAAAATGAATTTATGTTCTATTTTCCAGCATGATAGAAAGCAAGAAAATGCCATTTGTGGGAAGGTTCACTGAACTGTTCTGTATGCTTCCCTATACAGGGATAAGATTATATTTCAGGCAGGACGATAAGCTTCCATTTTTCAATGGTTCCATTTTTTCTCTCTCAGAGAGAACCTAATCTCTTTAAAAGCACAGTAATATTTAATCTCTTCAATGTACAAGGATTTTTAATCTATCAGGAGGCAAGTAATTAAGAAGATATGTTAGAATCTAAGGAATATAAAGCTGGAAGCACCAAAAAGTTGAAATCCTGTTTAAGCTAATCTGTAGCAAATATATAACAGTGATTGAGATCAATCAAATCTAATGAAGTGTAAAACACCATTTTTATGTAGAATTATGCTCTTTTTATAAATCAGATTTAGTGACTTTGAGGTTAACTGAATTTATGGCACTGACATTAAGCCAATTCATCTCATTACAATTCAGCCAAATTTTAAATACTCTCGAAAAGATATATTTTAAAACAATATATACTCTTTTTCAAAGGCTTTTGAAATTGGCTGTCCCTTTAGAAAATTAAAATGTTGGGACACAAAGAGATTAAGCAGTACCCAAAGTCAAGTTGGAAAAACTTAAAGTAAGAGTAAAAGATTATACAGCTCTAAAATGTCTGCAATTAAAAAGAATTCTACCTGTCTTTTACACTAAAGCCGTAATCTTTACCAGAGTCTGTTCTTAAATTAGACAAAATAGATTTAATTACAGATAAAATTCTGTGAAGCAAGCAACCATCAGAGGGTTGAGGAAAGCCCTCAGGTGGTTCCCTTGGCAATGTCAGATCTGACCTGTCTCAACCAGTGATGGCAAAGGGGGAATTTTTTTCTTCAAAAGATGCATTGTAGGCTTGTTGCAATGCTGGGGCTGGAGAGCTGTTCTCATAGTAATCTGCACCCAGCCAAAATGTGTATGCCTTATACTACTTCCTGGACCAAAATAGTGGAATACCAGTCAAAGCTATATATCAATACTTGATGCAGGGACAAGTTGCCAAAACACAGCATCAGATTGACCCATAGGTACAAGTGGTGTTGCAGAATAAAGTCTAAGATTGAACATTAAATGTCAAGGATTTACTAGTAAAACACTCCAGTCAATAGGCATTGTCTAACCAATTTTTCACATATTTAGCAATACCCTCTCCCCAAATAACCAGTCTTACAAAAATCTCTAAAATATGCACATAAAACACACCTTATCAAGTTAAAAAAATAGGAATCATACACTGTATGCTTTCATATCACAATGGAATTAAACTAGAAGTCAATAATAGAAAGATAGTTGGAAAATCTCTAAACACTTGGAGGCTAAACAACATATTTCTAAATAACATGGGTTAAAGGAGAAATCTTATGAGAAATGAAAAATACTTTGAACTAAATGAAAATGAACACATAAGAAAATTTGTGAGATGCAGAGAAAACAGTGCTTCAAGGGAAATCTATACTATTTAATATACATATGAGCAAGGAAGGAAGATCTAAAATCAATAATCTAAGCTTCCACTTTAAGAAATTAGAAAAAGAGCAAATCAAATCCAAAGTAAACAGTGGAAAAGAAATAATAAAAATAAAAGCAGAAATCAATGAAATTGAAAACAGGAAATCAAGAGAAAATAAATGAATGAAAAGCTTGTTATTTGGAAATAATAAAACTAATGTCTCTAGCCAAGTTAATTTTTAAAAAGGAGAAGAACAAATCATTAATATCAATCATGAAGGGAGGGATATCACTACAAATTCCATGGACACAAAAGAATAATAGAGGAATACTATAAAGAACTCTGTGCTCACATATTTAATATCCAAGATGAAATAAAAATTTTAAACAATATTTTTGAAAGGCACAATCTGTCAAACTTATACAAGAAGAAATATGCAATCTGAATAAACTTATATCCAATAAAGAGATTGAATCAATAATTAATAACCTTCTAAAATAGAAAGAACCAGACCCTGATGGGTTCACTTGTGAATTCTACCAAGCAGTTATGAAAGATTTTGCTAATTCTGTACAATCTCTTTTAGAGGATACAAACAGAGGAAATACATCCTATGAGGTCAGCATTACCCTAATACCAAAACCAAAAAAGGGCATTACAAGAAAAGAAAATTACAGACCAATATGTCTCATGAATATGAATTCAAAAATCCTTAACAAAACATTGATATAATACCATCGATGGGTTTATTAGTAGATGGGACATGGCTGAGGAAAATATCTCTGAGTTTGAGGTATCTCAACTGAAACCTCCAAAACTGAAAAGCAAAGAGAACAAGGGTTGAAGATAAAAACAGAACAGAATATTCAAGGACTGTGGAACAACCATAAAAGGTGTAACATAAGTGTAATATGAATATCAAAAGGAGAAAAAAGAGAGAAAGGAATAGAAGAAATATTTGAAACAATAATGACTGAGAAGTTCCCCCAAATTAATGACAGATGTCAAATCATGGATCCAGGAAACTAAGAGAACACCAAGCAAGATGAATGCCCCAAAATACATGTAGCCACATCATTTTCAAACTACAGAAAATCAGAGATAAAGAAAAAATCCTGAAAGAAGCTAGAGAAGAAACACCTCACCTAAAACAGAACGAAGATAAGAATTACATTCAACTTCCTTCAAAACCATGCATGCAAGAAGAGAGTGAAGTGAAATATTTCAAGTGTTGAGAGAAAAAAATTCACCAACCTTGATTTTGTACCCTGTGAAATTATCTTTCAAAATTGAAGGAGAAGTAAAGACTTTCTCAGGCAAACAAAAATTGAGGGAATTTGTTGCCAGACCTGCCTTATAAGAAATGTTACAAGTAGTTCTTTAGCAAGAAGGAAAATAATATAGGTCAGAAACTTGGTTCTGTATAAAGAAAGGAAGAACATCAAAGAAGGAATAAGTAAAGGTAAATGTAAAATTAAAACTTTTGTTTTCCTTCTGTTTAGTTGATCTAACAGGTAGTAGTTTGTTCACACTAGTAATAACAACAATGTATTTAATTATGTATATATCATATATATGTGTATATATGTAAGTAGAGAAATAATTAACGTAAATCTAATAAAATATGTATGAGATCTATATGAGGAAAACTAGAAAACTCTGTTGAATGAAATCAAAGAACTAAGTAAATGGAGAGATGTTTCATGTTCATGGATAGATAGGCTTAATATCATCAAGAGGTCAGTTCTTCCCAACTTAATCTATAGATTCAATGCAGTCCCAATCAAAATTCCAACAAGTTATTTCATGGCTATTAACAAACTGATTCTAAAGTTTATATGGGGAGGCAAAAGACCATTCTACTCTTGTTTTTATGAGTTCAACTTGGCATTTCTTTTTTCAGGTTCCACATAGAACTGGTATCATGTAGTATTTTTCTTTCTCTGATTTATTTCATTTAGCATAATGCCCTCCATGTTCATTTATGTTGTTGCAAGTGACAAGATTTCCTTCTTTTTTAAGGCTGAATCATATTTCAGTGGTGTGTGTGTGTATGTGTGTGTGTGTGTGTATGTATGTGTGTGTGTGTGTGTGTGTGTGTGTGTGTGTGAGTGTGTGTGTGAGAGAGAGAGAGAGAAAGAGAGAGTATCACATTTTCTTTATCTGTTCATCCATTGACAGGCCCTTAGGTTGTTTCCATACCTTAGCTATTGTGAATAATGCTGCAATAAACATGGGAGTTCAGATCTCTCTTTGAAATAATGATTTTGTTTTCTTTGGATAATAATGCAAAAGTGAAATTGAAATTAAGATGTATGATGCCTCCAGCTTTGTTCTTTTTCAAGATTGCTTTGGTTATTTGTGGTCTTTTGTGTTACCACACAAATTTTAGGACTGTTTGTTCTATTTCCATGAAAAATGCCATTGGAATTTTGATAGGAACGCATTGAGTCTGTAGATTGCTTTGGGTAGTATGGATATTTTAACGATATTAATTCTTCCAATCCAAGAGCATGGAATAACTTTCCATTTTTTCTTCTTCATTTTCTTTCATCAATATTTTATAGTTTTTCTTGTAAAGATTTTTCAACTCCTTAGTTAAATTTATTCCTAAGCATTTTAATATATTGATTTTGTATCCTGTAACTTTACTAAATTTGTTTATCATTTCTAGCAGTTTTTAGGTAGATTCTTTAGGTTTTTTTATATGTAATAAATAGTTATAAATAGTGTAATAATTTTCACATCTGTAAATAGTGACAACTTTATTTCTTCCTTTCTGATTTGGATGCCTTTCATTTGTTTTTCTTACCTAATTACTCTGGCTAGGACTTCCAGTACAATGCTGAATAAAAGTGGTGAGAGTGGACATTCTTGTCTTGATCCTGATCTTAGAAGAAGAGCTTTCTGTTTGTTACCTTTGAGTATGACATTAGCTGTGGGGCATGTCATATATGGCCTTTATTATTTTGAGGTACTTCCTTCGATACCCGCTTGTTCAGAGTTTTTATCATGAAAGGATGTTAAATTTTGACAAATGCTTTTTCTGCATCTATTGAGGTGATCATATGATTTTTATCCTTCATTATGTTAATGTGGTAAGTCACAGTGATTGATTTTCAGATGTTGAACCATCAGACAATGAAGTATTATTCAGCGCTAAAAAAACATGAGCTATTAATCCATGAAAAGACATAACAAAATTTTAAATGAATATTACTATGTGAAAGAAGTCAATCCAAGAAGGCTACATACTGTATGACTCCAGCTATATGACATTCTGGTAAAGGCAAAACTATAGAGACAGTAAAAAGATCAGTGGTTGCCAGGAAATGCAGAAAGTGAGGAGGAATGATTAGGCAGAACACAAACGATTTTTGGGGGAGTGAAAATACTTGGTATGATACTATAATGATGGATACATGTCATTACACACTTGTCTAAACACATAGAATGTGCACCACCAAGAATGAGCCCTATGTTAAACTATGGACGTTAAGTGATTGTGAGGTGTCAATGTAGGCTCATCGACTATAACAAACGTACCCTTTGGTGATAGATGTTGCTAAAAGGAGAGGTTATGCACTTGAGGCAGGGATACATGGGAAGTTTCTGAATATTCTTCTCAATTTTTCTATGAATCTAAAACTGCACTAAAAAAAAAATGAGGTCGTTAAAAAATGATGCTGAGAATGAAAGTAGTTTAGAGTAGAAGGTTTTGGAACAAACAATGCTGTTTGGGTGTCTCTGCCTGAAATAACATTTTTACCCAGATGGTATCTGGTTCAAAGTTATGGACCATGAAAAACCTAGATCTTAAAACTTTAATTAGTAGTATTAATCATGTAGGGAAGAACTATAGTCAAGAGCAACACGCTGTCAGGAGATGAAATTAAGAAGTTTGAAAGGAATATACAGGTTGGCAGCAGCAACTGAGTTTTATTCTAGCTCTTCCAGCTATTACAGACCTGCCCCCTCCCCTTCAAAACAGGACCCTGGTGATTGCTTCAATTTACTAATCCCTATGTATGTCTTGGAATAATAAAAGTGGTTAATCTTAAAGTTCAAATTCTTAACCTGTCATGGCTAGTAAATTATGATATGATTCCTGCCCATTTTTCCACTATTTTCCTGCTGGGCAACCCCATGCAATCTACATGTCCTCCAAATAAGCTCTTTGACATCTTGAGTCCTTGTGCAATATTGTTCTCTCAGCCTTGGTTGCCCCACTCTTCCTTTTCTTATGGGTAGACACTCTTAAATCACAGATCATACATTGTCTTGTGGATGAATGCTTTCTTCGGGCTCTCTCCTTATGTCCTCCCCAGGAAGCAGGGGAAACTACCTTCTCTGTGTGCCCACAACACCAGGTATGTACAGTGTCTCTATTATAGCACTTATTACACTTTATCATGATAAAGTGTGTGTTTGGCTTTCTCTCCCAATATACTGTGAATTCTTTGGACACTGAAACAGTCTTGTTCCAATACCCACTGTGTTTTCTGGTATTAGCTCTGTGGGCCCCATTGCTGCAATACACGAAACATAACCCACTGGCGGAAACATACCACAGCAACCACATCATTTACCATTGCATTCCTTAAGCAATCTGATTCTAGGTAGGAAGTGTTTGAAGAATAGGCCAGAAGATCTGGCAATGCTCTTCTTAGGGTATAACATCACAAATCAAAGGGTCCTGATAGGGTTGGATATGACCAGATTCCTACTTTCTGTATTTTGTTTCAAATGCAAAAGCACATAGTGGAAAAATGTTTGTGAATATATGCATTTTATATATTTCTAGTATCTCCCAAATGTAACCACCCAGGCATCCCCAAGTCCTCAGCTTCAGCAGTCATTTTTGTCTTTCATATTCAAATTAAGTGGCTTAAACTCCCCTCTTTCTCCCCAATATCTCTAAAGATTATTGGGGGCCTGTTGTTTTTCCTGATTACCTCTGATTCTAATTTCTCATATTACATTTTGATCTCTGATCTGAAAGTCACCTTCTGAATCCCTTCTCCTCCATCCATCACTCCCTCCCCCACCACACTTCTTTTGTTGGTATGACCTGGAGTCCTTCATTTTCCTAGCGAACCACTCATAAACTTGTGTGTAAATAAGCTTTTACTAAACTTTGAGGGAACTGGCATAGTATATTCTAAGCAATGACTTCAAAGTTAATATTAGACATCACTGGCATAAAATGTCAGCATTCTTTCTTTGCTGAGGGAATTCCTTACTAGCCAGAATTCCTTAAGCCAGAGCTTGCCATCATTTCTGGACTCTATTTTTCATGTCGAGATATTCCAGCTGCCAGCTCACAGTTTTCTAATATACTTATATTTTGTACAGAGACATTTAACTGTCTCTACACTCATTCAACCTCCAATATGTTTTCAATCTACTTTTCATTTCCAAAAACTATTGGGAAACTCTGAAAAACAGTGATTATCTCTACCATTCAGCAGCACAAAGAACCTACAGAAACTTTGAAATTCCAATTTCTATTCTAACATAATTAAATTCTTAGGTGGGACTCCTTCCATACCAGTATGCAAAAAAGAAAAACATTTTTCTCCTTCTGTACAAAGTCTCCAGAGGTCAGGATTCTCACACAAACACACACACACACACACACACACACATGCACACAAATACATTACACACTGTAGGTACCAAAATATTTAGTCAGGTTCTTGCATATATAGCTTCTGAATGCTTGATGAAATGATTCATTACCCACATTCTGGTCACATTTAATGAACTGATAGTCTCAAATCGGAGGGAGGGTTTTCTTAACCAGGAATCAGAGGCTGAGAACTTCCTTTGGCTTTCCAGAAAAAGTGCATACACCAAGCCATTCATGAGGGTATAGAAGATCCATCTCTTTGTGTGGGATTTTCAACAGCCTTGAGAATATTTTGTACATTCCCAAAGGCTTGGACTCAGAGCAGCCTAGAATTGAGCACAAAGGCAATACTCTACCCTGCTATTGTGTGCTCAAAAGGTAGACTTGTCTAGGCACCCAGGTGCCTACACCTACAAGACAAGCCTGCTCCATTTGGCTGCTTCTGATGGAGAAACGTCATGGGTATTATCTGA
Source organism: Tursiops truncatus (assembly GCF_011762595.2). NCBI lineage: Eukaryota > Metazoa > Chordata > Mammalia > Artiodactyla > Delphinidae > Tursiops > Tursiops truncatus. The sequence goes on along the minus strand of NC_047040.1, from coordinate 70,543,222 downwards.
CTCCTTGTTCCCATTGTCACTGTCTACACAGTACAAGTAAAGTGCAATCAAAGAGAAAAACAACGCTTTTGTGACCCTCAGCATCTTAATAACACAGCTGATTTGGCTGGTGTATCAGCAGGAATGTAGCTAGGCTGACAGAGCACTCATAAAGACAGGCCTGAGGCCTCTCCCTTGATGAGCCCTGCATCCAACACTTAAACATCAGCTATTTACTTAACACGGGTGAGCCAGTGTCATAAAGAAGACCAAGTAGGTACATATGTACTAATACAAATCTCATAATTATCAAATTGGAAAACAAGCCTATGAGCAAACTAAGGGTAGGGAATAAGCATATTCTTACAGGCTTTTGCAGCAACATCTTATCAACTCTACAAGTTAATAAGTTATCCTGGAACAGGAAGTAAGGAGAAAGTGGGGAAAATAGCAACATATATTAAGCTGACTATTGTTTCACATTTATGCATCAGTATGAAACTTAAAACTTCATCACTGTAATCTAAATCATTTCGTTTAATCCATGCTATCTCCAATTCACAGCTGGGGAAACTAAGATTCATAGAAGTTAGGTAATGTGATCAGGACCACATAGCTGTCAAGGGATAGAGTGTGGACTCAGACAGGTGTGATCATTCCTGTCTAGATTTTCTTCCATGTGCAATTGCTGCTTCCGAAACCAGGTTTGCCCTGCACGCAATACAGAAAATTCTATTATTGTCATCTCATCTGATGCCAACAGTTTCCAGAAAACTCTGTGTTGAACCATATGCTCAGAATGGTAAACTTCTTCCCAATCTTCTTTTTGTTTTTGCTATAGTTTTGCACATGTTTACAAGTCATTGTAGGGTATCTTGAATAGATGAAGAAGATTATAGTTTCAAAGAAGGTAAATATTTGTTGATTCAGACCTAAGTTAGAGTCACCCCAGGTAAAGTCATACTTCAAATATAGGCAATGCTAGAAAATAGTCATCTCCTTTGTTGCGTGGTTTCCAAAGGAAGCAAGAGACACACTAGTGACAGGAGGTGCAGCCCTTATCAGAGCCCAGGTCCTCTGCCTTGTGAATAAACAGGAAAGAAGTTGTCCTCTTTTACACTTGAATCTAGGAACACTTGAAGTTCTTCTATATGTGGATGAAGTGGGAGGAGAGAAAGAATTCAGCTGTCTTCCTAAATCTCATCTTTTAGATGAAATTTTTGCAAAAGCAGTCATTTCATAAATGATGTTCCTTGAACTTTGCATATATTCAGGATAAAGAGTACTTTTTTATTGCATAATTCTAGTTATTTTAAATATAGTTCTGTGGGTGCGGGGGGGGGGGGGGAAATGGTTCTGTGAAACCCAGAATCAACATGGCAAGAATTTGTTTCCATTATTTTCTTCTGAGCACATTTATTTTAAGATAAGTTAAATGTGGCAGCGTGGGGCTTCCTGTCTATCCTCTTTTAGCTTTGAGAGTAATAGCCCACAGCAATGATGCACTAGAAATGGGTGGGATGGGAGAAAGGAGAGGGAGAGAGGGAGACAGAGAGAGAGAGAGAAGGAGAGAAGATTAGGGCAAAGTGTAACTTGCTGACTTGACCATGAGTTACTGGAGCAGATTAAAGCTGATACCCCTTGAGAGAGGAGTTGAAAGGAAGAAGCAGAGGGATTTTCTGATATTGATGCGATGAAAAGATTACTTGAGGCTAGCAGGGAAGAACTGTTCTTAACCATCCTATGGGCTTAGAATATATTCATAGTCAGCTCCAAAGAAGACGAGGTTCTTTCTGGTGATGGACTGAGCTCCTGCATTTTCTAAGTCTTTGTTCAGTGTGACAGTAGGATTATGGATATAATGTTTGCACTGTTTTTAACTTATTAAATATTTATATTCAAGGAGACATTTGAACCCAATAGACTGGTCATCTTGGTGGAATGGTAAGTGCCTGGATTAGGGAGGTAAACTACCTGCCATGTGGTGATGTGTCAGATTCTCTTCCTTCCCTAGAATTAAAGCTAGTGTTTGATAGTCTCATTAGAACACTAAACATGTGCTTAGGTCACACAATAGCAGGAGCTAAATTCTTGACCAGATTCAGGTATTTGATGTTTTTAAATGCATTAAAGGCCAATAGGCACATGAAAAGATTCTTAATGTCACTAATTACTAGATAAATGAATATCAAAACCACAATGAGACAGAATGAGATCCCATGAACATAAAAAGATAATAAAGAAATACTGTGAACAATTCTATGTCCTCAAATTTGATAACCAAATAAAATGGACAAATTCCTTGAAAGATGCAATCTGCCAAAACTCACACAAGAAGAAATAAACAATTTGAATAGGTCTGTATCTATTAAATAAATTGAATCAATAATTGATAACCTTCCACTGTACACCTAAAATTAACAGAGCATTGTAAATCAACTATACTTCAATTAAAAAAAAGAAAAAAAGCATTGATAACTTTCCATAACACAAATTACCAGGCATGATTGGTTCATTAGTGAATTCTACCGAACATTTAATGAATAGATTATACCAATTCTATACAATCTCTTTCAGAGCATAGAAGCAGAAGGAATAATTCCTAAATCATTCTATAAATCTGCATTACCTTAATATCAAATCAAACAGACATTACTAGAAAAGTACAAACCTGCATCTCTCATGAACATACATGTAAAAATACTCAAAATATATTAGCAAATCAATCTAACAATGTATAAAAAGAATCATGTGCTAAAACCAAGTGGGATTTATACCAGCTATTCAAGGCTGATTCAACATTCAAAAACCAATTAAGAATCAATCCATGACATCAATAGGATAAAAAAGAAAAATCATACTATCATAACAATAGATGCAGGACAAAGCATTTGACAAAACCCAACACTCAATCATGATAAAAAAAAAATTCCTGTCAGTACATTAGGAATAAAATACAATTTCATCATATTTATGGGACTTCCCTGGTGGTCTGGTGGTTAGGACTCGGTGCTTTCACTGCTGCAGCCCTGGGTTCAATCCCTGGTTGGGGAACTAAGATCCCACAAGCCTCGACGTGTGGCAAAAAAAAAAAAAAAAAAGAATATTTACAAAAAACCTTCAGTTAATATCATTCTTAATGGCAAGAAACTTGAGCTTTCCCACTAAAATCAGGTACAAGGCAAGAATGTTCCCTCTCACCACTCCTGGTCAACATTGTACTGGATGTCCTTGTTAATGCTAAGACAAGAAAAGGAAATAAAAGGTATACAGATCTGGAAGGAAAAAATAAATCTGTCTTTGTTCACAGATAACATGATTGTCTATGTAGAAAATCTGAAAGAATCAACCAAAAACTTCCTGGAACTAATAAGTGATTAAAGCAAGGTTGCAGATTACAAAGTTAATATACAAATGTTAATTGCTTTCCTATAACTAGTAATGAACAAGTGAAATTTGAAATTAAATACACAATATCATTTACATTAGCATCTGAAAGTGAATACTTTCAGTAATACTTAGGTAGAAATCTAACAAAATATGACCTGCACGAGGAGAACTATAAACTCTGATGAATGAAGTCAAAGAAGAACTAAGTAAATGGAGAAATATTTCATGCTAATGGATAGGAAGACTCAATATTATTAAAATGTCAGTTCTCCCCTAATTGATCTATATTCTCAACACAATCCCAATCAAAATCCCAACAAGTTATTTTGTTGATATTGACAAACTGAATCTAAAGTTTATACAGAGAGGCAAAAGACCCAGAATATCCAAGACAATATTGAAGGTAAGAACAAAGTTAGAGGGTTGACACTACCTATCCTCAAGACTTGTTATAAAGCTACAGTAATCAAGACAATGTGGTTTTGGGGGGGAAAAAAAAAAAGAAAGAAATATAAAACGAAAAAAATAGGTCAGAGGAACAGAATAGAGAGACCAGAAATAAATCCATGCACTTATGGTCAATTAATCTGTGACAAAGGAGACAAAAATACACAATGGAGAAAAGACAGTTTCTTCAGTAAGTGTTGCTGGGGAAACTTAACAGCTTTGTGTAAAAGAATGAGTTTACAACATTTCCTCACACCATATACAAAAATAAACTCAAAATTGATTAAAGACCTAATGTAAGACCTGAAACCATAAAGCTCCTAGAAGAAAATATAGGCAGAACACTATTTGACATAAATCATAGCAATAATTTTTGGATATGTCTCCTAAGACAAAATAAATAAAAGCAAACAAACAAATGGGACCTGAAACAAATATAGTATTTTAAATCAACTATACTTCAAGTAAAAAAAAAAAAGTGTTTATTCTTAGGAAATGCACGATGAAATATTTAGGGATGTAGTGTCACAAAGTATAAAAATTACCTTTAAATGGTATGCAAATACATGAAGCAAATATGACAAAATGTTAATCATTTAGCCCAATGGTGGGTACAGAGTGTCCTTCGTACCGTTATTTTAACCATATGTTTGAAATCTTTCACATTAAAACATTAGCATCAAAAGGAAACTGAGTTCTAATCTTGGATCCAAGATGGACGCGTCCCCTCCTGAGCCTCAATTTTGTCACCTGTAAAGTGAGAGAATTGGACTTGAGTGCATCTGTGGTCGTTTCTAGTGTTCACATTCTGTAAGTCAGGAAAAGTTGGTTTCCTTTGTAACAGATTTTATTTCCAATAACCGCCTTCTACTTCGAAATCTGTCACTCCAGGATATCAAGGGGTGATTCATCAATCTGGGTGACAAATGGGGGACCACTTTCTCCCTCATAATTCCTTAGGTGTCTCATCCAAAACAGAAGCCAAAGAGGAGATGTCCCAAGACAGAAAATTCTACTATGATTATAACCAGTTCTACTTCTCAACATAGATATTTCCCATGGAGCTTAAGAAGTTATTTGAAAACCCAATTCATTCTGTTTGTTTACTTTTTCCCGCATTGTTTTAAAAATAGTTTTGGGTGATCAGAAAAGTCACAGAGATAATACTGCAATTTCCCATATACTCCACACCTAATGTCTCCTATTGTTAGGTACATTTGTTACAGTAAATAAACCAGTATTATTACATTGTTTTTAACCTAAGTCCATACTTTCCGTCCAAACATTCAGTTTTTCTTAATTTTTACCTAATACATTTTTTGGTTCCAGGATCCCATCCAGGACACCACATTACATTTAGTCATCACGTCTCCTTAGGCTCCTCTTTACATCGACAGTTTCTCAGACTTTCTTCGTATTTGATGACTTTGACAGTTTTGAGGAGTACTGGGCAAGTGTTTTGTAGACGTCTCTCAACTGAGGTCTGTTCAATGTTTTTCTCCTGATTAGACTGGGCTTATGTGTTTGAAAGAGGAAGAGCACCCAGGGAAAGTGCCACTCTCATCACACCTTATCAAGGATATATACTATCCACATGACTTATACGGTTACTTTTCCCCTAGGTATATTTCCAATGGGTTACACTTACCCCCTAACTGCCAAAAACACAAAGATTGGATTTTTTTCTCCAATCTTCACAGGAAGAACCTGTTGGGGTTCCTAGAGGTAAAACCCATCAAAGTGTGACTCCTCCCAACTCTTAAAACTGGGTCTCCTGAAGTTTTTAAGTCTCAGCTGGTCCACATTCATCTTCCAGCGATTCAAGAAAGTTACCATTAAGTGTTCCTACCAGTTTATGGCTCTAGCAGCTTCTGCTCTGGGTAAGCAGATCTTGGCTGTGTCTTTCTGGATGTACCTGTCTCTCCAAATTTTGGGGTGGCTTTTTGCCCTGCACCCTTAGTTCTCTGATATGTCCAAAAGAAGTCATTGATTTTCAGTTTGTGCAGCTTTTTCATGTTGTAAGGCTAGGAGTGATGTCTTCCAGTCTCTTTACATGTCGAAGCTGGACAGTTCACTCCATTTTAATGCAAGTTTATTTAGCACTGCTCCTAAAGGAAATAAAATTAGTGGTCTAAAACCCTTGCTTTAATAAGCAAGTGATCTTTGAATTGAGTTATCTGCTAAGCTGCTTTCACTGTAGGAAATTTAGAGTGTCTTGGAAACCAGCTTTCAACAAAAACAGGTTTCTCTCTTGACTAATTCAGTCTCATTCTGTTTAGAGGTACATGGTAAAAAGATAAAAGCATCAGATTTTCAGTGCAAAGGTATAGATTTTGGGGCTTTGGAGTCAAAATTTACTAGACCATCTATCTCTCTGAGACTCAGTTTCCTCAGTTTTCAATTTCTTGGCTACAAGAATGTCATCTAATTTATCTTTTTATCTTAAGTGTCTAGCATAAAACCTGGCCCAGAGTAGGCCTCCCTGAAAATTGAATTGAAATGCCTTCTGAATCAATCTCAGAGTGTTGTTATGAGGATTAAATAAAATAATGTACATGAAAGCTCTTTGCAATCTTCAAAGAGCCATACAAATGCTGCGCCTTTATTTATTTATCAGTCATCAGTCTTGAATGCCTGTCTACATGTAAGCATTTCACATTTCTGTGGAGTTTTTTGTTTTGTTTTGTTTATTTGACATTGTGCAGATAAGGAGGAAGTTACTAAAAAGAGTTAAATTTTACTTAAATTCGGGTATAGCAGCAACAATATACATTCCTCAACTTGTCCAATTTAAAAACCTGGCAGTGTTTTGATATTTGACAGCTCTGCTGTCAAGTAATTCTGTTCTACAATTAATCATGCCATAACCATTTCTTCCACTACTGCCACAATATAATGGCATCATTGTCTATGCATACATAGTACACTTGTATACTGTCTAAAAGGAGGCAGAGCAAATGAACTTGAAAAATTTACTACTCTGTAGATCGCAGTTATATTGCCAAGATTTATTATTAAACCCATTCCATTTTAATGCTATTACTGCTCCAATCTGAGCTTAGATAAAATCATTCAGACATTGCAGTTTTCTATTTCCTTGCTTGAGAAATTGAGATCCTGCTTTCTTTGAGATGTTTTGAGTGTCAGCTAGGTGCACTGTACAAATGGCTGGGATCTTTAATGATTGAATGTCAGCTCCCGGGTTTTGATTGCTGTTTTGTCTGGATCAGTGCTAGACACAACTGCGGCGTCTAGTCCCTCTCTGCCCCTACTGTCAGTGACTTCCTGAGGCAAATGAGTTTGCCACAAATCAAGATGCTTGCAACAAACATCTCTGTGAACCTGTTCCATCTCTCCTTGGCAACTTGCCACTTGCCCTCACTCTTAACATTGAAACCCCTGCTTTTACCAAATGTCTTGGCTTCTTAGTAGATTAACATTTCATGGGAATCCTAACCCTCTACTAGAATCACGTGTTTCTTATAGACAGACATCTTATTTTTTAAGCAATCTCAGGCAGTTTTGAACAAATACATCACCACTATTTTTCATGAAGATCATTTCACGTTTCGACGTTTAATTGGTCAAGAAATCAGATCACAAATCATATAAAAAGCAATCTAGAGAGTACAGATATGTTTGTCAAAATTTCTTGTAAAAATAGATTTAATCTTCTACCTTCAGAGGTAATTGAACTACTTACACTAATGACATTTTGTGACTTTCAGACTTTCATCTTTATGAACTTCTACGTGGAACAGTCTTGGTCAATATTTTTATGCAACTGCATAATCACCTCTGTAACAAGAACACTGTGAATTGCTACCGAATTGCTCACGAAGAATGTGATGCAAAGACAATCACAACTTCATTTTAAGGGTTAAATAAATCCGTCAACAGAGAAGTGTACTTTATATGCATACTGATAAGCACCATAATAAGGTAATGTGGTCACTTAGGGAAGCAGGTGAATGTAATTATTGAGTAAACATGGTCCAGATCACATTAACTATGTGATCTAGAGGAAAGAGGGGGTGACTGTGCCTACGACTGCATACGCACTAGCAGAATTTTCAAGCTCTTAATTTTATTTTTTTCCGCCTGATTCATAGTCTGATCTTAAATCTGTTCTGGAGTGTTTTTTTTTTTTCTTAAGAGTTTATTTCTTAATCTAGAAATGCCAGAATTATATGACATAATTTTGCACTTAGAGATTGCCAGCTCTGCACTTGTCGAGAGAAAGTGAGTTCAGTTTCATGCACCACTCTAGTATGGTCAGAGAGGCTGTACGATATGGTAGCCTCATGAGATAATAGTAATTCCGGGTAAGGTTGTTTTTGCCATGGTCCCCAGTCCTGATATATGCATGACTGCACCTAAACCAGTGCTCCTAAAACCAGTGTTTCTCTGGCTATACTACTGAAGGAAAAAAATGAAATTGCTCCCACTTTCAGCTTTGTTTTCTAATAGTAAAGAATAGCTTTCATTGTTGTGCCCTATTATTGTCATCAATAGCACTTAGTTGAGTGATAACTATACTCTGTAGTCACAGAAAAAAAGCAAATTGAAAAGGATCTCTCAAGAATCAAGTTTACACATGTAGCATCATTAGTACCAACGTCCATCTACATAAGGGAACTAGCTATTTATTAAAATGCTGCACCAACGCAGTAATAGAGTCAAAGTCTTTGCGTATACCTTCCTAGCTACTCTTTCATCAAGAATGTGATGAAATGTGGTTTTGGAAATTTAAATCAGTACTCAAGAAATGATTGCACCCAGAGTAGGTAATATTTAACTTTATCCTTTAGTCACATAACTTCTCTGAGTCTGAATTTTCTCATCTGTAAAATGAGATGCTTAATATCTATCCTCTCCGGTAATAATAGCTATAATTTTTTAACCTCTGTCTTGTGCTGGACACAGTGAGACAGTCCACAGTCATCACCATAATCCATTCTGTTTTGTAAACTAATGTTATGTCCATTTTATTGATACAAATGCAAAAACTCAGGTAGGAGCTAAATAACTTGCCCTAAGTTACAGAGCTAGACAGGAGAAGGACTGAGATTTGAACCAATGTCTGTCTGATGCCAAACCATCATGCTATCCTATAGGATTATTAAATTTTGAGGAAATATCAAAGGAAAATTAATATACCATATATAAACTGTCAGAAACATTCTATAAGGCAGTGTTTCTGAGATTTCAGTCACTTGCCCTCCACCTTCATGACTTTTGCTCTCTCTGCTTACTACATATATGTTATATATTTACTATTTTCTTTAAGTTGACCCACTTTTTTATTTGAAATTTTTTTTATCTTAAAAGGAAATATTATGACCTGGAAATGGAAAACCAGCATCTATGGAACTACGAGTACATGGAATAAAGTAAGGGGAAGAAGATATGTAAAAAAGTATTCCTTGGGGCTTCCCTGGTGGTGCAGTGGGTTAGAGTCCGCCTGCCGATGCAGGGGACACGGATTCGTGCCCTGGTCTGGGAGGATCCCACATGCCACGGAGCAGCTGGGGCTGTGAGCCATGGCCACTGAGCCTGTGCATCCGGAGCCTGAGGTCCACAACGGGAGAGGCCACAACAGTGAGAGGTCCACGTACCGCAAAAAAAAAAAAAAAAAAGTATTCCTTTAGGTGGTCCTAATTCAGATCATGAATAGTAGAGGGAGAAAGGTAAAATTTTTTGCATAAAATAATGTGTCTAGTTTACCTAACTCATGGGTCTTCCTTGGTGATTTATAAGGGAAAAGAAGATTACAACTACTCCATGTGTAATACTATGTAAGAAGGGACAATAATGTGAAAGTGAAATTCACACACTTTAATATACGTAGGTTGACTTTCACAGTAATATCTTTCAGATAAGTTTAAATCAGATAGACTGAGGGATTGTCTATCTCCCTTATATTTAGTGTCTTTTAGAAACGGAAACTTAAGGAAAGGGGGAAAAGATCTTTTCTCTGACACATACCAGTGAGACACAGGCCCATATTATCCCAAGTCATTAAAATTTGGAAGGAATTAACAAATCTAAATTATCTCTTCTTTGCTCCATTAAGACTTGTATTATCTTTCTGGGTTGTTCCTTTTTTTAAAGCAATAATCCCTTTGGAAAACTCCTGCAAAATGGAATCTCTATGGGCTGAAAATTCATTAGTCATCTCCTTCAAGCATATATGTAGCTCAAATTCTGTAAGCTAAAAGATCAACATTCAGAGAGAAGAATGGAATCAACAATTCTCATCTGCTTCTCCCTGCCTAAAACTCCCCCCCCGCAGATCAATATCCTGTTACCTGGGTATACCGAAGTATTAATCTAATGCCTATCTACTACAAATGGATTCAGTGATTCCTTGCTCCAATAGACCTTTCCTACTAGGACATTGTTATTTCTCTGTTAGTAAGTGTCATGAGTTATAGAGCACTTTCTACTTTTTAGAGTATTTTCTACTCTTTAGCTCACTTGATTCTCACATGCTTGGTGGGAGGCCCAGTAAATATCTTACTTCCCTATTTTTACAGATGAGCACTTGGGGTGGCTTGCCCAGTATCACAGAGCAAACTGGTGATTGGACCAAATCTAGTTCTAGCTCTAGGTCCATTCTCTTTCTACATTGGGTGGTCTAGCATACAAAAAAAAAAAATTTTTTTTTCTTTCTGCTACTTATGTTGCTTTATTTTCCCCCTCAAGTCTTTTTATAAGACTATTTTTCTGTCCCAGGACTAAAGAAGTATCAGTCACAGTACTGAGGCCAGCATAAACATCGTAGATGTCTTCCTGATAGCTCTAGTCTCTGAGGCAGAAAAAAATTTATCCCCTTAGTGCTCTGACCAGTGAGCAAACTTTTATTTCTGTGAATTTCAATAGCCTGGAATTCTTTGTGTGCTGAAGGAGCCAACTTCATATTTCAATTAACTAGTTATTCCTCTCTAGAAAATCCAGTCATTAGTAAAGAGCAGACTGGAGGCCAGGAAGAGTTAATATTGCTTCCAAAGGTGATTTTATAACCTAGAAGTAATTTAGGCAGCAAGAGAAAATGTCTCACTTCAAAGATGGCAATGCTGAACCATGCATACAAATGTGACTGCTAACTCGTGTGTGACTCAAAATCAGCAACCAGGGATTCCAGGGACTAAAAAGGACCTCAAGAAGCCATCTGGTCCACCCCCACTTTCACATAATTAAAGTCTGCTCTTCAGTTTAAATGTGTGGCACCTGAAGCCCAGAGAAGTAAGGGACCTGGTAGCAGAAAGGCTGGTAAGAAAAGGTCTCAAGGATCCATTAGATTTAGCCATGTAGAGTTCCTTAGTGACCTTAATAAACACAGTGTTACTGACATGGTGGGGGAACAGAGACAGAATAGACGATTGAAGACAACTCTTTAAAGACATTGGCTCTGAAGATAAAGGAAGAGAGAGGGCAGCAGTTGGAGGAGAATGTGGTGTCCAGGGAGGATTCTTTGAAGGGTTTGTTTTGTTTTTGCTTTTGTTTTTAAGGGGGAAAAAGAGGGAAGCTCTCCTTTAAGACTGAAGAGTTTACAGTCTTTTGAAATGATACCGGGAAGAATCCAGTAAAGAGAAAAAGACACACGAGATACTGGAAAAATGAAGTGTTCTTGATAAAGCAGCCATGTGTAAGGTCCAGAGAACAGAAGGAATTATGGAGGAAAGGATGCGTAATGCACTGTAATAGGAGAGAACAAAGGGAATGAAAAAACCTCACAGATGGAGCTGTAGATCTGGTGGATTAGTAATTCAGCAATTAGTATCTAAAGGCTTCCAATTTCTCTATGATACAGGAAGCAAAGTCATAGGCTGACAGTAGGGAGGCACATATTGTTGGAGAGTGGTCAAAGGTTTGAGGCAAGTAGAACTTTGGGATGGTTGTTGAAGAGAGTGGTAGAGAAGTGTAGCCATGCAGTGTTGGGAACACAGTTTAAGTTGGAGACATGAATATATAGTGATACCTACACCCTCAATTGCCTGAGTATACACGTGAAGAGAAAGTGTGGTGGAGCGCCTCAGATTGCTTTTTCTTTTTAAAGCTGAAAGTGATGGAAGGAAAAATTATGGGAAATTATAATACATAAAAAAAGAGTGTTTGAAATAGAACATGGATCTGAGCTGTAGAGAGAGGGAAGTGAAGACAAGAGGAGTTTGATAGATGAAGAGGCAGTATAGCTATCGATATTTGGGAAACCCTGATGATGTGAAAGAACACTGGCAAAGGGTGTACTTTACCAAACAAGTTGGAAGTTTAGGAAGTTGTCGTCAGAAAGGGGACTGTCCAAATCAGTAATTTCAGAGGTGGAGCAGTAGTGCTGACAAGTTTCAAAGTGTGACTTAGGATGAAGTGGCGGGAGTGGAATGATGGAGACAGCCATTGGAAATGAGGAGTTCAAGGGCTTAAGAAACAAGGACTTTAGTGGACTGCTTATATGAAGAGAGTCTTTGAGGCAAGGAAGACTAAACTGTGGGTTTTCAATGAAAAAAGATAAGGAGGATAACAGAAATGAGGAGTGTGGTAAAGAGTGCTGTGGTCAAATGATCTGAGTCTAATGGGAACAGGCGTTTGTCTGTTTGTTAGCAAAGGAGTGAAGATCTAGTCTAGGGCAGAAAGGCACTGGTGTAGTAAAGACAATGAGGCAGAGGAGAGAGCACTGACTTTACCTCTTAACCTTGATGGATGTGTTTGTGGGAAGACAAGCAATCTCAATCTGAGAGCAATCTCATAGGGACAGTCAGATTTTAAAGAAGACAGAAAAATGTCAAGGAGACTGAGAAATGGGAGAACTTTTTGATCCTAAGGGGCGACTTGAGAGGGCACAGAGGAAGGATTTCAGATGGAGGGGAGGGTAAGCTGGGTCAGAGGGGAGACCCATTAAGGTCCAGGGCAGACCACGCTCTCTCAGGGTTCCCTACATGGAGCAGTTCACTAAGCCCCACTCTAGCTCTGCTTCCTTCTCCATGTATTTGTATCAATCACTTGTCAAAATTTCCCCAAGAGAGTTTCCCTCAGTTGGTTTCCATCAGTCCTCATGGGTAGAGCTTTCATGTCATAGCCCCCAGTGGCCAAGGGCCCATCCCTGGTTCAGCCGTCCAGAGCAGATGGTCACATGTACCAGCGTAGGAAGGTATTTGACTTGAATCCCATAGAAAGAAACTAAGAAACTGGAACCCTTATATTTTGTTGATGGGTACATAAGATGGAAGAGCCATTTTAAAAAGCATTTTTGTAGTTTCTTAAAAAGTTAAATATATACTTGTCATACAACCCAACAATTCTATTAAGTACCTACCCAAGAGAAATGAAAGTATATGTTTACACAAAGACTTATACATGAATGTTCACAGTAGCATTATTTATAGTAGTCAAAAACTGGAAGCAATCTCTATGTCCATTGTCAGAAGAATAGAGAAACAAAATGTGGTATATCCATATAATGGAATACGACTCAGCAATGAAAAGGAACAAACTACTGGAACATGCAACAACATGGATATGCCTCAGAAACATTCCAAGTGAAAGAAGCCAGATACAAGAGACTATTTTATTATTCCATTCATACGAAATATCTAGAAAAAGTGAATCTATAGAGACAAAAAGAGATCTATCGTTACCTGGGAGTGGCATTGGGACTGACTGTACACCTGTGAGAGGGAGCTTTCTGATGTAATGGAAATGTTCTATAAGTGGATTGTGGTGACGGTTCCACAACAGTATGAAGTTACTTAGAGATCACTTATCTATATACTTACAATGGGTGAATTTTATGGTATGGTAAATTAATTTTATGGTAAATTTTAACTTAAGTAAAGCTATTTTTAAAAACTTTTAGATCCCTGGTGGCGCAGTGGTTAAGAGTCCGCCTGCCGATGCAGGGGACACAGGTTCGTGCCCCGGTCTGGGAAGATCCCACATGCCGCAGAGCGGCTGGGCCCGTGAGCCATGGCCGCTGAGCCTGCGCGTCCGGAGCCTGTGCTCCGCAATGGGAGAGGCCACAACAGTGAGAGGCCCGCGTACTGCAAAAAAAAAAAAAAAAAAAAAAACTTTTAGAATTTTTTTAAGGGGTAAAAGATTTCAACAGACAATTCATCAAAAAAATATGTATTGATAGATGGCATTTAAGTATATGAAAAATGCTCAACATCATTAGTCATTAAGGAAACGAAAATAAAAATCACACATGCCCATTATAATGGCTTCCTTAAAAGACAAACAGTACCAAATGTAGGTGAGAATGAACAGCAACTAGAACTTTTACATGCCGCTGGTGGGAATGAATGGTTCAGTCATTCTGGAAAACAGTTCAGCAATTTCTTACAAAGTTACACATAACATCTAATATACAACTTAGCTTTCCCATTCCTTTGTATATACCCAAGAGAAATGAAAACATGCATCCATACAAAAATTTGGCCACAAGTGCTCATAGCAGCTTTGTTTTTTTTGTTTGTTTTGTTTGCGGTACGTGGGCCTCTCACTGTTGTGGCCTCTCCCGTTGCGGAGCACAGGCTCCAGACGCGCAGGCTCAGTGGCCATGGCTCACGGGCCCAGCCGCTCCGCGGCATGAGGGATCTTCCCGGACCGGGGCACGAACCCGTGTCCCCTGCATCAGCAGGCGGACTCTCAACCACTGCGCCACCAGGGAAGCCCAGCAGCTTTGTTTTTAATTGCCACAAGTGGAAACAATCCAAATATCCTTCAATAGGTGAAAGGATATACAAATTATAGTATATCCCTATGATAGAACACCCTCAGCAATGAAAAAAAAGACCCATGGATTCAGACAGCAATGTGGATAAATCACACACAAAAATTTTGCTGGGACCCTCAATAAACAGATAATAAAAGAGTATATATAGTATAATGCCATTTATATGAAAGCAGATACTGTTTGCCTGGGATAGGGGTGGGAGATTAGGATATGGTCCAGAGAGATATTACAAAGGGTCATATGGAAATTTCTGAGAGTGATGGATACGTTCATTATTTTGATTTTTGTGATGGTTTCATGGGTGTATTAATATACTGAAACTCATTAAATTGTGCATTTAAATATATGAGGTTTGTTTTACAGCATTTATACTTCAATACACATATTTTAAAAGTGCCAGCCACTGCTACCTTTTTCTTCCACAGGGGTGTCAGTATGTCATAGGGGAAAGCTGAAGGGTCCCTCATCAACTGTTCTCTGCCCAAGTGTTGCTACAATATCTAAAAATCCACTATTGACTTTTTCATTCCCTTTGAGATCATTACTGTCCCTCAAGGCCGTACTCTTGGCTGCATCTTTCAACCCCAATTTGAAACCTAGCTTGAGCTATCTTAAATTAAAAGAGGGATTTTATTGACCAAACCAAAGACAGATGGACTTGGCCTCAGGAGTACGTCCTGCACTCCACTGCAGTCACTTACTACTGTCTCATTTTCCTTCAACTCTCCCAACCGCTCTCACTCTCATGGTCTCTCTCTCTCTCTCTCACCTTTCTCTCTAAATTTCTGGAAAGTTCTAGTTTGGCTTTATTCTCTCAAACTGGCTGTCCTCAAAAGGCCAGACAATGGCCCCGGTCAGCTCTAACTTGCCTTCTTAAAGCTTCACAACCAAAGAAGAAAGGGGGCTCTCTCCACAACTCCAGCTCTACAAAAGAACCCAGCTTGGATTCCAGGCTTGTGCTAATGAGTGGGCAGGCTCACTGTGATTGGGAGAGTGGTATCTGAAAACTTTACAGATTATCCAGCGGGGTTGGGAGTAAGGGGAGAGTGAATAAAAGTGAAGAGCCATATGCAACGAATTTTCTGTTTCAGGATCTTGCCTAGCACCAGCCTGGATCCCAAACTCTGGCAAGATCAAAAACTTGTTTGTTTTGTTTTGTTTTTACTGGCTGTGGCACCAGGTATGGCTTCCTTTCCCAGAACTGCCTTAATAAGTAGCTAACACTGCCCATAGAGCCCTTCAGATCACCTACGTGCCCATCTAGAACTGTCTTATAGGAATTCCCTGGTGGTCCAGTGGTTAGGACTCTGTGCTGTCACTGCTGAGGGCACGGGCTCAATTCCTCGTTGGAGAACTGAGATCTCGCAAGCCGTGTGGTCAAAAAGAAAACACATACAAAAAAAGTCGTATGGCATTCTGTTTTTCTCACCTCAAAAACAGGAAACTACCAGAATTCTCATGCTTCTCAGCTTCCCACAAAATAGTGATTATGATTTTTCATCTTCCAAGTAGATGTCTCATTAGATGAAGAAGCCAAGGATGTTTGCATGCAAAATGACTCAGGAAGGAAGGGAGTGCTATCAGAGGCTGCTGGCTTTTTAAATCCGAGAACAGGTTCCTTCCCCTGGAGAAGGAGGTTAGTTCAATCTACTAATGTGGTGAAGAACTAGTTAACAAATATTCAAATAGTTGAATATACTAGGTCGCATTGTCTAGTAACAGTGAAAATGATTGATGCAACCTACTATCGTGTTCCTAATGACTATTGAGTTAGCAATGGGAAACTATTTAGGAAAATGCAAAAGTACAAAGATTTTTCATTTTACGAATGTCAAAACTTTTACATTTCAAGTTCTGTTTGGTTTGGACAACAGTCAAGTTGAAAGTTGCTGCTTTTTATAAATTTTTATTTTGTTCCCCATTACCATTAGAAGCACAAAAACTCCAAGTATAATCTTTTCATATTTTATTTAAAAATATGCTTATTTACCTCCAAAAACAGTCATGAAAATGAAAGCCATTCCTGCCCTTGTCTAAACCCCTACTTCCAAAAGGACATTCTTTGTAAATTATTTTTCAGTAATTTGAATTCACTTCAAAGAGTCTGGCTAATATTTAAAAGGTTTTTTCCAAAGTCTTAGACATTACCACATGCACAATTTTCATCTCATAAGTATTACCACTGCAGGCCAATTGGGAATTCTATTGGAAGAATTCAAGTTTCTCTTGTTCTGGACCATATCTACTGACATTTCTTGAAAACATTTCACACACACACACACACACACACACACACACACACACACACACACTCCTGGCATGGCTATATAATTTCTAAATTATGCAGCACTGAAAAGTACATTACAAAATTTGACTTTTAAATATTTAAGGTTATCTAAACCACTGTGCTCCCAAAGGAATGAATGGATGTAATTTACAAATGTGATAGAAACATCTCCAGGATAGCAAGACGGTTTTTCTAAATTCATAGACCATGGAGCCAGTATAAGCCTGAATTGTTCGTTTTTGATGTTGTCATCATTATTACCAGAAGAAATTACAGTTTAAAATTTTTTAGATAGTTTTATTTTCACCAAAGTCATAGATCAGATAGTACTAAAAGACTGACAAGAAAAACAACAATCCCTTTCTTCAAGCCCCACACTTCCTAACTTCCCAGCTCAGTTTATCAGAGGCAACCACTTTTTATTCTCGTAGCTATTCCAACAGAGCGTTACCGTCTCATTTCCAAATAATTGCACACTGCTACCCCTCAATTTGTTGATCTTAGACATTCTTCCTCGTACTATAAACAGGATCTAGCTCTCTTAACTGAATATGCAAATATTATGTCTTAAATTCTTTTCCAGAAGTGACATAATACCTTTCGACAATTTATCTCGTTTTTGTTTTGTTTTCTTTGTTTTTCCAAGTGACCTCTCTTATCAGATGGCCCTTTTCTTGGTGGCGCCCTCCTGGTACCCCCTGTCCTCTGGCTGCATTGTGGACCAGTTGCTCCCTCTGCCTGCCGCTGAGCTGTCATCCTGAAACATCTCTTTCCTGTGCTCTTAAGTTTGATACACTGCGTTCTGGATCCCATGTCACCCTTTTGCTCAGTTTAGTACTTCTTTTCATTGGAACCTGCCCAGCTTCTCAAGAACGGGATATGGGGTATACATTTTCTGAGTCTCCACGTGTCCGGAAATGTCCTTTTCTGCCCTCAGATTTTACTAATGATTTGGCATTCCAAGTTGAAGATCATGTTCTCTCAGATTTTTGAAGTCATTGCTCCATTATTGACTAACATCCAGAAGTGTCGTTGTGGAGTCTCATTTGAATTTATTGTGCAAATATGTATTGGTTGCCTGCAGTGTAACAGGTGCTGTTGGAAATATAGCAATGTAAAAAGAAACAAATCTCCTGCCTTCACGGAGCTTACTTTTCAGTGTTAAAAACAGACCAAAAAAAAAAAAATCACAAGCAGTAAATAATTAGATGATTATAAA
Organism: Tursiops truncatus; assembly: GCF_011762595.2. Lineage (NCBI taxonomy): Eukaryota > Metazoa > Chordata > Mammalia > Artiodactyla > Delphinidae > Tursiops > Tursiops truncatus. Next base: position 70,525,165 of record NC_047040.1, on the reverse strand, counting down.
TTATGAAAAGTCTATGAAGAAAACAAGATGGTGTAAAGGAATGAGACTGGATATGCTGCTTCTGATGGCGGTCGGGGGAGAGGTACTAAGGAAGCGCCACCTAGGCTGAAACCCGGACAGTGGCTGAAGGGTCTGGAGGTGGAACCAGTCTGGCCAGTTTGAAATGACCTCCGTGACTGGAGCCTGGTGAAGAAGTGGTGAGAAGACTGCTCCTGGTCTCACTTCATGAAGACTCTTATGGAATGTGGGGTTTTTCTTCATTACAACAGAGAACTGCTGGAAGGTTTTAAAATAAGGTAATGGAGCACCTTAAAAATTTTAACTTAAACATAAAAATTTAAGTTTTTAAAAGATCATGATGCTATAAGAAAACTGTAAGAGTGGAAGCAGAGACCAGTTATGAGGCTGTTTGTTCCTCTGGTCTCCATGAGAGGTGACAGTGGCCTGGTATGTGGCGATAGCAGTGACCAGATTGCGGATATAGTTGAGAAGCAGATCCGACAAGAACTCCTAAAATTAGCATGTGGGATGTCAGAGAAGGAGGATTTCAAAGGGGCCTTCAATTGTAAGTGTGATGTTTTATTTCCTTAAAAAATATATATACAAAGAGAACAGGGGAAATGTTAATATATTTGACGTCTAGGTTGCATGTGCCCATTGTGTTCTCTTCAGTTCTCTATTACATATTTCACTTTTTTTCCCCTTCTTAATCATGACATTAAAGAGCTAGATAGAGCGCCACATTTGCAGATAAGACTTGCAGCTTCCCTGATGGGTGACTGGGCAGAGGTCCGTACAGGCAGGTCTGCAGACTTTCAGCTACTCCTCTGCTCAGCCCTGCATCTCTTTGTGAGCCTCAAGTCTGTCCCTTTCTGGATGTCTTGAGTAGCGACCAACATAAGTTTTGTGGAGCCTGAAGATGTTACAATATGGGACTCTCTTGAATGAAAAGAATACCAACTCCTGAATCCAAATTTAGTATGAAAGTGACTGTTTATAATGAGAAAAAGTTACAACAAATAGTACATTTGAAAAAGATGACAAATTCCATAAATGTCACAAAATCTGGGAACATCACAGTTTTAATTGATTCACTATGTAATACCTTTTCTCCTACATTTTGTTGTGCTACGGACTCTTTGCCTCTTTATATAATAATCACATAATATCATTTCTGTACAGAGACTAGGAAAATAATTCCTCCAGCTTGATTGAATATTTTTTAAACTATTGATGGTTTAGGTGTTTCAGCTTCACAACTCATGGGTGATGTCATGTAAATTAAGATTGCTGGCAAATTTGGGGAGGCGTCTATCACGTTTCTTTCAACATAAGATGAGAAATTTCAGTGCATTTAAAGGTGTCTTGTGTAATAACTAGTCTTTAAAAATCTTTAAATTGATGACATTCATTAACCAGCATGTCATCAGTGTCTGCATCATGATGGCATCTTATGAATTTCACGTTACCTGTACAATGTCAATATTTTATGCAAAACAGCCAGAAATTAAAATTTTTCCAATGT